>NC_041385.1:200137391-200277062 GCF_002162155.2 Triticum dicoccoides
TATGTGCTTCATCAGATAGCATAGTCTGCTCTGAAGACCTTGTTTTCACTCCAGAATTTGCCATCACCGTGTCAAATGGCTGATGCACACGAAGAGCAGTTGAATGTACTAACATTGTTGACAAATGTAATATGTAACGAAAAAACGGATGGCTTAATATAATTTACATATAAGATGACTGGCTAAGAAGGATGGCATTGCAAAATTCACATATATGATGCCTGGCTAAACAAGATGGCGTTGCATAATTCACATAAACGTTGAATAAACTAAACAGATGACATTCGCACAAAGGATGTCTAAACTAAGCAGATGACATATTTGATGTATAAAGTAAGCAATGCAAGGCACCATATGCATGATATAACCAACATCAGCATGCCAAGTTAGAGCGAAGACCTCAGGGGGTAAGTAGGAGTTATCTTCTCCTTCTGAATCCTCCTCAGAACAGATATCTTCCTCTCGATTACAATACGAAATGTGTGGAGGGGGGCTGCCTTTGCGCCCACCATGGAGCGACGTCTGCATGAAATTTTATTACCACGGAAGGCTCGTCTCTTTTGCTCTACATGTTCAGTTCCATTGTTTACAATAACTGTCATGCATAGGAATAAAACATAGTGAGATTATGTAAGGAGTGCATGCAGAAATCCAGAGTGATGGTAGCAACCTGTGGATAGACCCAAAACCAATAATAGCAGGCAAATAATGGCTTCAGTTAAAAAATACAGATAATGGCTTCTTTACTGTTTGTTTCCCACCCAACATGAAACACATAGTAGGCACTGGAGATTAACCAGATAGTAGATACATACTATTGATTGTGGCCCCAATATGTACCCCGCAACCATTTAAAAACTCAAGTTTGACCATTAGTTTGGAGCTGACTCAGAGTCTAATCGGTGAAAAGGACGATAAAGTAGCATGTAAAATTAAGTGATGCATAACGTAAGCAGACACGAAAGAGTGTGACCTCTCTTGCGGACCCATGTAGTCCTCGAGGTCTTCTGCTCTGTTGATGATGGTAATGCAGTTTTCATGGCTGCCAGCAGCGGGGAAGAAGATCTGAGGCGGCGAAAGACAGTCTGGAGGCCAGATCCCTGCTATGCTAGACCCTTCTATCGTTGGAGCAGCTGAGCTGGGGTGGACGACGGCGCGGCAGGAGCGGGACAAACCACGCAAGGTTTTCTTTGACAACTATCTATAAGAGAAGTAATTTTGTAAGGGCTCATTTGAATTGGAGGATTCCAACAATGCAGGGATAGGAAATAGATAGGAATAGGATAGGAATGCACGTGCAACATAGAGAATTTAAAAACACAGGATTTCTCCCAATCTGGGTGTTTGATTCACAAGAATTGGAAGATCACAGGATGCAAAGAGGCATGGTGAGATTAAGTCAAACCACAAGAAAATGTACGGTTATAATGCTATTATGCTACTATCTCTTAGTCTTGTGCTTCATGAATAGGAATTTTAAAAGGAGGACAAGTGAAAATTAAAATTCCTACGTTTTTTCGTTCAAGGAGACACTAAAGGAACAAATCCTACAGTGTTCCTTTGCTCCATTACTTTGAAACAAATTCATGAATAGTAGTACCATAGGAAACTTCCCAATTCCTATGTTTTACATTCACTTTTCCTTTCAAGAACTGGCGATTCTAGTAGGAAGGCTTGAGCAAGGAAAAGCCTACACTAAAAAAATATTTTTGTGCTACTTCTATTACTGTGGACCCAGGCAACTGCCCTACTAGCTCAACTCCCATGGCCATCGACAAATGCACATCTCAAACGCGCAGAGATAAATAATGATGGCATTCAAGAGAGTCCATCACCGAAAGCTAAGTTGCCTGGTACCTCACTGCTTGTCATATAGTAGGATAAAATAATCGTATTTCCCGTTACTACGTGTGCTCAGTGGACAATATATAACATGTAGAGTAAAAAAGAGATGCAACAAGTGTACAACCTCTTTGGCGAAGCCATGTCGATCTCGGCGTGATTGGGTTGGCCGGTGAGGATGCTTCGGCTGACTTGGCTATTGGAGGAGGGGAAGAAGATCTTAGGCATCTGGAGATGGAGCCCGAGGTACTGCTCTGCTGTGATGGAGGGTTTCGTTGTTGGAGTAGCTCCGGTGAGTTGTACGACGCCGAGGTTGAATCAGGACAAGAGACACAATGTTAACCTGAGTGGAATTCTAGTAGCATCTCCAATATATGACGTAAAATACATAACCACAAAGTGCTAGATGTAAACTACATCAGCCGCTCATCTCTGTACTTAACTGTCGAAACTGAATTTAACTGTCGAAACTGAACTTAACTGTCGAAACTGAACTTGACTGTCGAAAATGAATTTTCTGTCGAAACTGAATTTTGCTGCCGAAACTGAATTTTGCTGTCGAAACTAAACGCACTAGCAAGGTGAGGCTACAAGTCGGTCAATTGACTATTTCAACTCTGGTCAGTGGATTTTGTAGTCATTGGATACGAAATCAAGGGCCTGCAGTTCATCTTCAACCTGCACCCCCCTGAGCTGCCAGCCACCACCGGCCAAACAGCAGCCCCCCTGCCGCCCGCGGCCGGCGGTGCGCCACCCCGCCCGCCCCGTAAACACTCCCCACCGCCGGTCCGCCGCCGCCCCGGCCATCCCTCTAGGCCCCCCCATGCCAAGTTTTTTCTCCGGTGATCCCCACGCCACCGCTCCGCCACCGCCGGCGACCACCGCCCCCACCCTGAGCCCTAAGATTGATAGTAGGGTACGTCTCTGGTGAGCCCCCCTCCCCGCTGCGGCTGGTTCTTCCTTCATGTCCGCGTTCTGGGAACGGGGGTCCCCAGACTTGCCTGCCTACGGCCTGCGGCATGGCTCAAAGGGGGGCCCAGCACGGCCCATCTTCATCAACGCGAGCTCAAGACCCTCGCGAGGGGCCAAGCCTCGTGGGGCAGGCAACAAGGAGCTTCCTCAGGCGCGGCCTCCTCAGGCTGGCTCGCGAGGAGGCGGAGAGATCAATGCGGGGTACCTCGTGAGGGGCCCATGACGCAAGCCATGATGACCAAGGGCGCCAGGCGGGTGCCAGCCCGTGCAGTGTCCTCCTTTCCTCTTTGGTGCAAAGGGAGCAAGCGCAGGTGAGAGTATCCAACAAAGGCATCCGTTCCGGTGCAACAAGACCAAGACCAGTCCAACGGCAGGATGGAGGTCATCGTGGAGCCCAAGCCGGCGTCACCACCAGATCCTTTGACAGGCGAGGACCAACTTTAATCAGGATAAGTGTACCAGATGTTCCCCTTCAAAATGGCCAATTGTTGGCGCCCTTCCCGCTCAATATTTGGGAAGAGGCCCGGGGCCTTTGCCTATAAATAGGACAAGCCACCATAGCATAGAGCATCTCGAATCAACCCCTCCGAAGGGACAACACCACCACAAGAACAGACACTCGCGAGGCTATTCTTCCTTGTATTGTTCATCATCTGCCCTAGAGGCAATCCACCACACCATGCACTGGAGTAGGGTATTACACCGCAATGGTGGCCGGAACCAGTTTAAACACTGTGTCTCTTGTGTTGTTCTTTTCATAGCTTAGATCCTGGCATGGCGGTAGGGTGCAGGTAGGCAGTAGAGGGCAAGATCTCCGCGCGCACCCCAGTGTTTGAATGATAAAGGGTCTGCCGGAACCTGAAATCCGACATTTGGCGCGCCAGGTAGGGGTGCGCCAGAATTCGTCTTCCACCGCCCTGTTCTCCTCCAGCGATCGCGCCCATGTCTGACGCTCGTCGGGCCCGCGCCGAGCGCTGAGCTGCTCTCGCCTCCCATGTCGCCCAGACGGCCCCCGTCGGCGCGCGTCCTCGTCGTTCCCCGTCGCCCGCCATCAACGCCGCCACCGGCCCGGCGGGGAACGAGCAGCAAGCATCATCCCAGCATCCCTCTGTGGGGCAAGACGGCCGCACTGCTACCCCCTTGTTCACCCCAGCGGGTTCTTCGTATCGTGTGTTCCACGCACCCATGGAGGCTCGGGCTGCGCTCATCGCGGCGAACGAGCTCCTGCACTACCTTCCCGTCGATGACGTCTACGAAGAATGGCTCGACCGCATCGCCGAGCTCGTCCGCGCCGCAGGGGCTCTCCTGCACCGTCCATCCCGCTGCGCCACACCCCGCCCTGCGTGGGCGATGAAGCCCCGGGGGCTCCCCAGCCGCCTCCTCCTCAAGAAGGCGCCCTGGCCCCAAGGCGCATGGCCCTTGGGCGGGATCCGCCCTGTCAGGTGCCAGTGCGGCAAGCGCAGAGCTACCAAGAAGTCCCTCGTCGGCAAGAAGCTGCCCAAGTGCTCCCTGCTCCGGCTCGTCGCGACCATGCTCCCGCTCCCGCATGTCAAGACCCCGCGCTGCTCCCAGCTACAGCACGTGGGGACCCGCAGGACCAAGCTCTTCGTCACCCAAGGCCTCCAGTAGCCACAGCAGGCTGCCGTGCCTTCACCACCGAGCTGCGCAACGTTGCGTGGCCCGGCAAGTTCAAGCCAGACCTGCCTCCTCGCCACGACGGCACGGCCGACCCCACCGAGTTCCTCCAGCTCTACGAGTTGGGCATCGAAGCCGCAAATGGAGACGAGAAGGTCATGGCGAACTGGTTCCTCATGGCGCTCAAGGACGGGGCCTGCACCTGGCTCCTGAACTTGGCCCCTAGCACGGTCTCCTCCTGGGACAAGATGCGCACCCCCTTCATCGCCAACTTCCAAGGTACTCGTGACCGGCCACCCTCTGTCAGCGACATGCGCCGCATCAAGCAGCAGCCAGGGGAGACCCTGCAGAAGTACATCCAGCGCTTCAACAACGCGCGCCTCAAGATTCCCAAGGTGACCGAGGAGGCCATCATCTCGGCCTTCTCTGACGGCGTGCGTGACGTCAAGATGAAGGAGGAGCTCGCGATGCATGAAGACCTGTGCACCTCTCTGGAGCTGTTCAACTTGGCGACCAAGTGCACCAGGGCTGAGGAAGGGCGCCTCTCCCTCCTCGAGCTGCCTGACGTAGACCCAGACGAGAAGAAACCCAAGGCCAAGGATGTGAAGCGCAAGGGGGCTGCTATGCTAGCGGCAGAACCAAACACCAAGTTGGGCAGAGATCAGCCCGAATTGTCCAAGGGCAGCCGGTACTGTGTGTACCACGACCTCCACACCCACAACACCAACGAATGTCAAGAGCTCTGGGCTGTGCGAGAAGGAAGGATCGGCCGACGCCCTGACCGCAGCGACCGGGGCTACGGTCGAGGAGGAGGAAGGAACGCCGGACGCTGGGAAGACCATGGCCCACGCAAGGGTGGCGAGACTGGTCTCGCGAGGATCGCTGGCAAGACACGCCTCGCGAGGGAGACTGGAGGTATCAGCCTCGCGAGGATCGCCCGCATGGCAACGCAGGCCTCCCTCCGCTGCCGCCGCGGCCAAGGAGAAACGAGGACCATCATCAGGATGAGGGGGCTGGGGGCTTCCAGGAGCCACGCGCGATCGCCTGCATCCTGGGCGGAGCTCAAGCCCCAGCCTCTCAGCGCATCTTCAAGCAGTTCGCCCGCGAAGTGAACGCAGTCCTCCCAAAGCTCGAAGCCATGCGCCCTCTTAGGTGGTCGGCATGCGCCATCATGTTTAGCTCAGCGGATCAGCTCATGTGCGCGGCCATAGCCGGAGTCCTCCCGATGCTCTGTTCCCCGATCATCAGCAACGTGCTAGTCACCAGGACCCTCATCGATGGTGGGGCAGGGCTCAATGTCCTGTTCGTGGAAACATTCAACAATCTTCAGGTGCCCTACGATCAGCTTCAGCTAACCAAGCCTTTATCCAGAGTCACCGACGGCTCCACGGTCCCGATTGGACAGGTTCGCCTCCCTGTCACCTTCGGGACACGTGACAACTACCGCACGGAGCTCATCGACTTCGATGTCGCTCACATCCGCCTGCCGTACAACGCCATCCTCGGGTACCCAGCGCTGACCAAGTTCATGGTCGTGACTCACCATGGCTACAACGTCCTCAAGATGCCAGGAAGTGGCAGGGTCATCACGGTACCCTGCGAGGAGAAAGACGCGGTGTGCTCCCTGGAGCGAGCCTTTCAGGCCGCATCATTGGAAGACCCGGACCACGGAAGCATTAGGCTTCCCGAGGCCGCCCCCAAGAAGAAAAAGACATCGTCCAGCTTGGCCCCTCAGGAGGCAGGTCCCTCAGGGCCCGCGCCTGCCCAGGGGGAACCTCCTTCTATTTCATAGGAACGCGCGCCCGGCGCCCTTCTCAGGCAGGGCTCGGGGGCTCTCCCCTGGAGGGCCACCGACCTTGCCAAGGTCACGAGGGAGGCGCTTGGGCACCACTTGGAGGCGTGTTTCGAAGCATGTTTCCCTCAAGAGGGAGCAAGGCAAGGAGGGCCGAACCCTCAGGAGTTCGTCAGCAAGGCCGTTCAGGAGTTACAGGAGTCAAGGATCATGAGTGGCAGTCGCCACTTACCCGCCGCAGCTCCCCATCCAGGAGAGGATGGCGGGCTGCGTGTCTGGATCGACATCCCAGGGCTCAACCGAGTCGCCTCTCAGGAGCGCTTCTGGCCGTCACGTGTGGGGCGCTGCGAGGGCCCGCCCCACAGCTACGTTCGCATGCCCTACGGCTTGCCAAACACGGCTGCGGTACGCCAGCGCCTCATGAGGAGCATCCTCGAGGCTCAGGAGCCCAGGCACTCTACAGTCCTGGCGGAGATGGAGATGATTCGCGAGGAGCCACCAGAGCCTCCGGAGCCTCCCGGGGCTCCTGGGCCTGGGGGCTCGTGAAGATCGACACCCGCAGCCCGCGACGTCTGCTACCTCAACACCCCTGCGTCGTCAACACTATCAGGTGACATCTTTCTAGTTTCATTTCCAACTGGGAGCGCCTCCAGGGCCGCATCATTTCCAGGCCGCGTGGGTCCGTCCCTGCGGCGTGTATCCCTTTTTATTTCATGTTCTTAGCTTACTTCGTTGGGGGCGCCCCTCGGGCTGCATCCTCCCCAAGTCGCTCGGGTCAGACCCAGCGGCGTGTATCCCTCTTGCGTTTATTTTTCGGGCTATGCATTAGACCCATCATGCTTGTTATTTGGTGTCTGTCCGTAGCACCCCTTCTCCCTTGATGTCGGAAGCTTGTGCATTAAAGGGGGGTACCTGAGCATCGCGACTCAGGGCTCCTACCGGCTCTCCAGCCCTCACCCTCTGGCTTTGCCCACGGCATCGCGCCCCGGCAATCCAGCGACGGCTGAGACCATCTCGAGGGCCGGGACCTGAGGGCGTAGAGCGCCGTCATCTAACCAAGCTTGCGCGTTAAAGGGGGGGGTACCTGAGCATCGCGACTCAGGGCTCCTACCAGCTCTCCAGCCCTCACCCTCTGGCTTTGCCCACGGCATCGCGCCCGGGCAAACCAGCGATGGCTGAGACCAGCTCGAGGGCCGGGACCCGAGGACGTACAGCATCGGCATCTGGCCAATTTTGCAGAAACACATCACAAGTTAAGGCCCAGTGCCAGGCGCAACTCGCCTTGGGGGTAGGGCCCCGCGAGTCCCGAGCTGGCTCACGGGTGCACCAATACACCTCGCCAGGCAACACCTCACTGGCCGAGGCACGGACCTAGTGCCGCACCAGGAAGCGTTTCCTGACCCTCGAGATAAGTGACTCTCCGGAAACACTAGCTATCGCAGCACCGTCACCACATCCAACGCAATCCCGTGTTAGCAATGTCACATTCCTTTCTCACCGGACGATAGCTGCTTGGGCGCTAAAGGGGACCTCCCGAGCATCGCGATTCGGGGGCTCTTACTAGACCCCGGGCCGCTCACCTCCTGGCCTTGACCACAGCATCGCGACCTGGCATACCAGCAACGGCTGAAGCCGCCTTGGGACCAGGGCCAGTCAGCGCAGAGCACCAAGCCCTCGCGAGGTCCGAAAGGAAGAAACTAAGCTAAGACGGAATAAGCATTTCGCACTGCTTCACGATAAGGATCATTTTGACAAACGGAGCTACAAACACCTTACAAACCCCCACGGGGTATATTCTTGGCCCCTCGCAGGAACAAAAGATGCGTATCCTAAAGGAATCCTAGCTGCAGGAACCATCGCGGCAGACGCCATCATCAACAGTGGGCCGCCGGGCACCGGCGCCAACCTCATCCAGATCAGAAACGGCGGCGGCCTAACGATCCCGTCCAGCCCCGGGAGCGGCGCATTCCCGGGGGCTCGTAGCTACCATCACTTGTCTCCGGAGTCATGAAGAGCTCGGCGGAGTCGCTGGATCCTCCGACGCCCTCGCCGCTCGAAGAGCTGCTGGAAGAACGTGCGACGGCAGGTCTGGTCCTAGCCGCTTCGGGGCTTCTGCCGCTGCCCCTGGGACAACACTCCAGCCGACGCCCATCTTCGTCGAAGACCTTGAAGAGCATCACAGAAGCACCGTCGAACTCCAGGTGGATCACGAGGGCACCCCTCGTCCTGCAAACCCGGGTGATCTCGCCCCAGCCCCGGGTCATGAAGACCTTACCTGGGGCGACGACCTCGACATCCGCATCGGTCGCAGGAGTTGGACAATCGGCGTCCTGCAGCCAGAGCTTGAAGGGCCCCCTCAGCGGGATCTCGAAGGCGAAGGAAGGAGGAAGGCGAATCCAAGATCGAGGAGGCATGGCGGTGTGGAGCACAAACTCTCGGGAGGAGCCCTCGGCGTGGACTCCAGGGGGAAAGACGCGCACCTTCGTGACCCGCCGGCGCCGGCGCCGGCGCCGCGGCGCTCGGCATCAACCCCTTCAGAGCCCTCGATGTGGGCGTACAGGGGAAGCGGGAACCCTGGTGGTGGCCGCTCGCACCAGGGCCTCGACACCTCCTGGTGGGCGCCTTCACCCCGATGGTAGAGAGCTAGCCGTTTCTTCGGCGGGAGCGGGTCAGGACCCTCTCGGGGGGCTTTTCCCTTCGCCTCCGCGGAGAACCGGCGGATCAGAGCCATAGCAGCTAGACGGAGCAAGGACCGGGAAGAAGGGGAAGCAAGGAGAGAATGGACTGGAAGGGCACGCCCCGTTCCGTACTTAAAGCCAGGGGAGGCCAACCACCGACCTCCACGATCGCAGGTAATCATGACCCGTTTTGCATGCAGGGACTTGTCAATCCGCACAGTCCCCGAGGCATCATGGGGAAGTGGAGATGCTAAGGTCCCATCAACCACCACGCAGCGCCCAAGGCCGCAGGCTATTAGGGCCCGCGGCGCTTCACACTTGCCCTTTCGCCTCTCTGCTCGGCCAAGTCCGGGCGCGCCTTGGGCCCGGGGGCTACTGTCGGCGTTCTGGGAACGGGGGTCCCCAGGCTTGCCTGCATGCGGCCTGCAGCGTGGCTCAAAGGGGGGCCTAGCACGTCCCATCTTCATCAACGCGAGCTCAAGACCCTCGCGAGGGGCCAAGCCTCGTAGGGTTGGCAACAAGGAGCTTCCTCAGGCGCGGCCTACTCAGGCTGGCTCGCGAGGAGGCGGAGAGATCAATGCGGGGTACCTCGCGAGGTGCCCATGACGCCAGCCATGACGACCAAGGGCCCCAGGCGGGTGCCAGCCCGCGCAGTGTCCTCCTTTCCTCTTTGGTGCAAAGGGAGCAAGCGCAGGCGAGAGTATCCAGCAAAGGCGTCCATTCCGGTGCAACAAGACCAAGACCAGTCCAACGGCAGGATGGAGGTCATCATGGAGCCCAAGCCGGCGTCACCACCAGAGCCTTTGACAGGCGAGGACCAACTTTAGTCAGGATAAGTGTACCAGATGTTCCCCTTCAAAATGGCCAATTGTTGGCGCCCTTCCCGCTCAATATTTGGGAAGAGGCCCACGGCCTTTGCCTATAAATAGGACTAGCCACCATAGCATAGAGCATCTCGAATCGACCCCTCCGAAGGGACAACACCACCACAAGAACAGACCCTTGCGAGGCTGTTCTTCCTTGTATTGTTCATCATCCGCCCAAGAGGCAATCCACCACACCACGCACTGGAGTAGGGTATTACACCGCAATGGTGGCCTGAACCAGTATAAACACTGTGTCTCTTGTGTTGTTCTTTTCATAGCTTAGATCCTGGCATGGCGGTAGGGTGCAGGTAGGTAGTAGAGGGCGAGATCTCCGCGCACCAGTGTTCAAACCTCAAGGGTCTGCCGGAACCCGAAACCCGACACTTCACCCCAGCGAGCCCCCCCCATGAAAATCGACTGACCCAAAAGTCGATTCAGTCGACTGAAGTGTAGCTAAATCGGAGAAGCATCACAAGCAAGAGCAAGAGCGAGAGCGACAGCGCAAGCAAGAGCAATAGCAAGAGTAGACCAGGCAGGGGACCGAGAGCAAGAGCAGAGCAGCAGCATGAGCGAGAGCTAAATCAGCAGCAGCTCCTACTGATGTGGACATCGCCGCCGAGGGAACGACATCATGGAGGAAGTGGCCAGCGATGCCGCCGTGGATGGAGCCGCGCCGTGTCGGCTCGGGACCGAGCGCCGGTAGGACTGTGAGATCGAATCAAGAAGAAAATGCGGTGATTAGTGTACAACCTCTTTGGTGGCGCCGATTAGGCCGCAGCTTCATCCAAGGAAACAGTGATGATGATGCTCTTTCGGTGGTGCAAGTGAAGACAATGGTGTGGGAATGGAGGTGGCGCGAAATACGAGGGGAACATCGGGGCATCTCCTTGGAGGTGGAGGACGGGGTGGCTAAACCGGTGGAACGATGAGATCGATGACGGATCCTCATCCGGTACGGTGGATGAGGGACGTCGAGGTGTTGCTGTGGACGATGTCGTCGGGGAAGAGGCTCCGGCTCGGTGGCGGACAGAGCATGGTGTGGGGCTTCGTCGCGGGTTTTCGCAGCCTCGGTGTACGAATGGGTGGGCGGATGGGATGGCAGTGGGGAACCATGGCTTAGGGACGCGCTTGTCCGAAATGTGGGGTAAGTTACGAAAGTACCCCCACCGATTTGAGGTGGTTCTTTCGGTTTAGGGCTACCACAGGAAATTCGCGTGTCGGGATTTCATAGGAGGTGGCCGTTTTCGCGCGCATTGTAATTTCAGAATAGCAAGGCGCGGGTTGAGATGGAGGGAGTTGTCGGAGCACGACGAGACAAAGATATATCTTAAATATTTCGGGCTAACAAGGTGCGGGTTGAAATTTCCGGACAAGCCTAATGTGTACTGTACCAAATCAATACCCACTACAAATGTCATTCAAAACTTTGAATTCATGTTATGTTCAGTTAAAATATTTCACTACGTGTATGATGCATGCAACCTACTACTCAAATGAACGTTTTAGTGCATTCCAAACGTATATACTACCGCTTCAATATGAACTAAATTTGAATTCGTTTATCTATTTGAATGAGATCTACAGTAATGATTGTTGTGAAGTCTTGGCATTTGAATTCGTTTCTTTGTTTTAATAAGATCTACAATCATCATTATTGTCAAGTTAAACCATCGTTTGTGTATTATCTTCACAACATACCACGTGATTATTCTCGAGTTACATATGAACTATGTGTACTATATGAACTCGAACTCGATTTTTTGAATCCACTTTATGTTGATTTCAAATCACATTACATTTCTAGCTCTAGCTAGATCTTCATAATCTGAACCATGTCTCATATATATAATGTGTTTATCAAATTATGTATGGTGCCCCGCCCCCTACGCCTACAAGTATTTAGATGTGAGTTGCAAACACCACACATTACCGCAAATTCAAATAAAATGTGAAATGCTCGATATATAGTATTGTTTAGATTGTTCGATATTTAGTTGTAAGCTGCAAACGCCACACATTATCACAAATTCAAATAAAATGTGAGATTGTTTGATGTATAGTATGGTTTAGATTGCTCGACATTAGGTTTGAGTTGCAAACACCATGCATTATCACATTATGGTATAACATGTGAACAACACGTGTATCACCGCTATATTCATGCATGCATATGTATAAAACACTATGATCTCCTATTCAAATATATGAATAAGGTTTCATACAAAATTATGATCTTTGTTAGTCTTTTACACCCACACAATCCTCTAACCTTTGTAGCTAGCACTAACTTTCTCTTGTGCATGCACACGCCCTCCCCCTCCATCGCCATTCTATCCACCGAGCACATTCATTTTTTTTCTTTAGGTCCTTCTCCCAGAGTCTCCACAACTCCTTTTCGACACACACCTATCGATAAACCTCGATGCCTGCCTACAACATACACACGCACCTTCAATCTCCTCTTTTATATGTCCTTGCCTCGTGTCTCTCATATGGTCACACACACGTGTAAACTCTCGTCCCTCTTTTCATCGATCTCACAACCACACACTCCTCCCCCTATCTAGCTAGTAGCCGGGCCTCTCGCACCACCTCCTAGCCCCATTCTCTCTATCTATCCGTATCGCTGGTCTTATTTGCCTCTAACAAATGGACGTACACCGACCGATCTCTCGCTAAACATATAGCTAGCTAGGTCCTTATAACTCGTTTTTACCCACGCGTCGATCGATCTACCTCATTAGTTATGTCTCTCCCTTCCTCCGACAAACAACAATTGATCTACCAATCTAGTTAGGTTTGCTTACCAAACACATGGTTCCCCTTCATCATCCATGGATGCGTCCCGATAGATCTATCACGCACAGGCACACACAGAAACACATCCCCACTCTTATTGATAACATTGCAGTTCCACCCTCTGTTTGTCTGGTAGGCCTCTCCCACGATCTTCGAGAGGCATCTCCATCACCCATCCACCACTCTACCCCTCTCCCTCCCTCTCTCTCTTCTCTCTCTCTCTCTGTCCCATCATATTTCCCGTCCTTCAGTTATGTATGGATGTCGACCGATCTCCCTAAAGACATAGCTGGGTCTCTCCTTCTCAACACATATACGAGTCGTTCTACCTCTATAGTTAGGCCTCTGCCTACCCCTCCCCAACCCCTCCCCCTGCACACACAATAATACATCGAGCGCACTAGTCATGCATCTCTGCCACACACAAGCTTGACATGTGCCCTCTGATGTTCCGGTAGGTCAGTCGCCCTATATCTTCGACTTGCACACACACAATTTCGATGGCTCTCTTCATCGATCTCGCACCCACCCACTTGATCCTCTCTTCGACTCTATCGATATCTATGACCCCTCCCTCTCTTCTCGTGGATTTCCCGACCCTCTATATATGATATGGATAGGCCTCCATTTCATACACATTGCATGCAAAATTTTGTTTGAGATGTCATCAACACATATTCCCACAAATACATTCACGAAATCAACCCCCACCCCACCCCCACCCCCACCCCCACCCCAAAACAAAAAACACCCACGAATGCGGTTTGTATCTCCCACACACACCCACATAGGTGGGTGTCAGGACCGGTTTTCGGGATTTTAATTTTCCAGAAAATGGCCCTTATGCTCACCAGCCCCAGGATTACTGTTAGCTGGCGAGACACAAACTTGATACAATAACTCCAAGCAAAATACATAATATGTAGTACAAGACCATTCTGGCCTATGAGTACAACACAAGGTTTCTAGTGGTTGATGGCGGAAGCGGTTTGTGGTCATCAGCGTCTGTGGAACTCCATTTCCCACAGGAACAGCTGACCTGGATAACTCCTATCTTCGCAAGGCTGCTATCACCATTGATTAGGTTCCGGGGATGTCATCTCGTCGCTCCTCTCTGCACAAGAAATCTGTCCAAGACAATAGCCAGGGACAAGCCAATGAGTACTTTGAATGTACTCGCAAACATTATGAACACATGTATAATATAACAAACGATAATCATGCTTTGAAATATTCTAAGATCACAACGTCAGTCACAGAAATAAAATCCATGATGCACGCAAACAAGTTATTCACGTAATACATGAATGATGCAATTAGAGGGTAGTAATAGAATGCCTCAGTCAGGCGTCTGAGTGACACCACAGAGAGGGCTCATAAGTGAAATAAGTAACAAACGTGCCGCAGCGGGCGTCTGTGCGACGCCACATAAAGGGCTTATAAGTGAATACATAACTAGCATGCCACAGTCGGGGGTCTCAGCGACACCACATAAAGGGCTTATATGGTAAATAAATAACATACATGCCACAGTCGGGCGTCTCAGCGACACCACATGAAGGGCTTTTATGGTAAATAAATAACAAACATGCCACAGTCGGGCGTCTCAGTGACACCACATAAAGGGCTTATATGGTAAATAAATAACAAACATGCCATAATTGGGCGTCTCAACGACACCACATAAAGGGCTTATATGGTAAATAAATAACAAACATGCCACAGTCGGGCGTCTCAGCGACACCATATAAAGGGCTTATAACAGAATGAACACAGTGAATATCCAGGAGGTAGAACCGTCCCAGGGATACTCAATAAATCAAGTAATGAGGATAGTTAGTCCACAATAATAATAATCATATGTCACCGGTCATAATTAACGTACTGACTTAGTTGTTTTTCCTCCGAAGACCGACACTTGACCCAACCCAGACTCTATTTCTTAATCATGGACAGGGCTATTCAAATAGATGTAATCTCTGCAGAGGGTGTACTCTTTACCCACGAGTAACGAATTCCGTTAGTCCATCCGGACTAATTCTGCTTACAGTCTTTTAGTTGAAAACACACCTAACCGCACACACCAGCCTGACTCATCGGTGTCTGGAATCACCCACGACACTCGTTAAGCAAAACTCTAAGTGGGGAGGCTACAACCTCGATTAGCATGGGATCACAAAATTTATACCGCGGGCAAACTGGGGGAGCTACCCCCTCGGCTACAACCGAAACACCCGTGCCCCCTGACGGGATGACTGGCTTTAATCCATGGCCATGGGACCCTCATCGCGGCCCCTCTATATGGTGTGTGCTAGAAAGGGGTTGACAACCTACTGAACCGTACCCTACCTACGGCGGGGACAGGTGGTAGCACGGAACAAGTATGGGGGGTTACGGAACAAGACTCGATCTACGGTCGACTTAGGAGGTTTAGGTGTTACCTGCATGATTAGCATAACGAATATGTTTCAACCGACGGCCACAATCACCACTCATCATGTCTCACTATGCCGTACCGGACACAATCGTCGCGACGAAGACTGGAGACAAGCTCGTGTCTACCCAAGACAGAGGCTTTTCCGGGTTCCTCCCGGTATGCATGAGAGGCATATGAGGGTGACGACTATCCATAACATATCAAACTCCAACAGTATGAATCATCAAAATGCACTCATGAGTTTGAACGTATCATCACATAAAAATAACGGATACTCCGTGTCGAGGTGGTACTGCAACTGTATTAGACAACACACACAAAATTATGCCAGGGTTCAGAATCCTTGCCTTCAAGTTGTGGGGAGGCAGGGTGCATTCCAAAACTTTTGAAAGCTTTCTCCTGTCTCCAAAATCTCTAATATTACGTCTCCACTTATGCCTGCGTGGACCGGCGCTGGGTCACTGAAAGTGGGCCCGCCTGGCACACTGGTCAGGTTTGACTAGTCCACGTGCGCGCCATCTCCTCCGACCGAACAGAGGCGGAGCTCCGGCGAGGCTCGCCAGAGAAGGAGGCATCTCTCGGTGATCTGAGCACATGGGTGTGCTCAGGTGGTCGAGGCGAACCCTTGGGTACCCGCCATGGTCGCCGACGTAGAGGGAGTCACCGGCGACGAGCTTCGCGGCGGACGGTGTCTTCGGGAGCAAATGGGGGTCTGGGCTATGGTGGCTCCCGGTCGGGGCTGAGGTGATGGGCGGCTCCGCACGCTCACGTGGAGTCGGGTGGTGGCACTGGATGGAGGGAGGGACTTCGGTTGTGACGAAACGGACCGGAGCATGGCGGCGGCCGAACCGGCCAGAGACGGGGAAGATGGCTTCCCGCCGTTGCTTGCTGGTCGTGGGGTGCGCTAGAGGGGTGGTACGAGGCTACTGAGGAGGCTCGAGTGGGGCCTGGGGGTATATATAGCCGGGGAAGGTCGGTTCCGCCATCGCTGGGGATAAGATCGTCGGCCGACCGTTTCTGCTACGGTAGAGCAACGTGGCGATGGCCGGAGCAAGGTCAGCGCTAGCGGACGACTCGGAGATACGGGCGGCCTGCTCACAAGGCCAGATGGCGAGGAGTTGTGGCAGAGGCACACTACGGACGCTGACGTGCCGCCAAGGGGGCTCTGACGGAGGCGCTGTAGGGCACCAGGGCAGCTTGGCACGTTCTGGCGAGTGGCCGAGGGTAAGGCACGGCTCTGCAGGCGAGCAAAGGGCCAGGGGCGCGACGCGGCGGCTCGGTGCACGCGCGTGCAAAACGTGCGCTCTGGGCGCGCCCAGTGCACGCACGCTATGTGTTTGCCAAAATGCCATTGTGAGCTAGAGGGCATATGAGGGCCTGGTGATCAACAGATCTAGGCTAGTGGTAGTTGGGATGCTAGTGGACATGCTTGTTTGGCTGCTGTGGCAATCTGCAATGCAAACTCATGAGCATGTCAAATCTGTTCATGAACTCAAGGTGTTCGACAGAATGACAGGAGCCCCTAGGCAACTCTTGGGGTGGCCAAAGTCTCCAGATCCTAGTCTCTTTTGGTGTAGGTGGTGGTGGTCAGGTTAGTTTGCCAAACAAAGAAACTTGTTAGTGCAATTATTAGAGAAAACCAATTTTGGGCAGAAACTAAAGGCTGTTATTTCAAGGGCCAAAATATTCCAATGGGTTCATGTTCCTGGACTTAAGGGTTTTGTAGGAAGGACTACAAGCAGGAAAAATGATAATGGGTAAAAGTGCAAGCAAAAATATAGTTGCAGTACAAATCCTCAAGTTGGACCAGAATAAAAATGAGGTTGATTGACTCAAAATTTTCAAAGAACATAATTGGGTTTTTGCATAAAGTTGGATAATATACTCCTACTGACCTCCCCTAATTTTGGTGGATGTTTTAAAGAGATATTTAAATAGGTTGTAGTGCAAAATTGCCCACTGGACCAGATTTGTAAATTAGGTGTAGAGGTCAAAATCTGCAATGAAGAAAAGGTGTTTTTGCTTAAAAGTGTTTTAGGGACATCATATGTCATCCCCAAAGTTTGGTGGAAATTCGAGATGCATTTATCAAATGGTTGTAGTGCAAAGGAGGCTCCAAAACTTATGAAAAGTCATTTTAAAAGAATAAAGCTCAGGAAAAACATTTATGCAAATAAAACCACTGATTAAGAATTGTTTTATTGAGAGAGTATACAAGTCCAATAGTATTTTTGGAAAGTTTCCACTTGGGGTAAAACTCCTCAATATTAAAGAAAAGGGGTTCTGAAATCAAAAGAAAATCCAGAAAGCAAAATTTTAAACTCCTGGCAAAAATTTTACTAATTCAAAACATGGTTAAATTTTTGGGGTGTCACAACACTACCCCCCTTAAAAATAAATCTCGTCCTCGAGATTTGATAAAGGTTGTTTTGAAAAAATTTAATCCTACCATCACAGAAGTAACCATCCTGCTCTTGTAAATAAAACGTAGCTACAGTGAGAGGGCAATAAGTGGTGCAAAACGACAGTGTGGCATACTGGCGATGCATGGAAAAATTTACGGCCAGTTTCTACTATCGGTTACAGTAAATTTAGAATAAACTTCTAAATTACTGAAAATATATGTTGGTCGTACCCGAGAGCACAGGGCTCTCTATAGCTGATAGGTGGACCCGGGGTCCACTATCGGTCTCTTCCTCTACCTTTGGCTCTCTCTTCTTCCTCTCTCCCGCGCGCTATCCCGCGATTTCTCCATCGACGATGTCTAGCTCATAGGGCATCTAGTCCGTACTGCGGTAGTGCGCAGCGTGCTAGCTGACAGTGCAGCATGCACTCACCTCGCGGGCCAGTGCGGTGTCGGCACTGCTCGCGGATTCGCCTCCGAACACCGGCGATCGAGCGACGAGCGGCGCTGGTGGACTTCGCCCACCGTACACCGATCTCGAGCTATAAAACGAGCGCAGTGCTCCTTCTTCTTCCTCCGTCTAACCTCGCTTATCCTCCTCCTCCCTTCTCCTTCCTTTCTGTCTGCAGGAGCTCGAGACGAGGCTCCAATGGCGGAGGTGATGCCGGACTGGTACGTGATCCTGATGTGCGGAGGGTTGGCGGCATTGCTGGGGTTCTCCGTGCTCTTGTGCGTGATGATCCTCGATGATCGTCGTGATGCGGCCGCTCGAGTGTTAGCTCTCCGCGGTGGCGGTGATCACGATGATTAGGTGCGGTGTCAGGTGCTAACTACTGTTAGGGTGCCGGAGGTAATTTGTGCCCGAGTAATTACTCACAAATCTCTCCCTCTCAGACTATGGGGGTGTTAGGGAGGTGATTAGCTTGGTGCAAAAATGTGCTCGAGGATTTGCACTTGGTCGTGTGGTTGGGGTCGTGAGTCTGCTGTTATGGTGCTGCGTGAAATAAAAACCTATGTCGTGAAGAAATGCATGCTGCAACATCTCCGAGAAAAATCTTACTTCAGGATTTATCGAGAGTGGAAACAGTTTATAAAATTTTACCGAAGTAAAATCACTCATATTGACGGGAACTAACGATTTAATTCATTCCACAAATTTAGGATACCACACACAAGTTGCAATACATAAATAACTGTAGGGACAATAAACACAGCAGTGACATTTACAACAATAATGGTAATTGGACAGGGTCCTGGGAAAAAGTCTCTGGAATCGGGGCACACTCTTCTTCTATCGGGGGGAGTGGATTGACCAGTCGATGAATGTGCCTTTCCTGGTTGGGCCTCAGTGGTATGCCGATGGCGATCTGAGGATTCAGATCAGCGAGGCTCTGGAGATAGCCCATTACTTGCTGGGTCAAACGCTCTTGCGCGATGACATACTGGGCAAGATTGGCCAGTACTGGGTCTCTCTCGATTCGTCCATCAGGAAAAGATGTTACTTCTCCGGGTGCTGCACGACTCAGGAAATGATAATACCCCCGTTCGCTGGCATAGGGTACCGCGAATCAAAGACGAGTAAGTGCCTCATACGCAGCAGCTTCTATGGCCATATGCGGAGTCGGCATAGATTTCCCCACGAAGGAAGCTTCCGTGGGGTCTTGGTTCGGGTTTGCGGGAGGAACGTGCACCACTGCCCAATATTTCGAGGTGGATGGGGTGATCCTCGATTTGAGCAGCTCATACTGGGGTGGATGGGTAGCACTCATGGTACTGCAGGTAAAGTCCCACAAAATTTTAACAAAGCTGCCTGGAGTCGCATCTGGAGTTCTCAGATAGATACTAGGGCTCGACATGGCAATGGAAATGGTTGTGCGAGTGGTGCTCAAGGTGAGGGATATCTGGTAAGATCACGGGGTGTCCTTTTATATAGCAATGGGGCTAGGTTATTTACCGTGGTGAAAGGTAACTAGTCGATCGAGTCTGCTTCATGGGGTCGGGGTCAATGCTACATCTACACATATCTCGCAAAAGTGACGTATTACTGTGGGAATCGTTGGTGTGATTTTGGTAGCTGTACCCAACCGCATGGTCACATATTTAATGCAAGGCTACTATTTAAAAATAGAGGCACACAAGCAAACAGCGATTATTCAAGTCGATGCAAGGTCACATAATTACAGGGCGTGGGCATATTGAGACTCGGCACTACTTGGGTGGCTTAGTATACCTTGTTTATATCTAAATGAGCTTGCCTTGTGGACGTCGAGGCTTCTCCACGGGTTTCACCGTCGGGATTAGCTGGAGGGGGTTGAGGGGCTGCTGGGTCGGGGTAGCGATGATGACCATCCCGGGGATTGTTGGCCACAATCCCGCTGGAGCGTGTCCCCAAAAGGCGACGAAGCACTTCTGGGGACACCAGAGTATTGTGGTCGATGGCTGGGGAAGACCTCAAGGACTCGATTCGGTGTCCGAACAGCACGACTGGGTTGTCGGCGTCGGGCTCATCTTCTCCTCTTGTCGGGGCTCGGCGAACCAGCTCTCCACGAGCTGCGATCAGATCAAGGGCGATTTGATCGAACAGCTCCTCTAGTGCACCTACATAGCGCACTAGGTTGACAACCTGGGGTGGCCTACCATACCCGTCACGGCTGGGTTAGTAGTAGAACGAGCGACAGTTAACTCTGGGCGACAAGTGCCGGAGTTGAACTATAGCCTCTCGAGCAGCTAGTTGAATGGCTTGTGGCTCAAAGGAAGTTGTGTTGGGGAACGTAGTAATTTCAAAAAAATTCCTACGCACACGCAAGATCATGGTGATGCATAGCAACGAGAGGGGAGAGTGTTGTCTACGTACCCTCGTAGACCAAAGCGGAAGCGTTGACGCAACATAGAGGAAGTAGTCATACGTCCTCCCGGTCCAACCGATCCAAGCACCGTTACTCCGGCACCTCCGAGTTCTTGACACACGTACAGCTCGATGACGCACCCTGATCTCCGATCCAGCAGAGGCGTGGGGAGGAGTTCCGTCAGCACGACGGCGTGGTGACGATCTTGATGTTCTCCTGTCGCAGGGCTTCGCCTAAGCACCGCTACAATATGACCGAGGTGTAATATCGTGGAGGGGGGCACCGCACACGGCTAAGGAACGATCTCAATGATCAACTTGTGTGTCTAGGGTGCCCCCCTACCCCCGTATATAAAGGAGGGAGGGAGGAGGAGGCCGGCCCCAAGGGGTGGCACGCCCTAGGGGGGGCAATCCTACTCCAAGTAGGTTTGCCCCCCCCCCTTTCCTATTCGGAGTAGGAGAAGGAAGGAAGAGGGGGGAGGAGAGAAGGAAAGGGGGGGGCGGCCCCCCTCCCAATTCGGATTGGGCTTGGGGGGGGCGCGCCCCCTCCCTTGCTCCTTCTCCCTCCCTTCCACTAAGGCCCAATAAGGCCCATATACTTACCGGGGGGTTCCGGTAACCTCCCGGAGCTCCGGTATATTCCCAAACTCTCTCGGAACCTTTCTGGTGTCCAAATATATCCGTCCAATATATCAATCTTTATGTCTCGACCATTTCGAGACTCCTCGTCATGTCCGTGATCACATCCGGGACTCCGAACAACCTTCGGTACATCAAAATACATAAACTCATAATATAACTGTCATCAAAACCTTAAGCGTGCGGACCCTACGGTTCGAGAACAATGTAGACGTGACCGAGACATGTCTCCGGTCAATAACCAATAGCGGGACCTGGATGCCCATATTGGTTCCTACATATTCTACGAAGATCTTTATCGGTCAAACCGCATAACAACATACTTTGTTCCCTTTGTCATCGGTATGTTACTTGCCCGAGATTTGATCGTCGGTATCCAATACCTAGTTCAATCTCGTTACCGGCAAGTCTCTTTACTCGTTCTGTAATACGTCATCTCATAACTAACTCATTAGTTACATGCTTGCAAGGCTTAGGTGATGAGTATTACCGAGAGGGCCCAGAGATACCTCTCCGACAATCGGAGTGACAAATCCTAATCTCGAATTATGCCAACTCAACATGTATCTTCTGAAACACCTGTAGAGCACCTTTATAATCACCCAGTTACGTTGTGACGTTTGGTAGCACACAAAGTGTTCTTTCAGTAAACGGGAGTTGCATAATCTCATAGTTGCAGGAACTTTGTATAAGTCATGACGAAAGGAATGGCAGTATACTAAATGATCAGGTGCTAGGCTAACAGAATGGGTCATGTCAATCACATCATTCTTCTAATGATGTGATCCCACTAATCAAATGACAACACATGTCTATGGTTAGGAAACATAACCATCTTTGATCAATGAGCTAGTCAAGTAGAGGCATACTAGTGACCATAGTTTTGTCTATGTATTCACACATGTATTATGTTTCCGGTTAATACAATTCTAGCATGAATAATAAACATTTATCATGATATGAGGAAATAAATAATAACTTTAATATTGCCTCTAGGGCATATTTCCTTCAGTCTCCCACTTGCACTAGAGTCAATAATCTAGATTACATAGTAACGATTCTAACACCCATGGAGTCTTGGTGCTGATCATGTTTTGCTCGTGAGAGACGCTTAGTCAACGGGTCTGCAACATTCAGATCCGTATGTATCTTGCAAATCTCTATGTCTCCCACTTGGACTTGGTCCCGAATGGAATTGAAGCGTCTCTTGATGTGCTTGGTCCTCTTGTGAAATCTGGATTCCTTTGCTAAAGCAATTGCACCAGTATTGTCACAGAAGATCTTCATTGGTTCCGATGCACTAGGTATCACACCTAGATCGGAAATGAACTCCTTCATCCAGACTCCTTCATTTGCTGCTTCAGAAGCAGCTATGTACTCCGCTTCACATGTAGATCCCGCCACGACGCTTTGTTTAGAACTGCACCAACTTACAGCTCCACCATTTAATATAAACACGTATCCGGTTTGTGATTTAGAATCGTCCGGATCAGTGTCAAAGCTTGCATCGATGTAACCATTTACGACTAGCTCTTTGTCACCTCCATATACGAGAAACATATCCTTAGTCCTTTTCAGGTATTTCAGGATGTTCTTAACCGCTGTCCAGTGATCCACTCTTGGATTACTTTGGTACCTTCCTTCTAAGCTTATTGCTAAGCATACGTCAGGTCTAGTACATAGCATTGCATACATGACAGAGCCTATGGCTGAAGCATAGGGAACATTTTTCATTTTCTCTCTATCATCTGCTGTGGTCGGGCATTGAGTTCGACTCAACTTCACACCTTGTAGCACAGGCAAGAATCCTTTCTTTGCCTGATCCATATTGAACTTTTTCAATATTTTGTCAAGGTATGTGCTTTGTGAAAGTCCTATTAAGCGTCTTGATCTATCTCTATAGATCTTGATGCCTAATATGTAAGCAGCTTCACCGAGGTCTTTCATCGAAAAACTTTTATTCAAGTATCCCTTTATGCTATCCAGAAATTCTATATCATTTCCAATTAATAATATGTCATCAACATATAAAACTAGAAATGCTACAGAGCTCCCACTCACTTTCTTGTAAATACAGGCTTCTCCAAAAGTATGTATAAAACCATATGCCTTGATCACACTATCAAAACGTTTATTCCAACTCCGAGATGCTTTCACTAGTCCATAAATGGAACGCTGGAGCTTGCACACTTTGTCAGCACCTTTTGGATCAACAAAACCTTCTGGCTGCATCATATACAACTCTTCTTCTAGAAATCCATTCAAGAATGCAGTCTTGACATCCATTTGCCAAATTTCATAATCATGAAATGCAGCAATAGCCAACATGATTCGGACAGACTTAAGCATCGCTACGGGTGAGAAAGTCTCATCGTAGTCAACCCCTTGAACTTGTCGAAAACCTTTTGCAACAAGTCGAGCTTTATAGACAGTAATATTACCATCAGCGTCAGTCTTCTTCTTAAAGATCCATTTATTCTCAATTGCTTGCCGATCATCGGGCAAGTCAACCAAAGTCCATACTTTGTTTTCATACATGGATCCTATCTCAGATTTCATGGCTTCTAGCCATTTTGCGGAATCTAGGCTCATCATCACTTTTTCATAGTTCGTAGGTTCATCATGGTCAAGTAAAATGACTTCCAGAATAGGATTACCATACCACTCTGGTGAGGATCTTACTCTGGTAGACCTACGAGGTTCAGTAGAAACTTGATCTGAAGTTTCATGATCAATATCATTAGCTTCCTCACTAATTGGTGTAGTTGTCACGGGAACCAGTTCTCATGATGAACTACTTTCCAATAAGGGAGTAGATACAGTTATCTCATCAAGTTCTACTTTCCTCCCACTCACTTCTTTCGAGAGAAACTCCTTCTCTAGAAAGGATCCATTCTTAGCAACGAATGTCTTGCCTTCGGATCTGTGATAGAAGGTGTACCCAACAGTCTCTTTTGGGTATCCTATGAAGACACATTTCTCCGATTTGTGTTCGAGCTTGTCTGGTTGAAGTTTCTTCACATAAGCATCGCAACCCCAAACTTTAAGAAACGACAACTTTGGTTTCTTGCCAAACCACAGTTCATAAGGCGTCGTCTCAATGGATTTTGATGGTGCCCTATTTAACGTGAATGCGGCCGTCTCTAAAGCATAACCCCAAAATAATAGCGGTAAATCGGTAAGAGACATCATAGATCGCACCATATCAACTAAAGTACGATTACGATGTTCGGACACACCATTTCGTTGTGGTGTTCCAGGTGGCGTGAGTTGCGGAACTTATTCCGCATTGTTTCAAATGTAAACCAAACTCGTAACTCAAATATTCTCCTCCACGATCAGATTGCAGAAATTTTATTTTCTTGTTACGATGATTCTCCACTTCACTCTGAAATTCTTTGAACTTTTCAAATGTTTCAGACTTGTGCTTCATTAAGTAGATATACCCATATCTGCTTAAATCATCTGTGAAGGTGAGAAAATAACGATATCCGCCACGAGCCTCAATATTCATCGGACCACATACATCTGTGTGTATGATTTCCAACAAATCTGTTGCTCTCTCCATAGTACCGGAGAACGGTGTTTTAGTCATCTTGCCCATGAGGCACGGTTCGCAAGTACCAAGTGATTCATAATCAAGTGATTCCAGAAGTCCATCAGTATGGAGTTTCTTCATGCGTTTTACACCGATATGACCCAAACGGCAGTGCCACAAATAAGTTGCACTATCATTATCAACTCTACATCTTTTGGCTTCAACATTATGAATATGTGTATCACTACTATCGAGATTCAATAAAAATAGACCACTCTTCAAGGGTGTATGACCATAAAAGATATTACTCATATAAATAGAACAACCATTATTCTCTGATTTAAATGAATAACCGTCTCGCATCAAACAAGATCCAGATATAATGTTCATGCTCAACGCAGGCACCAAATAACAATTATTCAGGTCTAAAACTAATCCCGATGGTAGATGTAGAGGTAGCGTGTCGATGGCGATCACATCGACTTTGGAACCGTTTCCCACGTGCATCGTCACCTCGTCCTTGGCCAGTGCTCGCTTATTCCGTAGTCCCTGTTTCGAGTTGCAAATATTAGCAACAGAACCAGTATCAAATACCCAGGTGCTACTACGAGCTCTAGTTACGTACACATCAATAACATGTATATCACATATACCTTTGTTTACTTTGCCATCCTTCTTATCCGCCAAATACTTGGGGCAGTTCCGCTTCTAGTGTCCAGTCTGCTTGCAGTAGAAGCACTCAGTTTCAGGCTTAGGTCCAGACTTGGGTTTCTTCTCTTCAGCAGCAACTTGCTTGTTGTTCTTTTTGAAGTTCCCCTTCTTCTTCCCTTTGCCCTTTTTCTTGAAACTAGTGGTCTTGTTGACCATCAACACTTGATGCTCCTTTTTGATTTCTACCTCCGCGGCTTTCAGCATCGCGAAGAGCTCGGGAATAGTCTTGTTCATCCCTTGCATATTATAGTTCATCACAAAGCTCTTGTAGCTTGGTGGCAGTGATTGAAGAATTCTGTCAATGACACTATCATCAGGAAGATTAACTCCCAGTTGAATCAAGTGATTGGTATACCCAGACATTCTGAGTATATGTTCACTGACAGAACTATTCTCCTCCATCTTGCAGCTATAGAACTTATTGGAGACTTCATATCTCTCAATCCGGGCATTTGCTTGAAATATTAACTTCAACTCCTGGAACATCTCATATGCTCAATGACGTTCAAAACGTCGTTGAAGACCCGGTTCTAAGCCGTAAAGCATGGCACACTGAACTATAGAGTAGTCATCAGCTTTGCTCTGCTAGACGTTCTTAACGTCGTCAGTATCATCAGCAGCAGGCCTGGCACCCAGCGGTGCTTCCAGGACGTAACTCTTCTATGCAGCAATCAGGATAATCCTCAGGTTACGGACCCAGTCCGTGTAATTGCTACCATCATCTTTCTACTTTGCTTTCTCAAGGAACGCATTAAAATTCAACCGAACAACAGCACGAGCCATCTATCTACAAAGAAACATAGACAAGCAAGATACTATCAGGTACTAAGTTCATGATAAATTTAAGTTCAATTAATCATATTACTTAAGAACTCCCACTTAGACAGACATCTCTCTAGTCATCTAAGTGATCACGTGATGCAAATCAACTAAACCATAACCGATCATCACGTGAGATGGAGTAGTTTTCAATGGTGAACATCATTATGTTGATCATATCTACTATATGATTCACGCTCGAACTTTCGGTCTCTGTGTTCCGAGGCCATATCTGCATATGCTAGGCTCGTCAAGTTTAACCTGAGTATTCTGCGTGTGCAAAACTGTTTTGCACCCGTTGTAGATGGACGTAGAGCTTATCACACCCGATCATCACGTGGTGTCTCGGCACGACGAACTTTGGCAATGGTGCATACTCAGGGAGAACACTTCTTGATAATTTAGTGAGAGATCATCTTAAAATGCTACCGTCAATCAAAGCAAGATAAGATGCATAAAGGATAAACATCACATGCAAACAATATAAGTGATATGATATGGCCATCATCATCTTGTGCTTGTGATCTCCATCTCCAAAGCACCGTCGTGATCACCATCGTCACCGGCGCGACACCTTGATCTCCATCGTAGCATCGTTGTCGTTACGCCATCTATTGCTTCTACGACTATCGCTACTGCTTAGTGATAAAGTAAAGCAATTACAGGGCGTTTGCATCTCATACAATAAAGCGACAACCATATGGCTCCTGCCAGTTGCTGATAACTTCGGTTACAAAACATGATCATTTCATACAATAAAATATAGCATCATGTCTTGACCATATCACATCACAACATGCCCTGCAAAAACAAGTTAGACATCCTCTACGTTGTTGTTGCAAATTTTACGTGGCTGCTACGGGCTTAGCAAGAACCGTTCTTACCTACGCATCAAAACCACAATGATAGTTTGTCAAATAGACTCCGTTTTAACCTTCACAAGGACCGGGTGTAGCCACACTCGGTTCAACTAAAGTTGGAGAAACTGACACCCGCCAGCCACCTGTGTGCAAAGCAAGTCGGTAGAACCAGTCTCGCGTAAGCGTACGCGTAATGTCGGTCCGGGCCGCTTCATCCAACAATACCGCTGAACCAAAGTATGACATGCTGGTAGGCAGTATGACTTATATCGTCCACAACTCACTTGTGTTCTACTCGTGCATATAACATCAACGCATAAAACCTAGGCTTGGATGCCACTGTTGGGGAAGGTAGTAATTTCAAAAAAATTCCTACGCACACGCAAGATCATGGTGATGCATAGCAACGAGAGGGGAGAGTGTTGTCTACGTACCCTTGTAGACCAAAGAGGAAGCGTTGACACAATGTAGAGGAAGTAGTCGTACGTCCTCCCGGTCCAACCGATCCAAGCAACGTTACTCCGGCACCTCCGAGTTCTTGACACACGTACAGCTCGATGACGCATCCTGATCTCCGATCCAGCAGAGGCGCGAGGAGGAGTTCCGTCAGCACGACGGCATGGTGACGATCTTGATGTTCTCCTGTCGCAGGGCTTCGCCTAAGCACCGCTACAATATGACCGAGGTGTAATATCGTGGAGGGGGGCACCGCACACGGCTAAGGAACGATCTCAATGATCAACTTGTGTGTCTAGGGTGCCCCCCTACCCTCGTATATAAAGGAGGGAGGGAGGAGGAGGCCGGCCCCAAGGGGTGGCGCGCCCTAGGGGGGGCAATCCTACTCCAAGTAGGTTTGCCCCCCCCCCCTTTCCTATTCGGAGTAGGAGAAGGAAGGAAGAGGGGGAGGAGAGAAGGAAAGGGGGGGCCGGCCCCCCTCCCAATTCGGATTGGGCTTGGGGGGGCGCGCCCCCTCCCTTGCTCCTTCTCCCTCCCTTCCACTAAGGCCCAATAAGGCCCATATACTTACCGGGGGTTTCCGGTAACCTCCCGGAGCTCCGGTATATTCCCAAACTCTCCCGGAACCTTTCCGGTGTCCAAATATATCCGTCCAATATATCTATCTTTATGTCTCGACCATTTCGAGACTCCTCGTCATGTCCGTGATCACATCCGGGACTCCGAACAACCTTCGGTACATCAAAATACATAAACTCATAATATAACTGTCATCGAAACCTTAAGCGTGCGGACCCTACGGTTCGAGAACAATGTAGAAATGACAGAGACATGTCTCTGGTCAATAACCAATAGCGGGACCTGGATGCCCATATTGGTTCCTACATATTCTACGAAGATCTTTATCGGTTAAACCGCATAACAACATGCTTTGTTCCCTTTGTCATCGGTATGTTACTTGCCCGAGATTTGATCGTCGGTATCCAATACCTAGTTCAATCTCGTTACCGGCAAGTCTCTTTACTCGTTCTGTAATACGTCATCTCATAACTAACTCATTAGTTACATGCTTGCAAGGCTTAGGTGATGAGTATTACCGAGAGGGCCCAGAGATACCTCTCCGACAATCGGAGTGACAAATCCTAATCTCGAATTATGCCAACTCAACATGTACCTTCGGAAACACCTGTAGAGCACCTTTATAATCACCCAGTTACGTTGTGACGTTTGGTAGCACACAAAGTGTTCTTCCGGTAAACGGGAGTTGCACAATCTCATAGTTGTAGGAACTTTGTATAAGTCATGACGAAAGCAATAGCAGTATACTAAACAATCAAGTGCTAGGCTAACAGAATGGGTCATGTCAATCACATCATTCTTCTAATGATGTGATCCCACTAATCAAATGACAACACATGTCTATGGTCAGGAAACATAACCATCTTTGATCAATGAGCTAGTCAAGTAGAGGCATCTAGTGACCATAGTTTTGTCTATGTATTCACACATGTATTATGTTTCCGGTTAATACAATTCTAGCATGAATAATAAACATTTATCATGATATGAGGAAATAAATAATAACTTTATTATTGCCTCTAGGGCATATTTCCTTCAAGTTGTCCTTCCGGTGAACCTGTAGGGGCGTTCTGGCGATAGACCCCTACCATAGATGTGTACAATGGCCCATAATTGACGGCTCTCACCGCTCATGGGCCCTTGGTACACAACATATTCTGGAGGCTCCTCTAATGCAAAGGCACGGCGGGTGAGGTTTGCTAGCACGGTCACAAATCCTCCAAGGTTATTTGTTGTGGTTTCATTGTGCACGATGGGGCCAGGCATTATGGCTCAGTTTCAGGGAAAGAGGCTGTGTTGTGCTGTGTTGAGGTTAGCACGCCCTTTTTATAGAAACAGAGGGTGGAGTCTTCCTTTGCACGCTTGCGAATGAGACAATTTAGGTGTCGGTCACTAGCGCGTGATCGATAGGCTAGGCTGATAGGTTGGGCACCGACTGCCAAAAGGTGTCGGGTCACTATGGGGCTATCTTACTCGAGAAGCTTGGCCGGGGTTCGGTTATGGTCTGGTGGTTTGGTTAACCTAGGTTTCTTCGACTTGGCTAAGATAGGTTTAGCCAATGGTCAGCCTGGCTCTAATACCAAGTCTGTCAGGACCGGATTTTTGGGATTTTAATTTTCCAGAAAATGGCCCTTATGCTCACCAGTCCCAGGATTACTGTTAGCTGGCGAGACACAAACTGGATACAATAACTCCAAGCAAAATACATAATATGTAGTAAAAGACCATTCTGGCCTATGAGTACAACACAAGGTTTCTAGTGGTTGATGGCGGAAGCGGTTTGTGGTCATCAGCGTCTGTGGAACTCCATTTCCCACAGGAACAGCTGACCTGGATAACTCCTATCTTCGCGAGGCTGCTATCACCATTGATTAGGTTCCGGGGCTGTCATCTCGTTGCTCCTCTCTGCGCAAGAAATCTGGCCAAGACAATAGCCAGGGACAAGCCAGTGAGTACTTTGAATGTACTCGCAAACATTATGAACACAGGTATAATATAACAGACGATAATCATGCTCTAAAATATTCTAAGATCACAACGTCAGTTGTGGAAATAAAATCCATGATGCACGCAAACAAGTTATTCACGTAATACATGAATGATGCAATTAGAGGGTAGTAATAGAATGCCTCAGTCGGGCATCTGAGCGACACCACAGAAAGGGCTCATAAGTGAAATAAGTAACAAACGTGCCGCAATCGGGCGTCTGTGCGACGCCACATAAAGGGCTTATAAGTGAATACGTAACAAGCATGCCACAGTCGGGCGTCTCAGCGACACCACATAAAGGGCTTATATGGTAAATAAATAACATACATGCCACAGTCGGGCGTCTCAGCGACACCACATAAAGGGCTTATATGGTAAATAAATAACAAGCATGCCACAGTCGGGCGTCTTAGTAACACCACATAAAGGGCTTATATGGTAAATAAATAACAAGCATGCCACAGTCGGGCATCTCAGTAACACCACATAAAGGGCTTATATGGTAAATAAATAACAAACATGCCACAGTCGGGTGTCTCAGCGACACCACATAAAGGGCTTATAACAGAACGATCACAGTGAATATCCAGGAGGTAGAACCGTCCCAGGGATACTCAATAAATCAAGTAATGAAGATAGTTAGTCCACAATAATAATAATCATATGTCACCGGTCATAATTAACATTCTAACTTAGTTGTTTTTCCTCCGAAGACCGACACTAAGACCGACACTTGACCCAACCCAGACTGTAGTCCTTAACCATGGACACGGCTATTCTAATAGATATAATCTCTGCAGAGGATGTACTCTTAACCCACGAGTAACAGATTCCGTTAGTCCATCTAGACTAATTCCGCTTACAGTCTTTTAGTTGAAAACACACCTAACCGCACACACCAGCTTGACTCATCGGTGTCTGGAATCACCCACGACACTCGCTAAGCAAAACTCTAAGTGGGGAGGCTACAACCTTGATTAGCATGGGATCACAAAATTTATACCGCGCGCAATCTGGGGGAGCTACCCCCTCGGCTACAACCGAAACACCCATGCCCCCTGACCGGATGACTGGCTTTAATCCATGGCCATGGGACCCTCATCCCGGCCCCTCTGTATGGTGTGTGCTAGAAAGGGGTTGACAACCTACTGAACCATACCCTACCTACGGCAGGGACAGGTGGTAGCACGGAACAAGTATGGGGGGTTACTGGAACAAGACTCGATCTACGGTCGACTCAAGAGGTTTAGGTGTTACCTGCATGATTAGCATAACGAATATGTTTCAACCGACGGCCACAATCACCACTCATCATGTCTCACTATGCCGTACCAGACACAATCGTCTCGACGAAGACTAGAGACAAGTTCGTGTCTACCCAAGACAGAGGCTTTTCCGGGTTCCTCCCGGTATGCATGAGAGGCATATGAGGGTGACGACTATCCATAACATATCAAACTCCAACAGTATGAATCATCAAAATGCACTCATGAGTTTGAACGTATCATCACATAAAAATAACGGATACTCCGTGTCGAGGTGGTATTGCAACCGTATCAGACAACACACACAAAATTATGCCAGGGTTCAGAATGCTTTCCTTCAAGTTGTGGGGAGGCAGGGTGCATTCGAAAACTTTTCAAGCTTTCTCCTCTCTCCAAAAATCTCTGATATTACGTCTCCACTTATGCCTGCATGGACCGGTGCTGGGTCACTGACAGTGGGCCCACCTGGCCCACTGGTCAGGTTTGACTAGTCCACGCGCGCGCCTTATCCTCCGACCGAACAGAGGCGGAGCTCCGGCGAGGCTCGCCAGCGAACGGAGGCACCTCTCGGGGATCTGAGCACATGGGTGTGCTCAGGTGGTCAAGGCGAACCCGTGGGTACCCGCCATGGTCGCTGTCGGTGTCAAAACCGGCGGATCTTGGGTAGGGGGTCCCGAAGTGTGTGTCTAGGCGGATGGTAACAGGAGACAATGGACACGATGTTTTTACCCAGGTTCGGGCCCTCTCGATGGAGGTAAAACCCTACTCCTACTTGATTGATATTGATGATATGGGTAGTACAAGAGTGGATCTACCACGAGATCAAGGAGGCTAAACCCTAGAAGCTAGCCTATGGTATGATTGTTGTAATGGTTGTTCGTCCTACGGACTAAAACCCTCCGGTTTATATAGACACCGGAGAGGGCTAGGGTTACACAGAGTCTGTTACAATGGTAGGAGATCTACATATCCGTATCGCCAAGCTTGCCTTCCACGCCAAGGAAAGTCCCATCCGGACACGGGACGAAGTCTTCAATCTTGTATCTTCATAGTCTTGGAGTCCGGCCGACGATGATAGTCCGGCTATCCGGACACCCCCTAGTCGAGGACTCCCTTAGTCGCCGACGTAGACGGAGTCGCCGGCGACGAGCTTCTCAGCGGCCGGTGTCTTCGGGAGCAAATGGGGGTCTGGGCTATGGTGGCTCCCTGTCGGGGCTGAGGTGATGGGCGGCTCCGCACGGTCACGTGGAGTCGGGTGGTGGCGTTGGATGGAGGGGAGGGGCTTCGGTTGCGAGGAAACGGACCGCAGAGTTCTGACGAGTGGTCGAGGGTGAGGCACGGCTCTGCAGGCGAGCAAAGGGCCAGGGGCGCGACGCGGCGGCTAGGTGCTCGCGCGTGCAAAACATGCACTCTAGGCGCGCCAAGTGCATGCACGCTATGTGTTTGCCGAAATGCCATTGTGAGCTAGAGGGCATATGAGGGGCTGGTGATCAACAGATCTAGGCAAGTGGTAGCTGGGATGCTAGTGGACATGCTTGTTTGGCTGCTGTGGCAAGTCTGCAATGCAAACTCATGAGCATATCAAATGTGTTAATGAACTCAAGGTGTTCAACAGAATGACAGGAGTCCCTAGGCAACTCTTGGGGTGGCCAAAGTTTCCAGATCCTAGTCTCTTTAGGTGTAGGTGGTGGTGGTCAGGTTAGGTTGCCAAACAAAGAAAACTTGTTAGTGCAATTATTAGAGAAAACCAATTTTGGGCAGAAACTAAAGGCTGTTATTTCAAGGGCCAAAAATATTCCAATGGGTTAATGTTCCTGGACTTAAGGGTTTTGTAGGAAGGACTACAAGCAGGAAAAAGGATAATGGGTCAAAGAGCAAGCAAAAATATAGTTGCAGTACAAATCCTCAAGTTGGACCAGAATGAAAATGAGGTTGATTCACTCAAAATTTTCAAAGGACATAACTGGGTTTTTGCATAAAGGTGGATAATATACTCCTACTGACCTCCCCTAATTTTGGTGGAAGTTTTAAAGAGATATTTAAATAGGTTGTAGTGCAAATTTGCCCAACCGGACCAGATTTGAAAATTAGGTGTAGAGCTCAAAATCTGCAATGAAGAAAAGGTGTTTTTGCTTAAAAGTGTTTTAGGGACTGTCATCCCCAAAGTTTGGTGGAAATTCTAGATGCATTTATCAAATGGTTGTAGTGCAAAAGAGGCTCCAAAACTTATGAAAAGTCATTTCAAAAGTATAAAGCTCAGGAAAAACAATTATGCAAATAAAACAACTGATTAAGAATTGTTTTATTGAAGGAGTATAGAAGTCCAATAGTATTTTTGGAAAGTTTCCACTTGGGGTAAAACTCCTCAATATTAAAGAAAAGGGGTTCTGAAATCAAAAGAAAATCCAGAAAGCAAAATTTTAAACTCCTGGCAAAAATTTTAATAATTCAAAACATGGTTAAATTTTGGGGTGTCACAGTGGGGGACGTGCATGAAGAGAAGAGGTGCATGCATGGTGCACGTACTCCTGTCTCTTTCCCAACCACACCCGCGCGGGTACATGGTGGAGCTCATTTCTGTACGAAAAAGGCAGCCCAAGTGGTAATTTGGCACGTGTACTGGTTGTCCACTTGGTGGAGGGAGGATCGTCTACCACGGGTGAACAAACAAATTGCGACTTGGCACGTTATGTTAAAAAAAGAGGCAAAACATGTGGGGCCTACCTTAGAGGCAAGGCTCTATGCACTGGAGTACTTTTGATGTGTCCCGTCAACTCGTAGAACAAGGAGAAGCTTGCTTAGTACGCCGTCTCCCCCACCCACGGGCGCGGTGGCTCGTAGGATGAGGTGATGCTTTCTTAGTACTGTCCGCCTTACGCCCACTCCCTCGCCCATGCGCGCGGTGGCTCGCAGGACAAGGAGAAAAGTTTACTACTCCCTCCGTTTACTCCTCGTCCCTACTACCTTCGTTACAGAGATTATATCATATTGTTTGGAATATATATATGTCCTTTAGTAGATTTCAATATGAACTACTAGTACATACTCCAAACACTGATGTATACAGACATATTTTAGAGTGTAGATTCACTAATTTTGCTCCGTATGTAGCACTCTTCCTCGCCTCTTGACCCTCGCCCACGCGGTGGACGTGCAGCAATTCATTCGGTCTCATAAAGCCAGAATGATATACACTACGCTACCATTATTGCTCGACTTCCCAAAGAGGCGAAGAGCCAATCGCAAGGTTAATATTTGGGATATGCCAAGCGCAAGGTTATAGGAGAACGAGTAGTAGGTGCCGCGTCATTTATAAATAAAGTTTTTTTCTTCAGTGGCACGTACGCAATTGATAGGTTCACATGGAGAGAAAAGGAAACCGCTCCACTATATACATAGTCAGGACTGGTCAGCCTACACGGTTGCTTGCTGGGGTTGCTCTCTTCACACTCTCTCGCACAAAACGATTGTGGTCACATCTCTAACATCCCGGTGGATCACGTCCGCCGGGGGAAGGGGTGGATGCTTAGTGTAGATGCGGTCGCCGTCGCCGACGGCGAAAACCCACTATCGGCACGTCCCGATCAGGGGTCCCCGCCGTTCTCTCTCACAAAGCCGGTGAGGTTGCCTTCGTCCCTTGCTCACTGCCGCGACGTGGGCAGTTGCCGCCTCCCGCCGCCCTCCTCAAGGTTGCTCACAAATACAAAGTTGCCCACATCACTCCTTGTGGATATTTCTCTACTTCTTTGCCCCGCACTTACCTCTACTGGCTTCTACGTATTGTATTTGTGACGAGTTTATGTCTCATCAACTAGTCCCAATAATCTTATTCTAATCACGCTTCTTCAATTTCTTTGCCACCGGGATGCTCATCTCGATTTTCGTGAAACTGCACAAAATGATCCGATAGTCAAAAGGTTGCAAACTTCATTTCTTTGGAAGCTCGAATGTTGCCAGCAAATTGAAGCCTGGTTTGGGTTCACGGTTCAAGAGCTAGGGAATGCATGGATCGTTTTTTTCTTTAGCTGCCTCTGTTCCAAAATAAGTGTCAACTTTAGTAGTAGTACAACTTTGTACTAAAGTTTGCATAAAGTTGAGACACTTATTTTGGAACGGAGGGAGTACATATTTGCTATGATCTAGCAATCATTGAGATGCAATAGCATACATGTTAGTCTCCTTTGTATTTGATGAAATGTTGAAACGGGCAACCTTTGGACGCAAGATACATGTAACAGAAGCTGGAAGCTTCATAGCATTGTACAAATTTATCTCGCTAATAAATTACAGTACGTACTATACTAGTACTTCCTCCATTCCTAAATATAAGTCTTTGTAGAGATTTCACCATGAACCACATGCGGATGTATATAGACGCACTTTAAGTGTAGATTCATTCATTTTGTTCCGTATGTAGTTCACCTAGTGGAATCTCTACAAAGACTTATCTACTAGTAATAGCTAGCACCCACTACTAGGAATTTTCTATCCTCTTCTTGAGCCACATCATCAAAATTAATGTAGCCGTTAGGTGAACTAAATCAGTACATAATAGCCGTCTAATCTAGACGTTGAGAGGTTCCGCACTAAGCCACATGCAAGCATGCAGAAATACCATGGCATGCATGTGAGTGGGTTTTAAATCACATCAACATGTTTGCACGCAAGCATGCACCGGTAGCATGCATGTAAGTGAGCTTTTAAGTCCCATTAACATGTCAAAAAGAAAAATATAATCCCATTATGCAGTAGGAGTTGGCTGATCTTTTTTCCTTACGTGGGATGATCTAAATGATGATGGGAGTTTTTTAGTTTGGCTACCACATTTTTCATGTGGTTATAGAGTTTTTTTAGTTCTATGAAATCGATAATTTTATGCAGAGAGATATACGGCTGTTCTGCGGCAACGTGCGGGGACTCATCTAGTATTTAGGAACGGAGGGAGTACTATCTAAAGAGTTAGGTGTCGCACGGTGTCTAGAAAATATGGTGATAGTGTGAGGAGGGCCATGTAATCACTGATCCTGCGTGTTTTCACTGCTCTTGCACTCCTCCGCTGTAAGAATGGATAAAATTGTAATCTAGTAGTACCTCCTTTTGCCGAAAGCGTGGGACATCCAGCACTCCTAGCACCTCAGTAATAAAGACCAATGAGCCGTAAAATCACATAGACCCAACAGTAAGTTGGACGGACGAAGCAACCATCACTCTCGCGCCAGTGAGAGGTCGCGTCCGCTCTGCCCGGGCATGAATGCAGCACCGATTCTTTGGAGCGACACTGACCGTTTCGGGCGGGAAGCGTGCGCGGGCGATGGAGGGGCTTTGGGTGCACCAGGCTGGTAAGGAGCGGGCGTGGCGGCTGTCCACCTGTCCCTACCGGACATGCTCGGAAACGAGAGGATGCATCGACTCTCGCGGCTAAAATCGTACACTACACACCATCTCTCTGTAGGAGTAGGTCGATCTGTCGCTCTCTCTAACACACATGCTGTTAAACACACACACGCACACGCACATGCATGCACCTTGGTCCCGCTGCACCTTCTAACATGACTTATTACACCTATACGGAGGGAGTAGTAAGTACGAGATACGGTGGCACACTGACTTAGGTCAAATACAAGTGCCCAAAATTGTGTGCATGTTATAATAAGGATTCACTTAAAATAGTATGTTAGCAAACAGAGGGATCAATTGGACAGTGTTCCCGAGTAGTAGCGACATGTGTGAGGTAAGATACACCGCTGGCGCTTTTAATTCTTATTAATTTGTTTGTTTCACCCTATGACTGGTGGGACCCAACATACTACGTGGAGAGAGGGATGGTGACTAAGGCTGCATTATTTCTACACCATTGTGGATAGTCTTACCACCAAAGCCACATGACACGATTATGATTTAAATCCCAATGACTCACACACACACACACACACACACACACACACAAAACACACGGCATGCTTGTCACACGAATGCAGGAATGTATAAAAGGTTATTTTCCTCTCGTTGAACATAACGGGAGGGTTGTGTAGCTGGTTAGCCTGTTCGCTCATCAAACTTGAGGTCTCGGGTTCCACTCAAAAAAAAACTTGAGGTCTCGGGTTCGATAACTACACTTGAGCATAATTTGTGCCAGGAGGATTCTTTGACTGGTCAAAATGGATGGATACGGAGCTATATGATCTCGTAGTGACCATATAATCACCTCATCACGTATAAGCTACAGCCTCAGTGCTTGTTTTCTAGGGTTTGCACGCTTCACACTCTCTCTCCAATATATATATACACGCTGGAGCCTCAGCGGTTGTAGTTGCTCTCTTCACACTCTCTCACCCTCTCCAGATCTAAAGAAGACTTCGTTGGCCTCTCTCTCCCCTCACTGCTGCTCAAAGAGCTGGCAAGATCCATCCACCAGGAAGGGAAGGAGTCTTAATGCTGTCGCCGTCTGCAAGGGAGGGAATCCAGTACCGGCGCAGCTGTTCACTTTCACCCAGCAGCGGCACGGGAGGGCCTCCGACCCCTTCTTCTTCGCCGCTATCCCATCGCCCACCAAACCATGCCCCAAGAACCTTAAGGTATATTTACTTATTCCACATACATTGCTTTAGCTGCATGTATACCATGAATCTAGGACGTGGTTCAAAGAGGAAAGGAGTGGGGGAAAGTAGTGGGAAAAGTGGTTCAAAGAGGAAAGGAAGGGGGAAAGTTGTATAGCATGAATCTAGGATGTGGTTCAAAGAGGAAAGGAATGGGGGAAAGTAGTGGGGAAAGTTGTATCACATAAATCTAGGACGTGGTTCAAAGAGGAAAGGACGGGGTGAAAGTACTAGTATAGACTGGCTATCCAGCACCTACGTTGGTCTAAAAGGGAAAACAATGACAAACGCAGTATGCACATCTGTAACAAATTGATCTTTTGTTTTGGGGGACAAGGCTGTAGAGTTTGAGCAGGACTAGATTTGTTGCGCTCACATCGGGAAAGGTGTCTAAAGATAACAAAACTGGGACCAACACAAATATGCTCCTTGGTTGTTTGTTCTTTGTGGCAAAAGAGTGTGCATGACCATAGTACATCAGTAGATGCACATGGTGGTGGTGCGTCCACTGTCCCGTGCAACTCGTTAGCTGTTGTTAATCTAAGGTCCTGTTTGGTTCAAAACTCCCAAGTCCCTACCTGCTTGGTTCTAGGGACTAAACATGGACTAGAGGTTATTAAATGACATGCTAAAAGACCATGTTACACCTAGTAATGAACTAATAGAGACAAGGTGCAATGCGTGGTAGGGGAAACTGTTGGAAAAAGTACCAAAAAGACTCCCTTTGGGTCTTCTTTCTTTAGTCCCAAAAATGCCCACTTTTAGTCCCTAAAAGTCCCTCCTGTTTGGTTTAGATGGGACTGACACAGAGTTTTTTTAGTCCCTACACCAAAATGTCCATGTAAACAAACACCCTCTAATAATGCTGCTGGAAAATTGATGCAATGCCACAGTTGAAAGTAAATTACATGTTTAACGAATTTTATTGTTAATATAATCTATATGTTAATATTAATCAATGCCACCGTTTGAGAAATGCTATTTTCTTTCTTTCTTTCCCATTTAGATAAGGTAGATTCTTCTTTTTGTTGGCTTCTGTGTCATCCACCATTATTGTCCACTAGTTGTTTCCTTTGCACCTCTGTATAAATAGGGTTATCTACTTCACCTCGTTGCCAGTGTGACCTTTTGTTGCACTGCACAAAACACTTTTGTTTTAAGAGTGTTTTGTGTAGTTCAACCAAAATGTCACAGCGGCAACGTTGCTTCATTTCTTGATCTTAGTGGAACTGCACAAGAGGAGATCTTACTTCCTATCCGTGTTGGAAAATTTGGTTCAGATCTTCGTCTTGTGAGTTGTTTGAATTCCGCATCATGAGAGGTCAGTACTAGCCTTCTTTCACATGATTCCATAGTGTGCTTTCATATGTTGTGCTACTTGTATGGTAATGTTGCTTGATTTTAGTGAACTGCACAAATGGAGACAAGATTGCCAATCTGTATGTGCACTGTAATATCCCATTGAGGTAAGATAAGGATATTTCACAACTGTTGGCCTGTATTTTTCCACTTTCTTCACAAAATTAATGTCATTGTTTAGTGCTATACTTGTGCTTCCTAATTGACATGCCAAATCGTACATTGAAAGCGAAGCTTGTCTGTTATTGAACCAAGTGATGAAGGGGAAGAATAAGCGGAAGAAAGACAGAAATCAACTCCCGGTGCTGTGATGAAGCACTGGAACTGTGATGACACAAGTAATGATATAGTTTTGCATCTTAATTTATTGCTATGGCTGGAACGAGCAATTGTTTTGCCACTGATTTGATGACACTCTTAATGTAATATGTAATTATCTCTACTTGTGCAAACAGGGATCTTATTTGAAGATACCATATATTTTAGTGGAACTGCACAAGAAGATGTTGGAAACATTAAACTAATTGAGGAGTATATCGTAAGCATGGCCACCACAGTAGATAGCTACAGATGGTTCCGGAGAAGTGCTTCATCTGTATGCTCTACACAATAAGCCTCCTAACAAAGGTTGGTACTCGCCCACTGATTTCATCCATATGATTGAGCTTTGTCATCTCTGTTGGTGTTGTGCTACTGTTTAGATACTGTCATGAAAAGGTGGTATTGTCCTTGAGAAGTGCTTCATCTGTGCTGTTTTAAATATTTCCTTTCCTTTTTCGAGCAAACAGGGATGCTAGCATTTAGTTGTCCTCTTGTCTTTGCACAACAGGATCATCTTCCCCTGTAGAAGAATATGGAGTACGTGAAGTGACTAGTTCCGATTATGCCAGGATGAAGAAGCCCTGTATATCTTCTCATCAGAAGGAGCAGTTGAAGGATGGTTACATTACTCCCCACAATACCACACTAACTTCAGCTCAGGACTGACAAATCTCCATTTTTTTGCTGTGATGCGCGAGTACAATGTTGTTCTAGGATTCTTTCTGGTGATTTCCATTTTTCTATAAGCGTGATCTACATGGACCATGTAGGTGCCTGTTTAAACTGTCAATTCATAGTACAGTTTGCTTTATACTAATCACTTTTTTTGTATTTGTGCAAACAGGGGTGCTCAGCTTGATTTCAATGGGAGCTGCACAAAATGTTCATGAATACATCGAATCATTCATTTCCACCACAAGAAAGGAGGTGCCGATAAGTTCAAGGCATTGCAACATATAAGGGAGAAATCATATAAGCTACGCATGAATTTGTCGATTTTGGTCGAACTGCACAAAAAGAACAGCTGGTTTATTTAGCACGAGGTGTCATGTCAATGTCTGAACTGATGGCAAACCCTACCCATTCCACAATCATATCCATTTGATATTTTGGAATTGGACAACCTTGTCAAATTTTGCTCATTTATTTTAGCAAGACATGTGTTTGATATTTTCGAATGGGACGCCCTTTGCTGTCAGCAGCGTCGATCATTTTTTTCTTTATTCTTTAGTTGTGAAGTAAATATTGCCTCTGACATGTAAGTCACCGAGATGCATAATCATCGATTGTTTTGAATGTTCTCTACGAATTTCCAGCCCTGTGTGTTTGATTGCAATGTACAGAAACGCTAAAAATCTGCTCAAACTCTTTGTACTCCTTCCGTTCCTTTTGACTTCGCACATTGTGAAAGTGCATACTTTATTCTATAAGGTTGGTCAAAGTAGATATACTTTGACTGCAGACAAAACTTGTATGCAGACTAGAAAGGACCGGAGGGAGTACATGTGAAACTGCTACAAACAAGGTGATCACCCTGGGAATAATGCTAGTACGTATTGTTTTGCATGTTCATCCAATGCCAGTGATACAGGAATTCGAACTAATCGAAATAAATTCACTCATACACGTTCGGATTTCATACAAACAAGCCAGATTTCATTACATTTCATACATTCTTCAACTAAAAAGGGGTGCGCTGGAGGTACAATTAATTAACCAAAGCTACCCACTTGTGTACCGCAGAGCCGAACAGAAGGTTCAGTGACTTAACTGCAGGTGCAGTTGTGTAACTGACATGTGGCCTGTTGGGCCCACGTGTCAGTCAGCCAACTGCACCAGCAGTTAAGTAGAAGCAGCGTTCTTCTCCAACACAGCTCTCCGACTCCACGTCGCCGCCAAGAAGCTAACCGGCCGTCAATGGTCAACCCGCCCAGCTTGGCTTCAACCGAAGGGTAGCAGCAGTGTCCTTACTTGGACCTGAGCGGCGGCGACCTACCGTGTTCTACTCTTCCTCGTTTTCTATGTGGTGCGGCCTCATTGGCAGCGGGGCGGGGCCTCGGCGAAGCCGGCTATGTCCTCTGTCTCGTTGCTGGCGGGCGGTGCCTCGGCGGAGCGGTGGAAATCCTCCCCCTCGTTGCCGGCAGGGTGGGGCCTCGGCTGAGCCGGCGATGTCCTCTGCCTCATTGTTGGCGGGGCGGGGCCTCGGCGGAGCCGGCTATGTCCTCTACCTCGTTGTTGGCACCGCGGGGCCTCGGTGGAGCGGGCACTCGTCGGAGCTGGCATGGTCGTCTGCTTCATCCTCGGTCTCGCCAAACAGCGCCTCGCCCGCTTCATCGCCCTCTTTGTAGGCGGCCGGAGCCTCCGCCACCCGCATACAGTACCGCCAGTGCTCGAGGCGGCCCTCGCGAGTGGAGCGGTACGAGTCGAGCAGCGCCTCCTGCTCGTCCCGCTCCGCGGCGATCTGCTCCTCCGCCTGCAGGTGCTCCTGGAGGAGATGGTGGTTGTAGACGGTGTCGGCCTGCGCCTCCTGGAACTGCTCCTCTCGCATCTGCCTCACCGTGTCCATATATTGGGCACGGGCCTCGCCGATGGTCATGGTGCAATGCACCGGCGAGGATGGCACGGAGGAGGGGGTTGGCGCTGGATCGTCGACTACCATGTTCTCCACTGGGACGTCGTCGTCCTCCGGCTGCCTGCCGGTCGGCAGCAATGGCTGCCATCTCCTTGTGGTCCGTTGTCCGCCCATCCCGAAGAGCGCTGGAGCGCGAGGAAGCCATGGTGGGTAGTAGTGGTGTGGACAGGAGAAAGGGAACGGATGCGGATGACTGCGGCTATGGCCGGCGCAGCAGTTTATATAGCAATGGTGGGCGGCGGAGGGACGGACGTGTGGCGCCGGAGTAGCCACCTCGGCAACTGCATATCATTAATGTGGGCGGCAGATGGATGGATGGATGACACTTGTGTCATTTGAAGGTGGAGCAATCTCCAGCACCGGGAAGCGGGGCGGGCGGCGCTGACTGTTTCAGGGGGAAAGCGCGTGCGTGGATCGGGTTCAGTTAACAGCCATCGATCGATCGCTCAGGTTCAGTAACACATAGCCTGCAGTGCAATCTCTCGGGTTCAGTTAGATCCCAACGCCTCGCTTGGGTTCAGTTAGAGTCAATGCTTCGCACACACGCGCGTATGTGTACGAGAGAAACGCGCATCGCTCGGCCCCCGACCACCCACCGTAACCGGGAACTCCCCAAAATTTTCCTGCCCTTGCTTCTACCACGGTTTTTTCCGTCATGGATGGCCCAAAGAATGTCATGCAACTGCGTCTCCGGCCCGCCCAGGATGAAAAGCCCATTTTCTGTCATGATTTTTTGTCATAGAAGTAGGAGCCCACCACATCTACGATGATACCAGGTTTTGTCACAATTATCGTCATTGAAGTGTCATATGTATGACAGAAAAAAAATTCATTCGGCCCAAAATGTTACGGATGTTTAGCTATTTAATCATCATAGTCATAGTGTAGCACATCATCATCTTCAAAATCATTCTAGCTAGCTAATTCCTCATGCTGCTCTCTCTCAGGTAAAATAGCATAGAACATGTATAACACTCCTGCTTCATCATATTGGAGAATGCAGATGAATCTATCTCCTAATTTTGGGCTATGCTTTTGATTGCTGCCCCCTAGTACTTCTCTGCGATCATTCACATTTTGTTCCAGTCGTTGACTATTAAGACTTTCTCTCTTTTAGAAATCCTGAATGCGCTGATGTGCATTGTAGGATGTCTTAGCCATATGCTAACCATGGGTGAGACCTTTAGCCTCGATCCACTAAGGCACAACTATCATCAGGAGTCCCTGTTGAAGAACATCGTAGTAACATACATAGCAATGAAGTTTAGCTTACAAAATAATGTATGCAAAAGATGCACAGAGGAAAAATAGTAAAAATCTTAGCATCTTTCCTTAATAGATGTGACCGTTGTTCAGTACGAACACTATTGGTCGCACGTTTTCAGTACTAAGGTTTTCAAATCCAGGAAAATAATATGTCTTCACAGTATGAAGATCCTCAAGCTATGAAACATAATGACTTATCTCCTTGCAGTTTAGTTCAGCCCCGGGACAGTAGTAGGTCTTGTCTACCAAGCGCCAGACAGGTTTGCTTGAATGAAAATAAGCTGTCAATAGAAATGAGTTGTCAACTATTTTTGATTAAACAATATCCAAGACTTAAATATGGTTGAGAAACTCACATAATGGTAGAACTGGAGGCGTCTGCACATCGACCCAGATGTCTATATTACCTTCAATTTCATCTTCCGGACGAATATCAAAGGTGATAACCATATTAGGCTCAAATGCATAAGCCTTGCATAGTGCTCTCCAATTTTTGCATTCAAAATAGGTGTAGGTGTCTGCATTGTATAATTTTGCGGCAAAAGTAAAACCATGCATGGTCCTCAAGTGAACTTTCTTTACCTCCATGCTTTCCATAGTACTAAACCAATCTTATCCAAGACATAGATTATTGCATGACAAGGGATACACTATTAGAATTGTAAAAAATTAAAATTATAAGTTGAAGCAAAAAACAGAAGTAGAAGAAGTCGTGCTTAATTATGAAGAAAGACTTGTCATTGTGACATAATGTATCCACTTCGATGTTCTCATCCAGCACGATGCTGAAGCACCTATCACCAGCTAGGTGAGGCCTATCGCACATGCTGCGCTCGTCTTCACAATATTCGCACGTACCAAGTTCCCTTTCGTCGTCAGACATTTCCTATATATGTTCATATTTGAAACATTGAAAATCAGTCGAAGGCAACTACTCGTGTGTAGAGGAAGTATAGGTTCATAATTCAAAGATTAAACTTGTACAATTCAATACATGTACTACAAAAACTGAATTAGATCATTATTATTCAGCACGGGTTGACCATCCGTCCGTCGAGTCTTTTTTTGAAAACTCTCAGCTCACGTGGTGTATATATTCGAAAGTTGGTGATGGTCCCTCCTCCCTTCATCTTACCCTACGCTTGAATCTGCATCCTCCACCATTGTTCATCATGGTAGTATGGTGTGTTGCCAGGATCCTCGGCTCGGACATTGGTAATACCTTGATGGATATGGAAATGCTCAAGTTCTTGAGAGCATGCTCACACACTAGGTTATATCCTCGGTATCAATTGGAATGTGCCTTCCATTTGCCGAGTTGTCTTATAACTCTAGTTTCCTATCTAAACTGATTATGCCATTCCTTCGAATTCCTTCAAATGATCAATTGTGATTTTCCCTAGGCTGGTATAGAGAATTTCAATGATCTTTGTATCAAAAGTAATTCTTCTTGCCACTTAAGGTATTAATTCTACGATTCACCTCCTCCAACATGCCCCGTTATAGAATCATGGCAAGTCAACTCCTCGCTACATTGACAACCATTCACCACCTTCTTAAGTGTGGAATTGTTGTCTACCTAGTGAACCTTTGTCATCTGTTCCACTCCATTCCTCTAGATGTGTGCTTCGAGTCTCAACTCAAGAGATTTTGCTATGACTCACCCGGTGAGTTGATCCTAAGTTATTTGATCTTCGAGAAGATCGATCCTTTTAGAGTTGTCCCTTTCCTCTCGTTGTCATGTTAATTGGAGTCCTCAGAGCAAGACTTCGAGACAATGATGGTGATCGAGTCAACGTTCTTTGAAGTGCCACCTGGATCGTGAAGATTATGTTAGTTTGTGTTCCCCTTCATCTTACCCTACGCTTGAATCTCGGGACGAGATTTTTGTTTAGTGGGGGTGAGTTGTCACATCCCTAGCCTTGCTATGCACCTGGACTAGCTTGGTTGTTGCATCATGTCTAATTTATTTGAAAGTTGAAATGGGGATTGCTCAAACCCTAGCACTAGATCAAAACAACTAGGTTCAAATAAAAATATTCTCAATGAACCCAAAATGACCTTCAGAAAAGTTCACCATTTTTGGATTAGTCTAGAACCTCTCCCAAAAATGGTGCACATTTTTCGAGGCCATTCTGGATTTTTGAATTAAATCATATGGTATTTGCATTTGGGCATTTAATTGCGAAATAATATTTTAAATGCTCAAATAATCACAAACTGAAATGTTTGTTGTTGGAAATATTACAAACAGTGACATTGAGCAGTTTCATGATTTTTGGAAATGCCCTGGCATTTTTATTAAAGCCAAACACAATTACAGAAAATAGAAAACAGAACAAATAGGAAAAAAGGAAGAGAGAGAGAGAGAGAGAGTTACTTGGGCCGACCTACCTGGCGCTCCAGCCGGCCAACACTGTGCAGCCCAGCCAGCGCAGCGCTTTTCTTCAACCTTCTGCCAGAAGGCAAGACAGCTGCGTGGAGAGCGCACAGCCGAGCTGTGCCAGCTCCTGCTTGCGGCCTCCTGCCTCCCCTCGTGTCTGGCGATGCCACGCGACCCCCCCCCCCTCGCTCCTCTCCCTCACTCTCTGCTCTCTCCCTTGTCCTCTTCTCCCTCTCCCGAGCACACCCTAGCGGAGCCCGTCGCCACCGTCGTCGTTCACCATGGCCACAAACCCCTCCATGCCCAGCCAGCTAGCCCACGAGCTCCGCCTCTTTGCCGTGCACCTTTGCGACGAATCCCGTGATCCCGGACGCCCTAAAGGGACGCCTCCAAGCTCGCCACCACCGCATCTGCCGCCGGACGTCGTCGACGGATTTGCCTCGTTCAGAGCGTCCCCGAGGCTGCTGACCTACCCTACCGCATCGCCGTGAGCTCCTCTTCCCCCTCCCCCTAACCTCGTTGCTCCGCTCGACCTCAAGCTAACGCCGCCGCAATGGCCGAGCCCCGCCGCCGGCTGCCTTGTTGTGCGCCACCTTTGCAGCCGACTTCTATCGTTGCCAAGAACGGCAACGAGCTCCTCATGCCTCCAGGAGGCCGCCTAGCCTTATTGCTAGCCCGCCCTTGCCCCGTAGCACAGCTGCCCGCATGTGCCCGAGCGCCGCCGCCGCCCACCTCGACGCCGGCGACGCTACAACCCTCCCCTATAGCTACCACTTGCACCACCCGACGCGCCTCCCTGCGGGCTTTCAAAAGAGCCTAGCCACACTTTGAACGGCCGCCGAAATCGGCCGGCCGGAGTACCTCCGCCGTCGGCTATGGTCGCCGGTGGCTAACCGCCAACGTAACCGGCCATTAAGGCCTAATCACCCCACTAACCAACCTCCTAATCCACTGACGGATGGACCCCACTCCCTAATTAACTCCAGCTTTATTTTCTGTTAAGGTTAGTACTAATCTGTGTGGACCCCACATGTCAGCATTGACCTTGGTCAAGTCAACATTGACTGGTCCCACCTGTCATACACCCAAACCAGCCCGAGACACTGACGTATGGGTCCCACAGGTCAGGTTTGACCTGGCCAACGTAGTTGACCTGCTGATGTCACACCTATGTCATGCTGATGCAATAACTTATTTTCTGGATTTATTCTTATATAGGAAATTCCAGAAAATGTTGCAAACTTCTAAAAATCATAGTAATTCAACCGTAACTCCAAATGAAATAATTTATATATGAAAAATGATCAGAAAAATCCAATCTATCCATCTGTACTGGTTTCATGCATGTTAGAGCAATCTAACCTTACTGTTTAGATGAAACATTATAATGCACTTATATGAGTTCATAGTTTAGGCTTGTATTTGAATCTTTGATTCAAATAAGCTCAAACCACTCTGGTTTTAGTTGCATTAGCCCAACACACATCATATTGACATGTCATGATCATGCATCATATTGTGCATTGCATTGATTGTATTTCTTCTCCGTTGTCGGTATTTGTCCCCTCTTGATAGAGGTGGTTCCGATGCTGTGATCGTTGAGACCGATGAAGAGCTATACTATCTTCAGAAGTGCCAGATAAGCAAAACCCCCTTGTTCATTCTGATACAATCCCACTCTCTCGCTCCTGCTCTCTTTTACTGCATTAGGACAACAACAATTCAACTATTAATTGCTGCGGTAGCTGAACCCCTTTATCATGTGCATGACCTGTCATTGCCAAAGTAAATAGATGAAACCCACTAGCATGAGTAGGAGTTGTTTGAGCCCTGATGTGCCTACTCATTCATGTTTGTTTGTCATGCCTGCTACTGCTTAGAGTTGAGTCAGGTCTGATTCATCGGGGATGAATTGGAATGGTGTTGAACATGTCCTACTGTGTGTGAGCTAAACGTGTGAACACGATTTGGTAAAGGTAGCGGTGAGAGGCCATGTAGGAGTACATGGTGGGTTGTCTCATTGAAGCCGTCCTCAGGAACTGAGTTCTGTGTTTGTGATCCATGAACAACTACTACCACGCATTGGAATGCTTAAGTGCCCCTCTCGACTTATTAATCAACCTGATCTCTGTCCAGGAGTTGCAACTAGTTTCTGGTGTTTGTAGGTAGTGTTAGTAGTCTACCAAGTGGCACCCGGTACAGGTGGGCTTGGGACAGACTAGGCACAGTGGCCCGGTGTACGAAGTGGCACCCGGATGGTGGGCTTGGGAACCCTGCACACATCGTTTGGGGCCATGAGCGACACCCCGGCCGGATCTCCTTGCGGATGGAACTCGAATAGGCGATAAATCTGGACGAGAGACTTGTATGGTTAGTCAGGTCGTGGCCGACTCCCTCACCAGGCTTCCGCTTGAAGGTTGTCGAGATACATGACGTGTACATGGTGGTAAGTGGCGAGAGCGTGTGTGAAGAAGTACACCCCTGCAGGGTTAACATTATCTATTCAAATAGCTGTGTCCGCGGTAAAGGACTTCTGGGTTGCCTGTACAGTTCATAGACAAGAGAAAGTGGATACTCTAAAATGCGCAAGATAAGCGTGAGTGCTATGGATGGCGTTCTCGTAGGGAGACGGGAGCTGATCCATAGTGGTGTATTGATATGGTGAATATGTGGACTCGTGTGGGCCACCTCAAAAGAGTTACTTGCAGTCGTAGTTCAGGATAGCCACCGAGTCAAAGCTGGCTTGCTGCAGTTAAACCCCACCATCCCCTTTGTTGATAATGATGCATATATAGTTAGTTCTGATGTAAGTCTTGCTGGGTACATTTGTACTCACGTTTGCCTATTTTATGTTTTTGCAGAGAGACTTCAGTCTCGCTAGTAGTTCCGCTTGGACTTCGACGTTTAGCTTGTTACCTCAGCTACGATCTTGTGCCCTCGGCAGGATCTGGTAGATAGTCAGGCTTTTCAGCCTTTTTCATTTATAGATGTCTGTACCCAGACATGTTAAGCTTCCGCTTGTGCTTTGACTTGTATGCTCTGAATGTTGGGTCATGAGACCCATGTTTGTAATATCTCGCTCCTCGGAGCCTATTGAATATAATACTTGAGTTGTAGAGTCATGTTGTGATGCCATGTTGTATTTGCACATATCGACCATATTGTGTGTATGTTTTTGAAATGCTTGGTATGTGTGGGATCTGAATGCCTAGTTGTTTATCCTTAGTAGCCTCTCTTACCGGGAAATGTCTCCTAGTGCATCCACTGAGCCATGGTAGCTTGCTACTGCTCTGGAACACTTAGGCTGGCCGACATGTGTCCTTCTTCGTTCATGTGTCTGTCCCTTCGGGGAAATGTCACGCCATGAATATCGGAGTCCTGTTAGCCCGCTACAGCCCGGTTCACCGGAGTCCTGTTAGCCCAGTGCTACATCCTGGATTCACTCGTTGATGACCAACACGTTCGATGTTGGGTCTTGGATGCTTGTCCCTATAAGTTTGTGACACTTTGAATTTACGACTAGCCATGTCAGCCCGGGCTCCTTATCACATGGATGCTAGCAACATGTCACACCCTAGCTAGTCATGCACTAGAGTGTTGCATCATGTTTACTCTTTCATCAGAAACTTGAAATGGGGATTTGTGAAACCCTCAGAATCATTTTGAAAATGACCCAAATAAAAATTTCTCCAAAAGGGTCCAAGAAAATGCTCATGTTGCTCTCTGAAAATATTGGACAAAGATAAAAATCAAACCAATATTTTTAAGAGCTCATAGGTATTTATTTTGGGCATTTGGAATTAATGCATAACTATTTGCTTAGGAAATATATTAGTTATATATACTAATATATGTCCAAAAATTATGCCACCTGTTGGGGAGCTCTGGAATAATATATCTAGCTCCTGCAAAAATTGGCATAAGGTAATAAAATGATTTAATATTTTATTTAAATCAAAACAAATGACAGAAATTAGAAAAACAAAAATAAATAAAAGAAGGAGAAGCTTACCTGGGGCTCCTCCCTGTGCAGCCCAGCAGTAGATGGCCGGCCCAGCCAGCAGGCGGCCCAGCCCGCCTCCTCCTCTGTCGTCTTCGTCCTCGACAGAGGGAGGGGAGTGTGCCCGGCGCGCGCGCGCGCCACCGCGCCACGCCACCAGCTCGCCTGCCTGCCTGCCTCTCCCCTCCTCGTCTGGATGCCCTGGAACGACGCCACGCCCCCCCGTACTCTCTCACTCTCCCCCGGTTCTTCTTCTCCTCTCTCTCGCTCTCTCTCTCCCGTGTCCGAACGCACCCATCACCGCCGTTCGCCATAGCCGCCGCTACCGGCCTCCCCTCGCCTCCCCGACTCGCGCAGGAGCTCCGCCCCCTCGCCCTGAAACTCTCCGTCAAGCCACAAGACGCCGGACGCCCTGTGGAGCCGCCGTCACCATCGTCTTCCTCCTCGGGCTCCGACCACCATCGCCGTCGATTCGCCGTCTCCAGTGCGTCCCCGAGCCCGCTTCGACGCCCGCTGCAACCGCGGTGAGCTCCGCCACCGTTTCCCTCTCTTCTCCCCCTCGTTCCCGCGCCGTAACTCCGTTTCCCACCACGGCCGAACCTCCGCCGTCGCCGAGCTCGCCATCGACGCAGCTCCGGTGACCATTTGGTCACCCCGGCGAGTCCAACAAGTTCGTAAGGCCCCGTAGAGCATCCCTAGCGCCTTGCCTCGCTCGCCTTCGAGCTCCAACCACGTTTCCGTGCACGACCGAACCCCGGCGGCCGCAGCCGAGCTCGCCGCCGTCGACTCCGGCCACCCCAGGCCCAGCCACGGCCACCGCCCGACGCGCCATCGAGCTAGCTTTCCAACGCACCTAGCCGCGCGCCGTTTGGAGCACCACAGAGGAAACCCGAGGCACATGTACGCAGCGGACCTCGCCGGCGACTAACCGCCGGCGGGTTTGACCTGTTCGACCTGGGGTTTGACCCCCCCAGAGTCACTGACGCGTGGGCCCCGTCGGCCAGGTGGTTAGCTTAGTACTAATCGCTGTTAATTAACCCCCCTGCCACTAACCAGTGGGCCCCAGCGCCACTAACTCTTAATTAGGATTAAACTAACCCTTTTAAACCCCCCTGTCACTGACGTGTGGACCCCACACGTCAGGTTTGACCCCAGCCAGCCGCAGTTGACCGCTGACGTCGTGCTGACGTCATGCTGGCGCAATATATATATTTCTGGATTTAAATTAAATCAGGAAATTCCAGAATATAATTTAAACTTCAAAAATTCATAACTTTTATTCTGTAACTCCAAATCAGACAAATTATATATGAAAAATGATCAGAAAAATCCAATCTATCCATCTGTACTATTTTCATGCATGACTAAACAAGTTAACCTGATGTTTAATGAAGAACAAGGAAAAGCCCTTTTAAAGGCCATGTTTGAGTTTGAAATTTGAATCTTTGATTCAAATCTGTTCAAACCCTTCTGGTTTTAGTTGCATTAGCCCAACACACTCATATTGCCATGTTTCATGCATGCATCATATTGTTGCACATTGTTTGGTGATGGTTGTGTATCGGTGTCCTTTGCGACAGGTCCTGCCTCCGAGGAGTACCGTGATTACCCTAACGAAGAACCGTATCAGTGCATCGAACCATCAGGCAAGCAACCAACCATTTGATCATATCGATACAATCCCATGTTCTTGCTCCTTCTCTCTTTTACTGCATTAAGACAACGCGATTCAAACTGCTGTGTGCTACGGTAGTTGAACCCATTTCCTCTGCATAACCTGTCATTGCCACAGTAACTAGATGAAACCCACTAGCATGTGTAGGAGTTGATTGAGCCATATGTATGTGTTGTTCCTACCTTGCTATGCCTGCTATGCTTAGAGTCGGGTCAGGTCTGGTTCATCTGGGTGATGGGCTAGAGTGAAATGATTCTGTCGGTAATGAGAGTGGTGTGGTGAACACGATTTGGTAAAGGTATCGATGAGAGGCCATGTAGGAGTACATGGTGGGTTGTTTCATTGAAGACGACCTTAAGCACTGAGATCTGTATGTGTGATTTAATAATCAGCTACTACCATGCATTGGGCCCGAAACCAATGGACCCTCTCGGCTTCTTATTCACCCTAGTTCTCCGTCCAGGAGTTGCAAGTAGTTTCTGGTGTTTGTAGCCTACTGGAGGCCGTGGACAGCGCTGACCGTAGGGGTGGGCTGTGATGCGGTAGGTACGTGGCCGGGTGTACCGAATACCCGTTAGGTATCTTGGGAACCCTGTTCACATCGTTCGGGGCCGTATGGGAAACCTCGGCCGGACTCCCTGCGGATGGAACCTGAATAGGCGATAAACCTGGACTGGAGGCTTAGGTGATTAGGTAGGTCGTGGCCGACACCCACGTTGGGCTTCCGCTTGAAGGTTGCCGAGTACATGTCGTGTAAACGACGGTAAGTGGTGAGAGCGTGTATGAAGAAGTACACCCCTGCAGGGTTAACATGATCTACTCGAATAGCCGCGTCCGCGGTAAAGGACTACTTGGTTGCCTATACAGTTCATAGACAAGTAAATGGAAACTACTAAAAGCCTCAAGATAAGTGTGAGTGCCGAGGATGGCTCTTCCATAGGAAGACGGAGGCGGATCCTCGGTAGTGTATTGAAGTGGTGAGTAGTGGACTCGTGTGCGCAAAACCATTTCAAGTTGAAGTACCGTAGGATAGTCTAGCCAAGAGTCAAAGCTGGCTTGCTGCAATAACTCCACCAACCCTTCTTGATAATATGCATGTATGTAGGATCTGATGTAAGTCTTGCTGAGTACCTTTGTACTCATGTTGCTATAATTTACATTTTTACAGAAGACGCTGCAACCCCTTCTGATGGGTTCTATGTAGACGTTGACATCAACGAGTAGGATAAAGGCCCAGGTGGTGACCCTGAGCTTGTGAAGGACCTCGTAGTATAGCTAGGCTTTCCAAGCCTCATTTATCTTACTAGTTGTCTGTACTCAGACAAGTTACTTCCGCTGTTGGTTTGTATGACTGTATGACTTGAATGCTGGGTCGTGAGACCCGTATCTTTGTGTATGTTATGTATGGCTCCCTGAGCCATAAATAAAGTACTTGTGTCGTAGAGTCATGTTGTGATGCTTCGTTGTAATTGCACATATCAAGCATATTGTGTGTATGATTGAAATGCTTGGTATGTGTGGGATCTGACTATCTAGTTGTTTATCTTTAGTAGCCTCTCTTACCGGGAAATGTCTCCTAGTGTTACCGCTGAGCCATGGTAGCTTGCTACTGCTCTGGAACACTTAGGCTGGCCGGCATGTGTCCTTCTTCGTTCCGGTGTCTGTCCCTTCGGGGAAATGTCACGCATTGAGTACCGGAGTCCTGTTAGCCCGCAACAGCCCGGTTTACCGGAGTCCTGCTAGCCCAGTGCTACAGCCCGGACCCACTTGCTGATGACCGACATGTTCGAAGCTGGGTCATGGATGCCTGTCCCTGTAAGTCTGTGCCACTTTGGGTTTACGACTAGTCATGTCAGCCCGGGCTCCTTATCATATGGATGCTAGCGACACTATCATATACGTGAGCCAAAAGGCGCAAATGGTCCCGGGCAAAGGTAAGGCGACACCCGTGGGGATACCGTGCGTGAGGCCGCAAAGTGATATGAGGTGTTACCGGCTAGATCGATGTGACATCGAGTCGGGGTCCTGACAGCGTTGGCATCAGAGCCGGACTGCCTGTAGGTTCTCCAAGCCAAACCGGTCGATGTTGAGTCTAGAAATTCTTTAGTTATATGTAGGGGAATTGTTTGCGGGTTGGAACGTAAGGCTCTTTTTACTCCTTTATCTAATGACATTCTGATCTGAGTCAGTCTATTCTTCCACCGGGGGTTAAGGAATTAGGATCTATTCTCTCTATCAGGATCACGTGTTACTAATCAGTAGTACCTTATAGGTTTGATGGATACAAGCCCAGTTCAATTCTATTATCACATTATGTTGCTAGGATGGACTCAAAACTTGATATGATGATGTTGAGTGTGTATGAAATCCTTTGTCAAATGTCTCAAAATCCTTCTTGAGCATTTACAGCTGTTATGCTGCCGAAATTTTGCTAGAAATTCTAATGCCTTTGCATTATGATTGTGCTTTCAGATGGCCACTCGCGACCTCAATCAAGTGGTTCGCCTGACCCGATGCCTAGATGTACCCGGCCATACTGCCATGTTGGTCAGGGTAATGACTGAGGCTGGATACCGTTGGTATCCTGAGTACACGGTTGAAGAGCAATTCCGAGACTTTAATCAAAGCCAGTATCTCTGCACTGTCAGGATATTTCCATCTTATCCTGGATCCACCGAGCCCCTTCACTGCTCCTATGGACTCGGGGTTACTATTGAGATGGCTGTGCAGGACGCCGCCTACTCTATGATGACCATCATGCGAGTCAGATCTGGTCTATTTCGGGACTCTGATTTCCGGTATATGCCAGGATCACTTCCGGGAGCACAAGGGTATCTCCAGGCTATCTATGCTGACCCCACTCAGGAGGATTCACGGACTCACACCACTGCTGAGATGCTCGAGGATAAGGACCGTGAAAATCGGGCCTTGAGGTTAGAGTTCTTCAATACCCGTGCTGACCACTGGGCCACTTTGACTCGGTTCGCACCGGCGGTGCAAGCTGGATATTCGGATATGCGCGATCTCTATCCTGGGAGATCTGCTCTGCCAGACGTGATGGGTTGGCGTGATGTAGGAGGCATCACCCCACCTCGCGGTCCCCGCAGGCCACCGTCTGTTGGTCCAAGACCTCATCCTAGCCCCTATGGTCCACAAGCTCCGCGAGATCGTCTGTTTCCGGATGATCATGTTGAGCTTCCAAGCTATGGAGGTGACTTCTACGAGGACTACTACAGATCGGTCTGAGTTAGTGGTAGTATCACTAGTTCGTGCTAGCTGTGTCGTCTATCGTCCCGCCTGACTCGTGGGATATGACCTAGTTTGTACTCTTTCCGGAGGTGTAGAAAAATAATGTATAGGAGCTTGGGATGCCTCCGATGAGATGTAATCCTCTTTTCACCGAAATAGTACTTTGTTTGGTCTTGTACTAAACCCTGTATGGTGTGTATGACGATGGAATAAAGAAGCAGTTTCTGTATTTACCATGTCATATGGATGATCATCTTGCATTTCGAGTTATTCCTTACATTTTATATCTTATGTCGGAATTTTATCATTCTGACTAAATCATTGTTTTGTTTACCTAGGATGGTCAACACGCGCACTAACCCTGCTCCTCAAGAGCAGGCCGAAGGCAGTGAAGTCAGGGATGCAAATCTGCCTCATCCTCCTTCCCTAGCCGAGGTTATGATGGAAGCTGAGAGAAACAAGACGGAGACCAACCGTTTGTTGGAGCGTATTGAACAGAACACGGCACACCATCAGAGGACTAACGTGGTGTCACTCAGTGATTTTATCAAATTACATCCACCCACGTTCCACCACTCCGTCGAGCCTCTCGACGCTGATGACTGGCTTCGCAGTATCTCTCACAAACTGCGTTCCGCGCTGGTAGCGGAGGCTGACAAGGTCACCTTTGCTGCTTATCATCTTGAAGGCCCCGCCAGTCTATGGTGGGAGAATTATGGAGCTATGCGCCCAGCGGGCCATGTCACTACTTGGGCTGAATTCAGCGAGGCTTTCCGTGAACATCACATTCCGGAGGGTCTCATGGACCGTAAACGTGAGGAATTTTGCAGTTTCACTCAGGGCCGACTTTCTGTGGATGCTTACAGCAGGGAGTTTGGTAACCTCGCACGATATGCAACTAAGGAAGTGTCTACTGATGCCAAGAAGCAAGCAAGGTTCCGTAAGGGCCTTAGTCCTGAGCTTCGCCGCGACCTCCGTCTGCATGAGTGCACATCTTTTCAGAAACTTGTCAACAAGGCCATTAGTGCTGAAACTGGTCAGACTGATTATGACGCAACACGCAAGCATGGCCGTGACATGGGTTCCTCATCCGGTGCTGGTCCTCAGAAGCGCCGCGTGTGGGTGCCCAACACCGCCCTGCCACCCAGGTTCACACCGAGGCCATCTTTCCAGGCGCCTCGCCCTGTTCAACAGTCTGCACCGGCCAAGCCCTATGGGGGTCCAACTAACAATGCTCCTCCACGTACCAGTTCCGTGACTTGTTTCAAGTGTGGGGAATCTGGCCACTATATGCGTGAGTGTCCCCAGACCAACCCCAACTAGTCTGCTAAAGTTGTTGGCCGTGGCAAGCCGACAGGGAAAGTGTTCCACGCCAAGCCGGCCACTGCCTCACGTGGCCATGTCAACTGTATCTCTGCCGAAGAAGCTCAAGAAGATCCCAACGTCGTTCTCGGTACGCTCCTTGTTAATTGCCACCCGGCATCTGTTCTTTTCGATACAGGAGCCTCTCATTCATTTATATCCGAGAACTATGCTCGTTTGCATAACACTGCATTCTGTGACATGCCATCCACTATGGAAATTTCTACTCCTGGGTCTAGATGGCAGACCTCTAGGGTAAGTTATGGAAATGAAATCCAAGTCGACAGACTTGTTTTTCTTGCATCTTTGATAGCTCTCAAATCTTCAGATATTAATATCATTTTGGGTATGGACTGGATGTCAGCTCATCATGCCAAAATTGATTGCTTCTCTAGGACTGTTAAACTCACTCACCCTTCGGGCAAGATAGTCAATGTCTTAACCCGACTAGCCAAGCGACAATTATATTCTCTTAACGCCAGCCCTTTGCCAGATCTTGAGGACGTTCCGGTAGTCCGTGACTTCCCGGATGTCTTCCCAGAGGAATTGCCAGGTGTTCCACCTGATAGGGATGTTGAGTTCGTAATAGACCTCATCCCAGGAACCGTTCCGATTGCTAGAAGACCTTATAAGATGGCACCACTAGAACTAGCCGAGCTTAAGAAACAACTCGATGAGTCCTTGAAAAAGGGTTTCATCCGCCCTAGTTCATCTCCGTGGGCTTGCCCCGTCCTATTCTTCAAGAAGAAGGATGGTACGGACCGGATGGTTGTAGATTACCGACCTGTCAATTTGGTCACAATCAAGAACAAATATCCACTCCCCAGGATCAACGACCTGTATGATCAGCTCGCTGGATCCTCAGTCTTCTCCAAGATGGATTTGAGGTTGGGCTACCATCAAATCAAAATCAGAAACGGGGACATTCCTAAAACGGCCTTTGTTACTCGTTATGGCCAATACGAGTACACCGTCATGTCCTTCGGCTTAACCAACGCTCCAGCCACGTTCTCTCGGTTAATGAACTCAATCTTCATGGAGTATTTGGATAAATTCGTCGTAGTTTATCTCGATGATATACTCATCTACTCCAAGAACAAGGAAGAACATGCCGAACATCTAAGGCTAGTGCTGAAGAAACTTCGAGAGCACCGCCTTTATGCCAAGTTTTCCAAATGTGAATTTTGGTTGTCAGAAGTGACCTATCTCGGTCATGTAATATCTGGTAAAGCTATTGCTGTTAACCCTGAGCGAGTTCAAGCCGTCCTTAATTGGCCTCCACCTGAATCGGTCAAACAAGTTCGGAGTTTTCTGGGCTTAGCGAGCTATTGTCGTTGCTTTGTCGAGAACTTCTCCAAGGTTGCTAAACCTCTAACCGAACTCCTCAAGAAAGATAAGAAGTTCGAATGGACTCCACAATGTGAGCACAGCTTTCAGGAACTGAAAAGACGCCTGACTTCTGCTCCCGTACTGGTACCGCCAGACTTCTCCAAGGACTTTGTTATCTACTGCGACGCCTCGCGACAAGGACTAGGTTGCATTCTCATGCAAGATCGACACGTAATTGCCTACGCTTCACGGCAATTGCACCCACATGAGGAGAATTATCCTACTCATGATCTAGAGCTAGCAGCCGTAGTCTATGCACTTAAGACCTGGCGACATTACCTCCTCGGTAACCGTTGCGAAATATTCACTGATCACCAAAGTCTGAAGTACATTTTCACCCAACCGGATTTGAATCTCAAGCAAAGACGTTGGGTTGAGTTGATCACAGACTTCGACTTAGGAATAACCTACACCCCAGGGAAAGCCAACGTCATGGCTGATGCGCTAAGTCGTAAATCTTATTGTAACAACGTGATGTTACAACAAAGTCAACCGCTTCTCCATGAGGAATTTCGGAAGCTTAACCTTCACATTGTTCCTCAAGGTTTTCTTTCCACCTTGGTGGCAAAACCTACCCTTACGGATCAGATCATCAAAGCACAGAAGGTAGATCCGGGAATCTCCCACATCAAGAGAAACATCCAGAAAGGAATTGCGAATTGCTTCTCCACTAATGATCAAGGGGTCGTATACTTCGGGAATCGACTAGTGGTTCCCAAAGTGCGAAACCTGAGGCGATTGATCCTTAAGGAAGCTCATGAATCTCCTCTCACCATTCATCCCGGTAGTACTAAGATGTATCAGGACCTACGCCAGAGGTTCTGGTGGACTAGGATGAAGAGAGAAATTGCTCAGTATATTGCAAATTGCGACGTCTGTCGTCGTGTAAAAGCAGAGCATCAACGGCCTGCTGGCACCCTTCAACCCTTAGCTATTCCTGAATGGAAATGGGATAAAATTGGTATGGATTTCATTACCGGTTTTCCCAGGACCAAGAGAGGGAATAATGCTATTTTCGTCGTTGTCGATCGTCTTTCCAATGTAGCCCATTTCTTACCTGTTCGTGAGAGTATAACCGCTAGTCAGCTGGCAGACTTATACATCTCCCGTATAGTGTCTCTCCATGGTGTTCCTTTGGAAATTAACTCGGATCGAGGAAGTCTTTTCACCTCTCGATTTTGGGAAAGCTTCCAAAATGCTATGGGAACCCGTCTCTCCTTTAGCACCGCTTTCCACCCTCAGTCGAGTGGTCAAGTGGAACGCGTCAACCAAATTCTAGAAGACATGCTTCGAGCCTCTGTTATCTCATTCGGAATGGACTGGGAGAAGTGCCTTCCATTTGCCGAATTCGCTTACAACAACAGCTATCAATCTAGCTTGGGTAAAGCCCCTTTTGAAGTTCTCTATGGACGACGGTGTCGAACACCCCTTAACTGGTCAGAGACCGGGGAAAGACAATTCTTTGGCCCGGATATGATTCAGGAAGCAGAAGAACAAGTTCGTATCATTCGTGAAAAGTTGAAAACAGCCCAATCTCGTCAAAAGAGTCAATATGATCGAAAACATAAGGCTATGACTTTCGAGGTTGACGAGAAGGCTTATCTTCGGGTCACCCCTCTGAAGGGAACCCATCGTTTCGGTATCAAAGGCAAATTGGCCCCTCGTTACATTGGACCTTTTCGCATTCTCGCCAAACGAGGAGAAGTTGCCTACCAGTTGGAACTACCTCCGCACCTCTCCAGAGTCCACGATGTCTTCCACGTTTCTCAACTCAGGCGTTGCTTCTCGGATCCTATCCGTGGAGTGGACCACGAAACGCTTGATCTCCAAGATAATCTTACATATCGAGAGTACCCCGTTCGTATGCTCGATCAGGCCGAACGTACCACCCGACGTCATAATATCAAGTTTCTCAAAGTTCAATGGTCGCACCATTCTGAGGATGAAGCAACTTGGGAAAGGGAGGATCGTCTTCGACTCGAGTATCCCGCCTTCTTCCCGGAGGAACCCAAATCTCGGGACGAGATTCTTTTGAGTGGGGGTGAGTTGTCACACCCTAGCTAGTCATGCATTAGAGTGTTGCATCATGTTTACTCTTTCATCAGAAACTTGAAATGGGGATTTGTGAAACCCTCAGAATCATTTTTGAAAATGACCCAAATAAAAATTTATCCAAAAGGGTCCAAGAAAATGCTCATGTTGCTCTCTGAAAATATTGGACAGAGATAAAAATCAAACCAATATTTTTAAGAGCTCATAGGTATTTATTTTGGGCATTTGGAATTAATGCATAAATATTTGCATTGGAAATATATTAGTTATATATATTAATATATGTCCAAAAATTATGCCACCTGTTGGGGAGCTCTGGAATAATATATCTAGCTCCTGCAAAAATTGGCATAAGATAATAAAATGATTTAATATTTTATTTAAATCAAAACAAATGACAGAAATTAGAAAACAGAGATAAAAGAGGGAAACCTTACTTGGGCTTCTTACCTGGCGCCTCTGGCCCAGCAAGCCAGCCCAGCCCACCACCGCCGTCGTCCTCCTGGCGCCAGTCGGCCAGGCGTGTGGCCGGCGCGCGCGCACGGGCGGAGCGCCACGCCACCAGCTCGCCTGCCTGCCTACCCCGCCAGCACGACGCCGCGACGGTTCTTCTCGGTGCCGCCCCGATCCCCTGGCCTTATCCCCCCCTCTCTCCCGTGCTTCTCCCCTGCTCTCTCTCTCTCTCACCCGACGCACCCATCGCCGCCGTTCGCCATAGCAGCCGTCACCGGCCTCCCCTCGCCTCCCCGACACGCTCCCCAGCTCCGCCGCGACCCCCTCTACCTCCTCGTCGAGCCACGCAAGACGGAGCACCCCGTGGAGCCATCGCCATCGCCATCCTCGCCTCCGGCTGCCGTGGGTACTCGCCGTCGATTCGGGAGCTACCGGGCATCCCCGACCTCGTCCTCGCGCTCGCTGGTCTCGCTGTGAGCCCCTCTCCGTTTCCCCTCTCTTCTCCCCCTCGTTCCCTCACCGTAGCCCTCCTCCCCACCACGGCCGAAGCCTCTCACCGCCGTCCATGTCGTCGTCGCCGTCTCGGCCCGCCTCCGCCCAAACCGAGCATCCCTTCGCGCTCCTAGTGCCACGAGGGTGCCGCCGAGCCCCTCAGGTGGCCTCCCCGTGCCCCGCAGCCCATTTCTGCTCGAAGCCGAACTCCGGCCGCCGCCCCGAGCTTCGCTCCGGCATCCCCGCAGCTTCCCGTCTGTTCCCCTGGATGCGGACGAGCCCGGGCTACGCCCCGGTGCTCTCAGACGCCGTCCCCGTGGCCTGTGGCGCGGACTCCGCCGCGTCCAGAGGTCGCCGGCGGCGAGCCCCGTCGCCTGAGCCCTGCCATGTGGGCCCGACCCATCAGGTGATTAGCTTAGTGCTAATCACCGCTTAATTAACCCCCCCTGACACTGACAGTGGGCCCCAGCGCCACTAATTCCTAATTAGGATTATTCTAACCTCTGTTAACCCCCCCTGTCACTGACGTGTGGACCCCACACGTCAGGTTTGACCCCAGCCAGCCGCAGTTGACCGCTGACGTCATGCTGACGTCATGCTGGCGCAATATATATATTTCTGGATTTAATTAAATCAGGAAATTCCAGAATATTATTTAAACTTCAAAAATTCATAACTTTTATTCTGTAACTCCAAATCAGACAAATTATATATGAAAAATGATCAGAAAAATCCAATCTATCCATCTGTACTATTTTCATGCATGACTAAACAAGTTAACTTGATGTTTAATGCAGAACAAGGAAAAGCACTTTAAAAGGCCATGTTTGAGTTTGAAATTTGAATCTTTGGTTCAAATTGGTTCAAACCCTTCTGGTTTTAGTTGCATTAGCCCAACACACTCATATTGCCATGTTTCATGCATGCATCATATTGTTGCACATTGTTTGGTGATGGTTGTGTATCAGTGTCCTTTGCGACAGGTTCTGCCTCCGAGGAGTACCGTGATTACCCTAACGAAGAACCGTATCAGTGCATCGACCCATCAGGCAAGCAACTAACCATTTGATCATATCGATACAATCCCATGTTCTCGCTCCTGCTCTCTTTTACTGCATTAAGACAACGCGTTTCAAACTGCTGTGTGCTACGGTAGTTGAACCCATTTCCTCTGCATGACCTGTCATTGCCACAGTAACTAGATGAAACCCACTAGCATGTGTAGGAGTTGTATGAGCCATATGTATGTGTTGTTCCTACCTTGCTATGCCTGCTATGCTTAGAGTCGTGTCAGGTCTGGTTCATCTGGGTGATGGGCTAGAGTGAAATGATTATGTCGGTAATGAGAGTGGTGTGGTGAACACGATTTGGTAAAGGTATCGATGAGAGGCCATGTAGGAGTACATGGTGGGTTGTTTCATTGAAGCCGACCTTAAGCACTGAGATCTGTATGTGTGATTTAAGAATCAGCTACTACCATGCATTGGGCCCGAAACCAATGGACCCTCTCGGCTTCTTATTCACCCTAGTTCTCCGTCCAGGAGTTGCAAGTAGTTTCTGGTGTTTGTAGCCTACTGGAGGCCGTGGACAGCGCTGACCGTAGGGGTGGACTGTGATGCGGTAGGTACGTGGCCGGGTGTACCGAATACCCGTTAGGTATCTCGGGAACCCTGTTCACATCGTTCGGGGCCGTATGGGAAACCTCGGCCGGACTCCCTGCGGATGGAACCTGGATAGGCGATAAACCTGGACTGGAGGCTTAGGTGATTAGGTAGGTCGTGGCCGACACCCACGTTGGGCTTCCGCTTGAAGGTTGCCGAGTACATGTCGTGTAAACGACGGTAAGTGGTGAGAGCGTGTATGAAGAAGTACACCCCTGCAGGGTTAACATGATCTATTCGAATAGCCGCGTCCGCGGTAAAGGACTACTTGGTTGCCTATACAGTTCATAGACAAGTAAATGGAAACTACTAAAAGCCTCAAGATAAGTGTGAGTGCCGAGGATGGCTCTTCCGTAGGAAGACGGAGGCGGATCCTCGGTAGTGTATTGAAGTGGTGGGTAGTGGACTCGTGTGCGCAAAACCATTTCAAGTTGAAGTATCGTAGGATAGTCTAGCCAAGAGTCAAAGCTGGCTTGCTGCAATAACTCCACCAACCCTTCTTGACAATGTGCATGTATGTAGGATCTGATGTAAGTCTTGCTGAGTACCTTTGTACTCATGTTGCTATAATTTACATTTTTACAGAAGACGCTGCAACCCCTTCTGATGGGTTCTACGTAGACGTTGACATCAACGAGTAGGCTAAAGGCCCAGGTGGTGATCCTGAGCTTGTGAAGGACCATGTAGTATAGCTAGGCTTTCCAAGCCTCTTTTATTTTACTAGTTGTCTGTAATCAGACAAGTTACTTCCGCTGTTGGTTTGTATGACTGTATGACTTGAATGTTGGGTGGTGAGACCCGTACCTTTGTGTATGTTATGTATGGCTCCCTGAGCCTTAAATAAAGTACTTGTGTCATAGAGTCATGTTGTGATGCTTTGTTGTATTTGCACATATCGAGCATATTGTGTGTATGATTGAAATGCTTGGTATGTGTGGGATCTGACTACCTAGTTGTTTATCTTTAGTAGCCTCTCTTACCGGGAAATGTCTCCTAGTGTTACCGCTGAGCCATGGTAGCTTGCTACTGCTCTGGAACACTTAGGCTGGCCGGCATGTGTCCTTCTTCGTTCCTGTGTCTGTCCCTTCGGGGAAATGTCACGCATTGAGTACCGGAGTCCTGTTAGCCCGCTACAGCCCGGTTTACCGGAGTCCTGCTAGCCCAGTGCTACAGCCCGGACCCACTTGCTGATGACCGACACGTTCGAAGCTGGGTCATGGATGCCTGTCCCTGTAAGTCTGTGCCACTTTGGGTTTACGACTAGTCATGCAGCCCGGGCTCCTTATCATATGGATGCTAGCGACACTATCATATACGTGAGCCAAAAGGCGCAAACGGTCCCGGGCAAAGGTAAGGCGACACCCGTGGGGATACCGTGCGTGAGGCCGCAAAGTGATATGAGGTGTTACCGGCTAGATCGATGTGACATCGAGTCGGGGTCCTGACAGGAGGTCTGTGGCGCCGACCACTGCCGCGATTTCTGCGCGGCGCTCCGGCGTTAGCATCTTGTAGTAAGTGATCTTGCGGCGCACCATGGCTTTCCGGTGAACTAGGGGACGCTTGATGCGTGCTAGGGGATCGAAAGGTGGGGGAATGGGCTGGAGATTAGGTGTGGTTTTAGGGCTGTGGCTGGCGTAGGCGAAGCCACGGTAGTCTTTTTGTCTAGGTTCACGTGATTAGCATTGGTTCTTGTTGGGGTCACCATAATCCTCTCTCCTCTTTAATTGCTTTGCCGCAGCATTTTTCTGCCTATGTGGCATCCTTAGCACCTATACACCGTGGAGCACTGAGAAAGGCCTTAATTATTCAGTTTGCATATATTAAAATTGCCTTTGAAATGTATGGCCAGTATCATCTACCGCGCGGGAAAAATCCCGCCCTTTCCTGCTTAATCAGGTTTGTATCGATAGATCGTGCGAAATAGCAAAACTATAGTACTATACAATACAAGTGACAATTAACTAGGCCGTCATGTTGTGTACTCCTCCGTCGTAAGAGTGGAGCGCTCGCTTTCATAAATCCTCTAGTCCCTTTCGCCGACATGTGGGACATCAAGCTACCGGGTCCACGTGCCATACCAGAATATAGTGCACAGCAGCCGGGCTGAAGTACCCCAGTCATGGTGCTGGCGTAGTAATGAGCAGTGAGGCATCAAATCACAAAGCTGCACCTTTCCCGCAGTTAAGTTGGAGGGACGCAGTAATAATGCTAAAAAAAGAAGTTGGAGGGACGAAGCAACCATCATTTCACTCGTTGCTGAATCCGCTTCTCCCTCATCTTCTTCAACTTAACCACGCGTTGCTTCTACCATTGTTCTGCCTCATGTGGGACGTGGATCGGCTAGGTAAAGCACTGACACATGGGACCACATGTTACCAAACCGCCAGGACAATGTCCTCTAAAAATAAGAAACCTCCCCTGCCATCCACGCGGCAAAATCACCTCCTTTTTACTAATCTTGATTATATAATTTTTTAGGTCAATATAATTGAGATTTGTATAGATAGCACACAGGAGCAAAACCAAGTGGTACGGTTAAGGGAATCCACAATGTGTAGCCAAATGTGAAAATAGCTTTTGGCATCATGGGAACCATTGTGGACAGTGTTGCCAAAGCCAAAAAGATGGAACCGAAGCTCCCTAATTGATTGATTGAAGGAATAGAAAAATGCAACGTCTCTCCTCTTTCTCCCATGCTTGGACGCATGTAGTACAGTATAGAGCACAGAGTCTACTCCCCTGTCCCTTCTATCACAAATCACAAAGCAGTGAGGCGTCAAATCACAAAAGCACGGACGAAGCAACCATCATTTCACTCTTTGCTGACTCCGCTTCTCCATCGTCTTCTTCGAGAAACCATCTCACCGCACTAAGCTGGACGGACGACGCTATTGTGTACTCCTAGTAGTTCTAGTCCTTTAGTTCAACGGAATTCCTGGATGCAAATAAGCTGGTTGTCTCGGCTTGCAGGCGGCACTTGCGAACGACTTACGGTGGCCTCCCTCAATGGTGTTCTCCGTCAAAAGCACTTTGCCAAACCACAAAAAAAAGATATCGTCGACGTCACCACAATGGGCAAGGAAGTCAAATATAGTTACTACCTCCATTTTTTTGTACACAACGACAGTGTATCATAATTACAATTTGCAAAATGCCACTAACACTAATCGAGGCAAAATTGATGGGGTTTGCCTCGTACTAGCAACCAAGGACATTAATATCCCCTTTATGCATGTGGAAGTGAGAAGGTTGGTTTGCATGGCGCTGCATTAATCAAGCGATGAGGAGTGAGATGGTTAGCTCTTTGGTCTTTGGAGAAAAAAATACGCATTAATTGACACGTGAAATGAGGATTTGTATCGATTAAATCCCACGAAGGAAAACCCCGCCTTTCTTTTTTAACACTAGTACTCCTAGTACGTACGTACTTATCCTATTTGTGTCTAGGCCTTGCATTGCCAAACTTCACCACACATTTTTACCAAGCTTGCCTAAAGTTTTCAAAATGAGAAGGAGGTGCACTTGCGCACGGCTGTCGCGGTCGCACTGCACCCTCACACGGCCGCTCCTGCACGCCGCGGTCGCACCGCACCCTCACACAGTCGCTCCTGCACGCCGCAAACCCAACCAAGGGAACGCACCCTCACTGACACAAGCTGTCGCATGTGAACAAACCAAACTCAGCCATCCTATCGCTGACACATAATTTTCGTTCATAGAGTATGTTTATCCAAGCGCATGTTGGGGAGTATCCGTACGGCCCGTGCGGTGGTCTATTGGGGAAGAAGAAGAGTTGAGGAAGAAGGAAAGAAGGGTTAGGAGACGTAGGATATTCATCCAACCGCCTGAAATGGTAGACTGACCCAAGTCAGGCGACTTGGATAACAAATATATGTTTTTATACAGCAAAAAATCCATAAAAACAACCACATAAAGAAAAAAATTCACTGCTCGCTGAACGAGATGGCCTCGTTGTCTTTGGCTGCCGGCGCGAACCAACCATAGCTGCCGACGTGTGTCTCCGCATCGTGGTTGTCCTCAGCCTCCAGCTACTTGTTCGCACGGAGCGTGCGGGCGCTCTACACGGACGAGAGCACAGCCCGGTTCAAGTCGAGGACGTCTGGTTCCGTCTATAGGAGGGCCTCGATGGCAGTGGCATCCGCGCGCTCCGCGTCGAGTCAAGCCTACGCCGCCAGGTTCAAGTCTAGGACGTCTGGTTCCGCCTGCAGGAGGGCGTCGATGAGAGCGGCATCCGCGTGCTCTGCATCAAGTCGAGCCTCTACCACCCGGTTCAAGTCCATGATGTCCAGTTCCGCCTGCAGGAGGGCCTCGATGGAAGCGGCATCCCCGCGCTCCGCCTCAAGTTGAGCCTCCACCGCCCAGTTCACATCCACGATCCGGTTCTGCCTGCAGGAGAGCCTCGATGGTAGCGGCATGCACACGCTCCACGTCGAGTTGAGCCACTGCCTCCCAGTCCTCCTTTAGTATCGCCATGTTGAACTGCTGGTCCGCCTGCACCATGGGGGACTCGGACGCCGGCACGAAGTCGACGTCCATCGTCTCATACCCGTCGGGGACCTTCTGCACCGCGACCTCCACCATTGATGGGCATCCAATCCTCGTCTTGTGGCATCTACTCAGCAAAGTTTGCACCCAAGATGTACAGAGGTGCAGTCCAAGAGACTCTTGAACCTCCATAAGGTGCAAAATCGATGAACACCACTTCACGTGGCACCAGAATGTCTTCGGGGAAGGAGGCGAAAACCAGATATCTCACCAAGTAAGGATCCTCGCTAACCCAATGGTGGAATTTACCAGATGTGTAGACAGCAGCTCTGATACACTCAGTATTGCAAAGATCTAATGGAATGCCAAGAAACATGAGGAGGCCCTGACAAAAATCCTAGATGCCACGGAAGGATTCACCCTCATCGTGCTTCATAAAATGCACAAAGCGGTCGTTACCCAGAGGCTGTGGCGGGAGCTGCAGCAAAGAGAATCGAACAGCAGCGTCGCGAAGCTCAAAAAGTCCCACAGAGCAAATCCAAGGCTGAGCCGGTCTGACAAAAACTCCATGCGCTTGCAACCACTGAACTACATCCTCTCTAGCAACGCCAATCTCATCAGGCTGGGGGATAGGCATTACCTCAGCAAGCATGAACTCCTCATGGCGGCGCATGATTGGGGTATGCGGTGTCACAAAAGTTTTTGGGAGGCGATCTTCTCCATCATCAATGATGTGGTGGCCAGCCGGGACGTACAGTAGAGGATCCGGATGAAAGTTGGCCATCGGAGCCGAGGGCTCGGCCTCCAACGACGGCGAGTGCAACAGCGGAGGAGGTGCTTCAGGCGGGAAGGCTGATGCAGTCTTGGGGTCGGGGGTGATTGAACTGGACAAGGGAGTTAATGCGGAAGTGGAAGGGAGGTCCAAGTTTGGTAAAAGTGTTGTCAGAGAGATATTCCTGCAACTCGTCTCGAAAGCGATAGCGTTAGCGGATTTGGGTTGCCATACGAGCCTCAAAACCTATGCAAATCTGTTGCAATCTTTCCTGATGTGACCCGGCCGGAGGCAAGAGAAGAACCACAACTTGGACGTGCATGCAGCCGCAAAATGTCCCTTCCTCAAACACTTTAGACACGTGAGAACCTCATCAACCATATCTGAAATTAAATCATCAAAATCTTCCCTGGCTTGCTAAGAAGAAGGAATATCCAAATGCTCCCCAGAAGACGTCGGGCCAGCCCGGTCCAACCCAACAAAAGAAGAAAGAAGCCCAGGGCCCGTGGCACATGCAGAATTTGGCCCAGCATTGTTTGACACGTCCGCATTTAAAGCACCCAAATTCCTTCCTGAGATAGGCGGCGAGCGATCAGCCAACGGCAAGAGATCCTGAACCGTACCAAGAGAGATAGATGGCCTCGCCGACGTCCACCGGAGGTTCGCCGTCGGCGCAGGATGGATGACAACCCTCTCATGGGGAGGAATAGAATAGCCTGTATATTCAGTAGTTCGAATGCAATTTTCCGTAGCCGGATAACGATAACCCCGACAAGCATTATAATTTTAAAAGACAGCAAAAGATAATATCTTGCCAATAGAGCTAGATGATTTGAACAAAGATTTGGATGGCCTAGAATGCATGGCTAAAACCCCAAGAGCGGCACGCCGTTTAGATGGACTAACGAGGATCCACTCGGCATCACATTCCAATTTCTAGATCTTAAACTCACGACTCCAATTAGGGCCACCGTTACTCCAAAGATGAAAGTAACATTTGAAATGATCACAAGCAAAAGATCCAAGACTAAGAATGATCATGGCGACTGCCTTGCAAGAGACCTGAAAGGCAAATACCTTATCCTTGATCAAGAAAACCATGAGATCAATGCCCGAGCCACCAATCGCCGCATCAAGAGCCGATGCCACCGAATCTTCATTCAAACAAAAATAATGACGTCCAAAAGAGACTACCATGGTGAAGATATTCGAGTCCTCCATGGGATGCACCGAAAAGCCCGTAGATTGAAAAACCTTCTCAGCAAAGATGAAGCCCTTGGAGAAATCCAAGCCAAGGGTGGAACCATCATTAGAACCCATAGAAGATGGGTAGGAATGTGTAGATCTTGAAACGCCAGTGAGATCTAGTGGAGAGGAATTAAAATTTGGTGGCTAGGGGTGAGATCGCCTGAGGGGGGTGGAGATCGTCGGGTTGGGGGTGGGAGAGAGAGCCATCCGCGGGATAAATGCTGCGGTAGCTGGACCCCTTTTCCTTTGCATGACCTGTCATTGCCATAGTAAATAGATGAAACCCACTAGCATGAGTAGGAGTTGTTTGAGCCCTGTTGTGCCTACTCATTCATGCATGTTTGTCATGCCTGCTACTGCTTAGAGTTGAGTCAGGTCTGATTCATAGGGGATGAATTGGAATGGTGATGAACATGTCCTACTGTTTCTGAGCTAAGTGCATGAACACGATTTGGTAAAGGTAGCGGTGAGAGCCCATATAGGAGTACATGGTGGGTTGTCTCATTGAAACCATCCTCAGGAACCGAGTTCTGTGTTTTTGATCCATGAAATAGCTACTACCACACGTTGGACCCTGAAATATGACCCCGCTCGACTTCTTAACCACCCTTGTCCTCAGTCCAGGAGTTGCAAGTAGTTTCTGGTGTTTGTAGTATGCTAGAGGCCGTGCGCAGCGCTGACCCGAGGGGCGGCTGTGATGCGGTAGGCACGTGGCACGGTGTACCAGGTTCCTGTTTGGTGTCTCGGGAACCCTGCACACATCGTTCAGGGCCGTATGTGGAAACTTCGGTCGGAGTCCCTACGGATGGAACCTTAATAGGCGATAAACCTGGACTAGAGACTTGAGTGTTTAGGTAGGTCATGGTCTACACCCACATCGGCTTGTGCTTGAAGTGTGCCGAGCACATGTCGTGTGCAGATGGTAAGTGGTGGAAACATGTGTGAAGAAGTACACCCCTGTAGGGTTATAAATGATCTATTCGAATAGTCGCGTCTGTGATAAAGGACCTCTGGGTTGCCTATACAGTTCATAGACAAGTGAAAAGTGGATACTCTAAAATGCGCAAGATAAGCGTTAGTGCTATGGATGGCGTCCTCATAGGGAGACGGGAGAGGATCCATAGTGGTGTATTGATATGGTGAATATGTGGACTTGTGTGCAGTCGTAGTTCAGGATAGCCACTGAGTCAAAGCTGGCTTGTTGCAGTTAAACCCCACCATCCCCTTGATTGATAATGATGCATATGTAGTTAGGTCTGATGTAAGTCTTGCTGGGCACATTTGTAATCACGTTTGCTTAATTTATGTTTTGTAGAGAGATTTCAGTCTTGCTAGTAGTTCTGTGTGGACTTCGATGTTTAGCTTGATACCTCAACTATGATCTTTTGCCCTCGGCAGGATCTAGTAGAGAGTCAGGCTTCTCAGCCTTTTCCATTTGTAGATGTATGTACTCAAACATGTTAAGCTTCCGCTTGTGTTTTGATTTGTATGCTCTGAATGTTGGGTCATGAGACCCATGTTTGTAATATCTCACTCGTCGGAGCCTATTGAATGTAATACTTCAGTTGTAGAGTTTTGTTGTGATTCCATGTTGTATTTGCACATATAGAGCATATTATGTGTATGATTGAAATGCTTGGTATGTGTGGGATCTGACTATCTAGTTGTTTATTCTTAATAGCATCTCTTACCGGGAAATGTCTCCTAGTGCTTCGACTGAGCCCTGGTAGCTTGCTACTACTCCGGAACACTTAGGCTGGCTGGCATGTGTCCTTCTTTGTTACTATGTCTGTCCCTTCGGGGAAATGTGACGCGGTGTCTACCGGAGTCCTGTTATCCCGCTATAGCACAGATTCTCCGGAGTCCTGTTAGTCCAGCTGCTACAGCCCGGATTCACTCGCTGATGACCAACACGTTCATTGCTGGGTCATGTATGCATGTCCCTGTAAGTTAGTGCCACATTGGGATCACGACTAGCCATGTTAGCCTGGGTTCTTTATCATATGGATGCTAGCAACACTATAATATACGTGAGCCAAAAGGCGCAAACGGTCCCGGGCCTGGTAAGGCGACACGCATGGGAATACCATGAGTGAGGCCGCAAAGTGATATGAGGTGTCACATGCTAGATTGGTGTGGCATACGATCGCGGTCCTTACAATCCCAAAGGATGAAGCCGCCTCTGCGCTCTTGCCTGTGCACTGATTAGGGCCTGCCCCGACAACACCCAGCGGCGTGTTCGTTCCAGGACCAGGGCTTTTGTCGGTGCAACAAACCCTGGGTCCATTGCCCAGACTGTGCACATGCACGAGGACAAGTTCACAACACCATGATCAACTCAAGCAAGATGGATCGATTCCCTTGAAGGATCGAAGCATAGATCAAGATGGCCAAGACTAGCCAGAGGAGCAAGATACTACTAAAGGAAAAAAACCTCCCTTGCCGGGCAGGCGAGCCTGGCAAAGACAAGTTTACCCCCGGAAGCAAGCCCACCCAGATCGCCCCGGCAAGCCTGCCGGGACTAGTGGAGGCAAGCCAGTTCACAGCACCACCTCACCACGACGTATGTCATCGATCAGTGCGGTGTCAAGCTACAAGGTGACTAAGTGGCTGCTACATGCCACATGGCAGCCACCTCCTACATAAAATACCTACAAGTGATAATCTTCCTACGATGTGTCGAGCAAGCAGGCGCCAAGCTGGCGAAACGGCCCGGCAGAGAATGTCGAGCAATCTATGAAGTGACATTGAGCGGCGCATTTAATGTGCTCTGTCAGCCTGCAGAGTTAGGTATGATAGCACTATTTGCTATCTAGTCAGTGTGTAAAGACTAATTTGCCACTGTGGTGACCCCTTGATCTATAAAAGGATTCCCATGGCAACCATAGAAAGGATTCGGACCCTTGTGCACTCATACGCGCGTAGCCATCTCGTCCCAAGGCAACCCTACCTGGCAACTCGTAAGCTCCGTTAGTATAAGAAAATAAAATCACCACTTAAGTACTATTGTGAACTCATTCTAAATTCATATTGGTGTTATATCTACTGTATTCCAACTTCTCCATGGTGCATACCCTGCAATACTACTCATAGATTCATGAAAATAAGCAAACAACACTTGGAAAACAAAATCTGTCAAAAACAGAACAATCTGTAGTAATTGGGAAACTTTCTATACTGTTGTAACTCCAAAATTCTGAAAAATTAGGAAAATATAGGCAATTTGTATATCAATCTTGTGTAAAAAATTCAGATCAAAATCACGTTCCAGTGAATTTTCAAATTTCCTGGACTAGGCACAAAAGTTTCTGTTTTTGCACAGAATCAAGTCAACTATCATCCACACTATCCCAAAGGCATTACTTGGCACTTTATTGAAACAAAAGCTATAAAACATTATTACTACAGTATCTTAATCATGTGAACACACCAAAACAGTAGGGGTAAATATTGGGTTGTTTCCCAACAATCGCTTTTCTTTAATGCCTTTCTAGCCAGGCATGATGATTTCAATGATGATCACATAGAAGATAAGAATTGAAACATAATGGGACCATCATGAAGCATATGACTAGCACATTTAAGTCTAAGCCACTTCCTATGCATAGGGATTTTGTGAGCAAATAACTTATGGAAACATGAATCAACTAGCATATCACTAGTAGAAAAGGGGGCAATGGTCCAGGCCGGGCGAGCCCACTAGTCCCGGTTCAATCCAGAACCGGGACCAATGGGGGCATTGGACCCGGTTCGTGAGCCACGGGGGCCGGCCGGGCCACGTGGGCCATTGGTCCCGGTTCGACTGGGCCTATTGGTCCCGGTTGGTGGGACGAACCGGGACCAATGGGCCTCGCTCCTGGCCCACCACCATTGGTCCCGGTTGGTGGCTTGAACCGTGACCAAAGGCTGCCCTTTAGTCCCGGTTCTGGCCACGAACCGGGACCAATTAGTTTCCTATATATACCCCTCGCCCGCGAGCAGAGCACTCCCACTGCTCTATTTTTCGTGGCAGGCGAGGGGAGAGCTTTGTTGTGCTCTAGCTCACCTCCTATGAACACAAGGTGTTCGATGGAATGCCCGAGCCACACTACTTAAGCTTTCTCCTCTCCAAGCGCGACCTCCAAGCTCCATTTTCCTCAATATTTGTCTAGGTTTAGCGGCCCGTCATGTCCCGTCCCCGTCTTCACTACCGTCGATCGCCCGCGCCGATCTCGTCGTCGGCACCACCGTGGTGAGCCTCTTGTTCTTATCTTCTTTCTGAAAGGAAAAAAATTCTTACTTGTATGTTTATATAGATACTTGTATAATTTTCTTACTTTTATTATTGCATCTTATATAGTGCGATGGTTTTGGTATCCGCCCCCGTCGGCCCTCGTCCTGTCTATGATTCGGATGTGGTATATATTATCTTTTCATAACTATTGGTTCATTTATTGTTTATGACAATTATGCCAACCAAGGTGACGTAGATTTTATTTATCTAGGAGGTTGTTGAACCGGAAATTCCAACCGACCCTATTGTCGAGAGGTTAAATTTAGTTGAAGAAGAAAACAATTTGTTGAAGGAAAAAATTAGAAAAATTGAGGAGGAGAAAATGATATTGGTGTTGCACGTTGCGGATGTCGTCGATGATCAGAAGATCAAGATGGATGCAATGCGCTTGAAGATTAGAAAGATTAGAAAATATGCCATTCATACCGAGGCTTGGTATCATTATGCCGTTGGATCAGTTGTTACATTGGTTGCAATTATGATCGCATTTGTTTTCGCATTGAAATGTCTTACATAGTTTCAGTGTATGGTTTAATTAATTTAGATGCTCTGCAGAGCTTTATGTTGTTACATGAGAACTATGTATGTACTTTGGTTTTAATGTGATGATGAACTTCTATTAATTTGGTCACTTAATTATCTATTCATGATAATCTGTAATGATTTTTGACACACTTAATTATATATAATGCACGCAGATGAACCGGCAATGGGTGTACGGTTCAAGACACACCTCCGAGTACATTAAGGGCGTGCATGATTTTCTCGAAGTGGCTGAGGCAAACAAGAAGAATGGTTTTATGTGTTGTTCATGCCCTATATGTGGGAATACGAAGTCTTACTCTGACCGGAAAATCCTCCACACCCACCTGTTTTACAAGGGTTTCATGCCACACTATAATGTTTGGATGAGGCACGGAGAAATATGGGTTACGATGGAAGACGGCGAAGAAGAAGAGTAAGATGACAACTATGTGCCCCCTTAATACGGTGATGCTACTGAACATCAAGAGGAACCAGACGATGTGCACGATGATGCTGCAACGGGCGAAACTGCTGAAGATCACGAGGAACCAGACGATGTGCCCGATGATGATGATCTCCGCCGGGTCATTGTCGATGCAAGGACGCAATGCGAAAATCAAAAGGAGAAGCTGAAGTTCGATCGCATGTTAGAGGACCAGAAAAAAGGGTTGTACCCCAATTGCGAAGATGGCAACACAAAGCTCGGTACCGTACTGGAATTGCTGCAGTGGAAGGCAGAGAATGCTGTGCCCGACAAAGGATTTGAGAAGCTACTGAAAATATTGAAGAAGAAGCTTCCAAAGGATAACGAATTGCCCGACAGTACATATGCAGCAAAGAAGGTCATATGTCCTCTAGGATTGGAGGTGCAGAAGATACATGCATGCCCTAATGACTGCATCCTCTACCGCGGTGCGTACAAGGATCTGAACGCATGCCCGGTATGCGGTGCATTACGGTATAAGATCAGACGAGATGACCCTGGTGATGTTGACGGTGAGCCCCCCAGGAAGAGGGTTCCTGCGAAGGTGATGTGGTATGCTCCTATAATACCACGGTTGAAACGTTTGTTCAGAAACAGAGAGCATGCCAAGTTTATGCGATGGCACAGTGAGGACCGTAAGAAAGACGGGAAGTTGAGAGCACCCGCTGACGGGTCACAGTGGAGAAAAATCGAGAGAAAGTATTGGGATGAGTTTGCAAGTGAGCCCAGGAATGTATGGTTTGCTTTAAGCGCGGATGGCATTAATCCTTTCGGGGAGCAGAGCAGCAATCACAGCACCTGGCCCGTGACTCTATGTATGTATAACCTTCCTCCTTGGATGTGCATGAAGCGGAAGTTCATTATGATGCCAGTTCTCATCCAAGGCCCTAAGCAACCCGGCAACGACATTGATGTGTACCTAAGGCCATTAGTTGAAGAACTTTTACAACTATGGAATGGAAACGGTGTACGTACGTGGGATGAGCACAAACAGGAGGAATTTTACCTAAAGGCGTTGCTGTTCGTGACCATCAACGATTGGCCCGCTCTCAGTAACCTTTTAGGACAGACAAACAAGGGATACCACACATGCATGCACTGTTTACTTGACACCGATAGTATATACCTGGCAAGCTGCAGGAAGAATGTGTACCTGGGCCATCATCAATTTCTTCCGACCAACCATCAATGTCGAAAGAAAGGCAAGCATTTCAAAGGCGAGGCAGATCACCGGAAGAAGCCCGCCATGCGTACCGGTGATCACGTACTTGCTATGGTCAATGATTTACACGTAATCTTTGGAAAGGGTCCCAGCGGACTAGCTATTCCGAGTGACGCTGGGGGATACGCACCCATGTGGAAGAAGAAATCTATATTTTGGGAGCTACCCTACTGGAAAGACCTAAAGGTCCGCTCTTCGATAGACGTGATGCACGTGACGAAGAACCTTTGTGTGAACCTGCTAGGCTTCTTGGGCGTGTATGGGAAGACAAAAGATACAGCTGAGGCACGGGAGGACCTGCAACATTTGCACGAAAAAGACGGCATGCCTCCAAAGCAGTATGAAGGTCCTGCCAGCTATGCTCTGACCAAAGAAGAGAAGGAAATCTTCTTTGAATGCCTACTTAGTATGAAGGTCCCGACTGGCTTTTCGTCGAATATAAAAGGAATAATAAATATGGCAGAGAAAAAGTTTCAGAACCTAAAGTCTCATGACTACCACGTGATTATGATGCAACTGCTTCCGGTTGCATTAAGGGGGCTTCTACCGAAAAATGTCCAATTAGCCATTGTGAAGCTGTGTGCATTCCTCAATGCAATCTCTCCGAAGGTGATCGATCCAGAAATCATACCAAGGCTAAGGAGTGATGTGGTGCAATGTCTTGTCAGTTTCGAGCTGGTGTTCCCACCATCCTTCTTCAATATCATGACGCACATCCTAGTTCATCTAGTTGACAAGATTGTCATTCTGGGCCCCGTATTTCTACACAATATGTACCCCTTTGAGAGGTTCATGGGAGTCCTAAAGAAATATGTTCGTAACCGCGCTAGGCCAGAAGGGAGCATCTCCATGGGCCATCAAACAGAGGATGTCATCGGGTTTTGTGTTGACTTCATTCCTGGCCTTAAGAAGATAGGTCTCCCTAAATCGCGGTATGAGGGGAGACTGACCGGAAAAGGCACGCTTGGAAGGGACTCAATAATATGCAGGGACGGATATTCTTGGTCTCAAGCACACTACACAGTTCTACAGAACTCTACCTTGGTGACCCCGTATGTCGATGAACACAAGAACAGTCTGCGCTACAAACACCCGGAGCAGTGCGACGACTGGATTACATGTGAACACATCGGGACTTTCAGCAGTTGGTTGGAAGCACGTCTCAGAGGTGACAACACTGTTTGTGATGAGCTGTACTTGTTGTCCAAGGGACCATCTTTGACTGTATTGATTTGGAAAGGATACGAGATAAATGGGAATACATTTTACACGATTGACCAAGATCAAAAGAGCACCAACCAAAACAGCGGTGTCCGCTTTGATGCAACAATCGAGAGGGGAAAGGACACATATTATGGTTACATAGTGGACATATGGGAACTTGACTACGGACATGATTTTAAGGTCCCTTTGTTTAAGTGCACATGGGTCAATCTGTCAGGAGGCGGGGTACAGGTAGACCCACAGTACGGAATGACAACAGTGGATCTGAAAAATCTTGGGTACACTAACGAACCATTCATCCTAGCCAATGATGTGGCACAGGTTATCTATGTGAAGGACATGTCTACCAGACCGAGAAAGAGAAAAAATAATGAAGCGAATACATCATACGATGAGCCAAAGCGCCACATAGTTCTTTCAGGAAAAAGGGACATCGTGGGAATGGAGGGCAAGACAGACATGTCTGAAGATTATGAAAAGTTTCATGAAATTCCTCCCTTCAAAGTCAAGGCTGACCCCAGCATCCTGATAAACGATGAAGATTATCCATGGTTACGACGCAATAAGCAAATGATACAAGCGAAGAAAAAGTGAAGACTTTCTCCCGCAACTATTATGATGATACCATGCCAACTTTGTAACTGACGAGTATGATACCATTGTCCGTTTTGTACATGCACATGCTATGTGGGTCAATTTATGATACCATGCCAACTTTCAACTTTTTCAGAGTTCATTTGAAATGCTTTAATGTCTTATGGTTCGGCCCTCATAATAATTAAAAATAGCAACAATAAGTATTTTGTTGTAAGTAGAAACAAAATAAAATAAATAAAGCAAGAAAGAAAACAAAAAAACAAAAAAAATGTTTTCAAATTTGAAAATTAATGGCACTAACAGAAAGTTTATAATTTTCCTAAAACTAAAAGCAAAAAGAATTAAGAAATAAAGCAAAAAACAAAAGAAAATAAATAATGCAGAAAACAAAACAAAAAAACTGGAAAAAAATAAAAATAGCAACAATAAGTAAAGAAAACAAAAAACAAAAAAAATGCCTCCTACTGGGCACCCACGGCCTGAATACGACTAGAAACCCTACTATGGGCCAGGATTCAGGCCCGCGGTATGCCCAGAAGGCCCATCAGGCAAAGCAATTGCAAGTAGGCCTGAAAGCCTGCGGTGGAGAGGAGCTCGAGAGGGGTGCGGCAGTGGGGCTTATAAACCACTACGCGCCCCTCTCAACTAGTGAGGTGGGACTAAACTTTGGCCCCGACGCGGGAAGCACATGGGCCTTTGGTCCCAGTTGGTGGCACCAACCAGGACTAAAGGGGGGGGCATTGGTCCCGGTTGGTGGCACCAACCGGTACCAAAGGCCGCCGCTTCCCGCCCTTTGGGCTGCCGAAAAAGAGGCCTTTGGTCCTGGCTGGTGGCACCAACCGAGACTAAAGGGTGCATTAGTACCGGTTGGTTTCACGAACCGGGACCAATGGCTTTGCTATATAAGCAAACACTTTGCAAAAATTCAGAATTTCATCGCTAGTTGCCCCCGACGATGCCGACCTCCTCGACGCCGCTAGGCTGCTCCACCTCGACATCATCGCCGCCGCCGCCAAGGTCATCGCCTCCCCGAGCCTGCGCCGTCCTTGTCACCGGCCTCCCCGAGCCCGCGCCGTCCTCGTCGCCGGCCTCCCCGAGCCCGCGCCGTCCTCGTCGTCGGCCTCCCCGAGCCCGCGCCATCCTCGGCCCCGTCGCCACGTGCCTCCCCGAGCCCACCCTCCTCGTCCCTATCACCGTGTGCCGCCTAAGACCGCCGTCCCCGTCACCGCGTGCCGCCCCGAACCCCTACGCCGTCCCGACCCCACGCACCGGCGCCCTCGCCGCTCCCACCATCGCCATCGTCATCGCTAGCCGCCCCCGCTGTGAGCCGCCGCGCCGCCCCGGCTCTTTTTTTTCATTTTTATTAGTTTAATTTCTTTGTTCATATATATATATATATATATATAATGTATATGTGTATGTATGTGGCTATGTGGCTCTTTTTTTCATTTTTATTAGTTTAGTTTTTTTGTTCATATATATATATATATAATGTATATGTGTATGTATGTGGCTATGTGTATGTAGATGTTCAAAATGTATAAAAAAATTGTTCAGAGCAAGTTTTTGTTCATATATGTATTTTTTGTTCATATGTGTATTAGTGTTTTCATATATGCAAAAGATAGATTTTTAGAAAAGTTAGGATTTTTTTCTGTTCATAGATTTTTTTGGTGATATTAATTATTGTAGAATATGCAAATGTTTGTATATTCATATGAACAATGCATTAGGCAAAACCTTTGTTTTTTTCGAAATTTTCTATTTGAGAATTTTTTTTAAAACAAGCAATACTAAAAGAATGAGAGGAAAAAGGAAAATAAGAAGAGGAAGAAAGGAGAAGAAGAGGAGAGGAAGAAGAGGAGAAAAAAATAAGAAGAGGAAAAAAGAAGAAAAAGAAGAGGAGAAGAAGAAAGGAATAGAGGAGAAGAAGAAAAAATAGAAATTTTGTATTTTTCTTCTTCTCCTCTATTCCATTCTTCTTCTCCTCATTTTTTTTCTTCTTTTTTTCTTCTTCTTCTTCCTTCTTCCTTCTTCCTCTTTTCTTCCTTTTCCTTATTTTCCTTTCTCGAGGGATTAGAAGAAAAAGAAGAGGAGGAGAAGAAGAAAGGAATTGAGGAGAAAGAAGAAACTTCAACACGAGGGGGGGTACCGATACCCCCTCCCCGATAACATTATTTTCCCATGTATATGTATGTCGTGTCGTTGTCGATATAACTCCCTCGAATAACTTCGACATGAGGGGCGGTCTATATATATACCCCCTCTCGACCGTGATAACTTATACAACGGCAGCACCCCCCTCGGCCCTCTCGCTCGACCAAAACTCTCGAGGACACCCAAACCCTAGAGAGAAAAGGATGTTGGTCTCCTACCCCCTCCCGTCGCGCCCCTATCCAACAAATTAACTCTCTCGAGGCCACCCAAATTTACCAAGTTAAAAGAGCATTGTCGTTGAGGCCACCCCAAACCCTAGAGAAGCAGCGTCGAGGCCACTAACATGATTCCTTATTGTGATTAGCTAGCTAGTTCTATGTTTGACACTAATATATATATATATCCATCTGTACCATGTTTGAATAATAATTGACATGTTGTAAATATTTGCAGAAACTATGGAGCACTCCCGAGATGAAGAAACAGAAGCGATGTTGGGGGACATAATCGCACAAGGAAGTGATGAAGTTGCATCATTTCTCAACGACACCGATGGTCAGGAAGGACTGGGTGAAGAAGGGGGCTATGTTCATGATGGCTTCGGCCCATTAATGCCGGCACAAGATGAGGACTATGTTCATGATGGCTCCGATGACCCAATGGAGGTACAAGAAGGATACCGTGCTGACTGCTCCGGTGACCAAACCGAGTCCGGCCAGGTATATATATATATTAGTTAAGCCCGTGCTGACTAGTTAATTGATGCATCCATTGTTTTGGTATATGTACACATATTAATTACTCTCGTCTTTCTTCCTTATAATTTCTAGCCCTCCGGATCGAGCACAACTTCGGTAAGGAGACGAGGCCCGAAGAAAAAGTTGAGCTCAGATGAAAAGTTTGAGATCATAGAAATCGCACCCGACGGCGAACCGATTGAACCCATCCGGACAAGGAAGGCATTTTCTGCTCAGTGCGGGGTTCTTGTTAGGGACAAGATCCCGATCACCATCCATCAATGGTATAAGCCTAAGGAGGAAGACCCTGAGGTGTCTTATGTCAATGATATGCAGAAAGAAGATCTTTGGACTCAGCTGAAGGCAAATTTCACCCTACCGCGAGAGGAGGATCCGGAGAAGCCAGTTAAAGAGCAATTAATCAAGTCTTGTGCTCTTAAGAAGATGGCAACCCTATTCAGGAGGTGGAGGAAAGAGCTGAACAAGTTTGTCGAAAGGAGACACCAGAATTCATCAGCAAATATGAGAAGAACAAACATCACTGGCCCGCATTTGTGGCCCACAAGACATCGGAAAAGAGTAAGAAGATGTCGGCGACAAACTAGCAAAATGCTGCAAAGAAGAAGCTTCGCCATCGCATGGGGTCAGGTGGCTACCTCAAAGCCCGGCCTAAGTGGTCCAAGGCTGAGAATGATCTGCTTCAAAAAGGGATCGAACCAGAGACAATGTACTGGCCAGACCGTAGCCGTACTTGGTTCTTCGGGGCTGGCGGAACCTTGGACCCTGTAACAGGGAAGTGCCATTGGATGGACGAGCAACTGCAAATACCAATCAAGAACCTTCGACACTATATCGATGCAGCGCAGTGAGGGACGTTCATTCCAAACAGGGAGAAGGACGAGCTCACAGTGGCCCTCGGGAATCCTGAGCACCCTGGACGGACACGAGGCACGCCAGGTGTCACAGCCCTAGAAATCCTCTTGTAATTAGTGGCATTGCATCCATGCATCATGCTTAAATTTTATGAAACTTGAAATGGGGATTGCCTAAACCCTAGCATCAAAGGAATTCACTAGGTTCAACTAAAATATTTTCAGTGAATTCCAAATGGCTTTCAAAAATGTTCATCATTTCTGGAAAATGTTAGAACCATAATCAGAGGTGTTGCACATTTTTCCATGACATATTTGGGCTCTGAATTAAATCTTATAGTATTTGCATTTGGGCATTTAAATGCTATTAAATATTTTAAATGCTCAAATAATCATAAACTAAAATGTTTACTGTTGGATATATTCCAAACAGTAGTCATGATTAGTTTCATGATTTTTGGTAATGCCCTGACATTTTTAATAAAGCCCTAAAGATTACAGAGAAATAGAAAAACAAAAACAATTAAAAGAGAGAGAGTGAACTACCTGGGCCAACTTACCTGGCCTTCCAGCCCACCTGCCGGCCCAGCCCAGCCACCGCTCTAGTGAGCTGCTTGGCTTGGCCAGGCAGGCAAGCAGCTGCTCGATGGTGAGCACAGCATGCGTGCCACGCAGCTGCCCGCCGCCTCGCCGCTCCCCTCGTCGAGCTGTCGACATGGGACGAACCCTCTCTCTCTCCCCGACCTCGCAGACACTCGCCCTCCCCTCTGGCTCCTCTCCCTCGCCCTCCCCGACGTTGCCCGAGACGTCACCATCGCCACCGCTCGCTGCAGCCGCGTCCAACGTCGTCCCCATGCCCTCTCACCGTGTCCGGATGGTTCGTCGTCATCGACTACGTCGACTAGCGAAGCCGCACGATGCCGGAGCCCCTGCATCATCCCCGCCGCCGACGTCTTCAACCTCGGGCCGGCCCAGATCGCCGTCGTTGTTCCGACCGCACCGAGCCTTCCCCGAGCACGCTGACCATCCCTGCGGCATCTCTGTGAGCTGCTTAACCTCCCCGTGCTTTCTGTTTCGCCCCTAGAATACCGTAGACGCTGCATCTCTTGTGCCCAAACCCGCCGCTGCCAAACTCGTCGCCGACGATGCTCCGGCCACTTCCCGGCCAAGCCATCACCACGGCTGTATGCGGGAGAGCACCAGCTGCCCGTAGCTGCTCTCCGCGTAGCAAATGCAGCCCTGTGGGCAAATCCCGCAGCACGCCACCGCGTTTGGCCTCGCCGGCGGCTAAACGCCGGCAGGCTTTGACCCGCTGACCGGCGGGTTTGACCGTTAACATTGACAGGGGGGCCAAGACGCTGTCAGGACCCCGACTCAACGCCACATCGATCTAGCCTGTAACACCTCATATCACTTTGCGGCCTCACGCACGGTATTCCCATGGGTGTCGCCTTACCTTTGCCCGGGACCGTTTGTGCCTTTTGGCACACGTATATGATAGTGTCGCTAGCATCCATATGATAAGGAGCCCGGGCTGACATGGCTAGTCGTAAACCCAAAGTGGCACAGACTTACAGGGACAGGCATCCATGACCCAACATCGAACATGTCGGTCATCAGCAAGTGAATCTGGGTTGTAGCACTAGGCTAGCAGGACTCCAGTAAACCGGGCTATAGCGGGCTAACAGGACTCCGGTACTCAACGCGTGACATTTCCCCGAAGGGACAGACACAGGAACGAAGGACACATGCCGGCCAACCTAAGTGTTCCGGAGCAGTAGCAAACTACCATGGCTCGGTGGAAGCACTAGGAGACATTTCTCGGTAAGAGAGGCTACTAAAGATAAACAACTAGATAGTCAGATCCCACACATACCAAGCATTTCAATCATACACACAATATGCTCGATATGTGCAAATACAACCAGGCATCACAACATGACTCTACAAGACAAGTACTTTATTTAAAGGCTCAGAGAGCCATACATAGCATACACACAAGTACGGGTCACATGACCCACATTCAAGTCATACAAGCATACAAGCCAACAATGGAAGTAACTTGTCTGGGTACAGACAACTAGTAAAATAAAAGAGGCTTGGGTAAGCCTGGCTTTCCTACATGGTCCTTCACAAGCTTAGGGTCACCACCTGGGCCTCAGTCTACTCATCGATGTCAACGTCTACGAAGAACCCGTCAGAAGGGGTTGTAGCATCTTCTATAAAATGTAAATTAAAGCAACATGAGTACAAAGGTACTCAACAAGACTTACATCAGATCCTACATACATGCACATTATCAAGAAGGGTTGGTGGGGTTATTGCAGCAAGCCAACTTTGAATCCTGGCTAAGCTATCCTACGAGACTCCAACTTGAAATGGTTTTGCGCACTCGAGTCCACTACTCACCACTTCAATACACTACCGAGGATCCACCTCCGTCTTCCTATGGAAGAGCCATCCTCGGCACTCACGCTTATCTTGAGGCTTTTAGTAGTTTCCATTTACTTGTCTATGAACTGTATAGGCAACCAAGTAGTCCTTTATCGCGGACGCGGCTATTCGAATAGATGATGTTAACCCTGCAGGGGTGTACTTCTTCATACACGCTCTCACCACTTACCGCCGTTTACACGACATGTACTCGGCAACCTTCAAGCGGAAGCCCAACGTGGGTGTCGGCCACGACCTACCTAAACACCTAAGTCTCTAGTCCAGGTTTATCGCCTATTCAGGTTCCATCCGCAGGGAGTCCGGCCGAGGTTTCCACATACGGCCCCGAACAATGTGAACAGGGTTCCGAGACACCTAACGGGTGCCCGGTGTACCCGGCCACATACCTACTGCATCACAGCCCACCCCATGGTCAGCGCTGTCCATGGCCTCCAGTAGGATACAAACACCAGAAACTACTTGCAACTCCTGGACAGAGGACTAGGGTGAATAAGAAGCTGAGAGGGTCCATTGGTTTCGGGCCCAATGCATGGTAGTAGCTGATTCTTCAATCACACATACAGATCTCAGTGCTTAAGGACGGCTTCAATGAAACAACCCACCATGTACTCCTACATGGCCTCTCATCGATACCTTTACCAAATCGTGTTCAACACATTACTCTCATACTGACACGATCATTTCACTCTAGCCCATCACCCAGATGAACCAGACCTGACTCGACTCTAAGCATAGCAGGCATAGCAAGGTAGGAACAACACATACACATGGCTCAATCAACTCCTACACATGCTAGTGGGTTTCATCTAGTTACTGTGGCAATGACAGGTCATGCAGAGGAAATGGGTTCAACTACCGCAGCACACAGCAGTTTGAATCGCATTGTCTCAATGCAGTAAAAGAGAGCAGAAGAAAGAACATGGGATTGTATCGATATGATCAAATGGTTGGTTGCTTGCCTGATGGGTCGGTGCACTGGTATTGTTCTTCGTTGGGGTAATCACGGTACTCCTCAGGGGCAGGACCTGCCGCAGAGAGCACCGATACACAATCATCACCAAACAATATGCAACAATATGATGCATGCATGAAACATGGCAAAATGAGTTTATTGGGCTAATGCAACTAAGACCAGATGGGTTTGAACTATTTTGAACCAAAGATTCAAGTTTCAAACTCATAAGTGGCCCTTTTAAGTGCTTTATCTTGTTCTGTACTAAACAGCAGTTTAACTTGTTTAAACATGCATGAAACCAGTATAGATGGATAGATTGGATTTTTCTGATCATTTTTCATATATAACAATTTGCATTTGGAGCTACAGATTAATTTCTATGATTTTTTGAAGTTTGTGGTATTTTCTGGAATTTCCTGTGTAGAAATAATTCCAGTAAATAACTTACTGCGTCAGCATTATGTTAGGATGACGTCAGTGGTCAACGGAGCTGATCCAGGTCAAACTAACCAGTGGGTCCCGCGTGTCAGTGGTTATTTGAACTAACTAAATTTAGTTAGTACTAATCTAAGTTAATTAGCAGAACGGGCCCCACTTGTCATAGACTCAGAGGAGTCAACCTGGGCCCACCCAGTTAGTCAACGGGGTCAAACACGCCGGCATTTAGCCGCCGGCGAGGCCAGATGCGGTGGTGGAAGTGTCTTTGTGTTTTCAAGCGACCAAATGAGCGGCGGAGGGCATCTACATGTAGCGGGGAACGAGCCGCAGCTCTTGGTGGTGGTGGTTGAGCTCGGGGTGGCCGGAAACGTCGCCGACGACGACCTTCACGGTCATCGGAGTTCGGGTGAGGCCGAACCCGAGGCTACGGGACACGGCGAGGCTCGTGGTGAGGTGCGTTGGGCTCCTGGGAATGCAGTGAATGTGTTGGACATGGTGGGGTAGCCGGTGGTTGGCCGGAGACACGTCGGCGACGAGCTCGGCGGCGGCTCGTGCGGTGAAGCTTCGTGCACTCCCTGTGGTGCACGAGAGCGAGAGAGGAAAGGGGGAGGAGGTAGCTAGGATCACGGCGGTCTTGAGGAAGCAGACGGCATGGTCGGGGATGAGCTGGTGCGGCGGCGACGGCGAAAGGGATCTCCGGCGGTGGCGGGGTCGGACGAGGTCGGTGCAGTGGCTTCGGGGCAAGCGAGCGCTCGGGGCTCGGCTTGCTCGACGGAGATGTCAGGACCCCGACTCAATGCCACATTGATCTAGCATGTAACACCTCATATCAGTTTGCGGCCTCACGCACGGTATTCCCACGGGTGTCGCCTTACCTTTGCCCGGGACCGTTTGCGCCTTTTGGCACACGTATATGACAGTGTCGCTAGCATCCATATGATAAGGAGCCCGGGCTGACATGGCTAGTCGTAAACCCAAAGTGGCACAAACTTACAGGGACAGGCATCCATGACCCAGCATCGAACGTGTCGGTCATCAGCGGGTGAACCCAGGCTGTAGCACTGGGCTAGCAGGACTCCGGTGAACCGGGCTGTAGCGGGCTAACAGGACTCCGGTATTCATTGCGTGACATTTCCCCGAAGGGACAGACACAGGAACGAAGGACACATGCCGGCCAGCCTAAGTGTTCCGGAGCAGTAGCAAGCTACCATGGCTCAGTGGAAACACTAGGAGACATTTCCCGGTAAGAGAGGCTACTAAAGATAAACAACTAGATGGTCAGATCCCACACATACCAAGCATTTCAATAACATACACACAATATGCTCGATATGTGCAAATACAACATGGCATCACAACATGACTCTACGACTCAAGTAATTTATTCATTAGGCTCCGAGGAGCGAGATATTACAAACATGGGTCTCATGACCCAACAATCAGAGCATACAAGTCAACGCACAAGCGGAAGCTATCATGTCTGAGTACAGACATCTATAAATGAAAAAGGCTGAGAAGCCTGACTATCTATCAGATCCTGCCGAGGGCACAAGATCGTAGCTGAGGTATCAAGCTAAACGTCGAAGTCCAGTGGAACTACTAGCGAGACCGAAGTCTCTCTGCAAAAACATAAAATAGGCAAACGTGAGTACAAATGTACCCAGCAAGACTTACATCAGAGCTAACTACATATGCATCATTACCAACAAAGGGGATGGTGGAGTTTAACTGCAGCAAGCCAGCTTTGACTCAGTGGCTAACCTAAACTATGATTGCAAGTAACTCTTCAGGTGGCGCACACGAGTCCACATATTCACCATATCAATACACCACTATGGATCTGCTCCCGTCTCCCTCCGAGAACGCCATCCATAGCACTCACGCTTATCTTGCGTATTTTAGAGTATCCGCTTTCACTTGTCTATGAACTGATATAAGCAACCCAGAAGTCCTTTTCCGCGGACACGGCTATTCGAATAGATGATGTTAACCCTGCAGGGGTGTACTTCTTCACACACTCTCTCACCACTTACCGCCGTTTACACGACATGTACTCGGCAACCTTCAAGCGGAAGCCCAACGTGGGTGTCGGCCACGGCCTACCTAAACACTCAAGTCTCTAGTCCAGGTTTATCGCCTATTCGGGTTCCATCCATGAGGAGATCCGGCCGGAGTTTCGCTCATAGCCCCAAACGATGTGAACAGGGTTCCCGAGACACCAAACGGGCGCCCGGTACACCGTGCCACGTGCCTACCGCATCACAGCCCACCCCTACGGTCAGCGCTGCCCACGGCCTCCAGCATACTACAAACACCAGAAACTACTTGCAACTCCTGGACAGAGGACAAGGGTGATCAAGAAGCCGAGAGGGTCCATTGGTTTCGGGCCCAATGCGTGGTAGTAGCTGAATCATGGATCACAAACACAGAACTCAGTTCCTGAGGACGGCTTCAATGAGACAACCCACCATGTACTCCTACATGGCCTCTCACCGCTACCTTTACCAAAACGTGTTCACATGCTTAGCTCACACACCGTAGGACATGTTCACACACCTCTGATTCATCCCGGATGAATCAGACCTGACTCGACTCTAAGCAGTAGCAGGCATGACAAACAAGCATGAATGAATAGGCACAACAGGGCTCAAACAACTCCTACTCATGCTAGTGGGTTTCATCTATTTACTGTGGCAATGACAGGTCATGCAAAGGATAAAGGGGTTCAGCTACCGCAGCAAATAACAAATATGTTGTTGTTGTCCTAATGCAGTAAAAGAGAGCAGGAGCGAGAGAGTAGGATTGTATCGAAATGAACAAGGGGGGTTTTGCTTGCCTGGCACTTCTGAAGATAACATTGAGTCTTCATCAGTGTCAACGATCACATCATCGGTATCACGTCTATCGAGAGGGGACAAATACCGGCAACACAGAAGGGAACACAATCAATGCAATGCACAATATGATGCATGATCATGACATGGCAAAATGAATGTGTTTTGGGCTAATGCAACTAGCAACAGATTAAATGAAGTTGGTTTGAATACAAGATTCAAATTCAAACTCCACATGTGATTATTCAAATGCCATTTAATTGATTTGTGCTAAACAGCAGCTATAAGTTGTTCTAACATGCATGAAAATGGTACAGATGGATTCCTTGAATTTTTCTGATAATTTTTCATATACAAATTATTTAATTTGAAGTTACGGTTGAATTTCTATGATTTATTGAAGTTTAGGGCATTTTCTGAAATTTCCTGAATATTAATAATTCCAGTAATGATTATGGCATCAGCACCACGTCACAGTGACGTCAGCAGGGTCAACTGGGCTGGCTCGGTCAAACCTGACGTGTGGGGGCCACACGTCAGTGACACAGGACCTAATCCCGGTCAAATCCAGCGCTGACTGGGGTTTGACCAGGGGTGGGGCCCGCTGTCAGTGTCACTAGGTGTTGACTAAGTGCGTCATTAGCCCGAATTAATCTGCCACGTCACCCTCGCCGGAGTTACGCCGGCGGCGACCAAAACGACGGCGGAGCGTTTCGGAAAAACGCTACGGGGCTCCATTTTGAGCGCGGTTTGTGGCTACGGCTTGCTGGCGTTCTTGCGCATCTAGTGGTAGCAGCGACAGCAGCTGGGATGGCCTGAGTCGACGGCGACGAGCACTTCCGCGGCGGCTGGAGTTCGGGCACCCGCGGGTTTGGCGTTGCGGTGCGCAGGAGGGGGAGCTGGTTGGTGTGTTGGGCTCCTGGGGGCTTTATGAGCACGGTGAAGCACTCCGTCGTGGGCATGCGCGGCTATGGCCACTGCTGCGCCATGGCCGGCGGCGAGAAACTTTCGGCCGCGGTGGAGGAAGGGGCTAGGGGACGAGCGCGAGCTTGAGGGAAGGGGGAACAGGAAGAGGGGCTCACAGTGGGCTGGACGGAGGGGTCGGCGAGCTCGGGGAAGCTTCTGCGACGGCGAATTTACGGCGGCGATCTCCGGGCACCGGGGATGAAGACGACGATGCTCCGGTCGACTGGGGCCTCCTCTGGTCGCGTGCGTCGGTGTGCAGCTCCATGGGGTCGGAACGGAGCTCCTGAGCTCATCGGAAGGGCGAGGGGTGGCCGGTGGCTATGGATGCGACGGCGGCGCCCTCCGGTGGCTCTCGGTGGTGCTCCAAATCGGGAGAGGGAGAGAGCCAGAGCAAGCAGAGGGAGGGATAGCGGTAGGGGACGACTCCGTGGCGTCGCTAGAGGGCTCGGGGAGGAAGCAGGAGGTGGCCAGGGGAAGCAGGAGGTGGCGCGCGCGGCGGCGTCGCGGTGTCTGTCCTCCTGGCAGGGAGGAAGACGACAGGGGGGGGTGGAGATGGGCTGTCCAGGTGGGCTTGGTGGGCTGCAGAGGTAAGTCCAGGTAAGGTTTCTCTCCTCTATCTTTTATTTCTGTTTTTTTTATTTTTTTAATTCTTTTGCCACTGTTTTGAATTAAAAATAATAATTCAAACAATGCCAAAGCTCATCTGAATATTTTTATTTTGCTAGATGGACTTTTCCAAAAGCTCATAAAATATTTCAGGGTATTTGAAATTATATTCTAGTTATACGAATATAATTCAAATTCAAATAGCTAATGATTTAAATTCAAAGTCCCAAAAATAAATCATTAAAAATGTTCAATATTTTGGTTGGGACCAGAACCCTTACCAAAATTTATCAAACATTTAAGAAGAGCATTTTGGAGCAATGAATGAGATTTTTAGGGTTTTTGCCCTTCTTTTATTTAGGGTTTTGAGGCTTCCAACAATCCTCAACTCATGTTTCAGAAATTTAAATATGATGCCTGGATGAAGATGCAACTATTTACAAACAATATTCTAGGGCTGTGACAACTCACCCCCCACTAAACAAAAATCTCGTCCCGAGATTCAAGCGTAGGGTAAGGTGAAGGGTAACGCAGACTAGTATAATCTTCACGATCCAGGTTGCACTTCATAGGAACGTTGATTCGATCACCATCATTGTCTCGAAGTCTTGCTCTGAGAACTCCAACTAACATGACAACGAGAGGAAAGGAAAGACCCTAAAAGAATGGTTCTTCTCGAAGGTCGAACAACTCAGGATTAACTCACGGAATGAGACATAGCAACATCTCTCGAGCTGAGAGGCGAAGCACACATCCATAGGAATGGAGTGAAGCAGATGACGAGGGTTCACTAGGTAGACAACGATTCCACACCTAAGAAGGTGGTGAACGGTTGTCAACGTAGCGAGGAGTTGAGTTGCCATGATACCATAATGATGCACCTTAGGGAAGGTGACTCGTAGAAATATCCCCTTAAGTGGCAAAAAGAATTACCTTTGATTCGGAGATCATTGAAAACCTTTATACCAGCCTAAGGCAATTCTCAAGCGATCGTTTGGAGGGGGTCAGTAGAATGGCATACTCGGACTTGGATGATGTGGATTACCTTGTTGAAGACAACGCAATGGATGAATTTGCTTATCACCGGAAATGGAAGAGACCCATGGTAGAATGGCACATTGGCGGTGCAAACTGGGAACAAAATGCAATTGATGGGAATGATTCTAGTAACTGGGGAGAGGCTCAACAATAGAGAGTTATCCCACTATTGGAATGGTTATAGCATAACCGAGGAAACTGAGAGCATCCCAATTAGAGCCGATGATAACACATAGCGCTTGTGCGTGCTCTCAAGAACTTGAGCATTTCCACAATCATCAAGGTTTTATCAACAACCGCGTCAAGGGTGCTGACAACACAACATACTGCCATGAAGAATAGCAATGGACGATGCAGATGCGAAGGAGGATAACACTTTCTCAGATTTCACCTTAGCGAGGCCAAGCAAATAAAATCTGGATGATCGACCGAGAGACATTTAGCACTCCGCTTCTAATGTTCTCCTTGATGTGCTAGCGTAATCCACCCATAGATATGGTTTGATATCTAGAACATCAAGTAAAAAGGTCGGACTTCGAAACACAGAAATCCATAGGGGCAACTAGGGAGTAATCCTACGAAATCCCTATGGGGAGGTGGGCAACTTCCTCAATCAAGATATTATAATAACAGGTCTTCCGGCTGGGTGTGTTGGCCACGACATCCACTTTACCGGTTTTCGAGGGACCGATATTATAGTTCTTGGGAAATGTTCCAAACCATCATATCTGCCTGAGATTCAGATCTAGTTGGTGTCAGGATATTCCAGACTCATCGAGTCTAGGAAGAAAAATGAAAGTTTGCAACACAAATCGACGAGATGACGTTGCGAGATTCTCGGGGAATGAACTACGATAGTAAGCTCCAAAACATGAGCTGGTTCGGCTACAACATGTGAACACGATGTCCAAGACAAGCATGACCACAAAGTAGTCTTATAATAAAACACTACTGAGTTCAGGAGGGAAAACCATCATTAATGACATCGAAGTCTCCACGCGTGGAAGTCCAAAGAGTTCACCTTGGACAGACTCCTTTATCTTTGAACAACTCAATCAGTGGCTTGGTGTGCTAGGATATACATATAGAATGGAGGTTGCAAATCTCCAGACCACAGAATACTTCGCACGTATGCATGACTGACTTGGGATGATTCCAGAGGAAGCAAAACTAACTTTCTCAAATTCACGGCGGCAACTTTCACCAAATGCACGTGTATAAAAGGAAGTCACTCCTTTCATCAACAAATACTTCATGAGCTATCATGAAGAAAATGTTTTCAAAGTTTCCAACACTAGCTTAATGTCCAACAAAATCATGGAGGAGATAAGGATGTTGTCAATGGGCTCAACAACAATTCATCTGGGTTTCCTTTTAAAAGGAATTCCATAGTTAAGTGCACAAGTGATAGCATTGGTCAGGCCAAAGATGTAATGGTGTATGCTCGAGGGATCAACCACGAATAAGACAACATTACGAGCATCATTGGTACTGATTTGATTTGACGATAGCCCACACTCAAATCAAAGGATTGATAAGACAATAGGTCCAGCAACTGATCACAGGGACCAATCGATGAAGATATCATCTTTCTTCAACACACACACATACACAGAAAGATATCCCTTAACATGAACTAAGTCAGACAGGCTTTTATCTTCCAACTCTCCAAGTTGTTGTCTAGCTTAACCAACTAGCTCAGGGATATCCAACACCGATCCTTGGAGAGAAAGTGGTTCACAAGAAACCAACTTGATCACGAGCTCAACATAACAGTCAGGTGACAGCCTGGTGATATTTCCGAGAAGAAATTCGGAATATCATGAACCACCGGTATGTTACTAAGCTCGAGAACAATCTTACTTTTCAGGGCAAGACGATATGATCAAATAAGCACGGATTGGCACTATCCTAACTCACTGATCGGAGAGTGCACCAGAAATAAGGACTAGGTAGCACAAACAACCTTAGGGTGACGATTCAATAATCAACACGCTAAGAATGAGGTTATCATCCATTTAACTACCAAGCAATGGAGTTGCTAGCAGTATTGATTTCACACATCACGATTCACTTGTCGGCATTCCGGTTGCGACAACACGGGACCGAGGGATGAATAATGATGGCGAGAAGTATCACTACATCAAGAATTCACAAGAGCCGGTGCAATCCTCATGAAAATCCTGACATAAAGACGGTAATACTTCAGGGTAGAACAGAATCAAAAGTTGAATTGGCATTTTGATCTGCGGAGCACAACTTCTTTGACCCAATCCTGGATATGGAAGAGGTACTGGAGTTTGTTTCTCCTAGTCATTCTGCGATAGAATGGCTTGACGGACCACAAGAGTAATAGGCATCGATAAACGAACACACGCATACTCTTGACTATCAATTGATAGACGAAGGTCAGTAGACAACTAAAGAGGAACAACTCAAAGGAACATATAACTTTCTGAGTTGTGGATGCATAGACTAGTATGTCGAACCAAGTTCAACATAATTCTTCCGGATAACCCATGCAGAAGGGTTGAGCTGGCAGAGTCACAATATAGCATGGAGAACTCATCGAGAGCACTCTTGTTGTCATCTTTTGGTTCAGAAGAACTCCTGCCAAGAATGGCTCCTGGTAATTGGAAGAAGGATGTACCACGAACCTCGAGGACTATCACAAAGGTTACTAATATCCTAAAGGCACTAGCAATTACTATCAACATGAAGTAGGTAGAGTGAATCTCGGGTTCAAGAACCCAGGAACAGAATACCTATTACTAAGTAGCATCACGGAATGCTTTCGAGGATAAAGGCCAGAATCATCACACTGGGACACCAATCATGGCTAAATTACTAGGTGATCCCCTAAGACACCTCGGGTCATAATACCAGCTCCAACATATATGTCAAGGCAATAAAGTACCTCAACTCACCGATTAGTGTGGTTAATCTGGCCCAAAGGAACATCGAAACGGGAGGAAGGAATTTGCAAATTGCATCAGATAGTATAGAAACCTGGGATGACTCGGACAGCATAACGGCTGTAAATGCTCAAAAAGGATTTGAGACATTCACAAAAATGGTGGCATAACCACTCAGGAGCACAATATCAAGGTTTCGAGATCAACAGTTAACATACAGAAGATAGTAGGAACTGAACTGAGGCTTGAATCAACAATCTTATAAGTCTACGGATTAGTAACACGTGATCCTGATAGAAAGAAGAGATAGCCTAGTTCTTAATCCCCGTAGGAAAGATAAGATGACTCAGGTCAGAAGGGCATAAAGTATAAGGAGTAAAAAGAGCCTTACGTTCCATCCCACAATCAATTCCCTTATATAACTAAAGAATTTCTAGACTCAACTTCGACCAGTTTGGCTTGGTAATCCTACAGGCAGTCAAGCTCTGATACCAACGCTGTCAGGACCCCGACTCAATGCCACAATGATCTAGCATGTAACACCTCATATCACTTTGCGGCCTCACGCACGGTATTCCCACGGGTGTCGCCTTACCTTTGCCCGGGACCGTTTGCGCCTTTTGGCACACGTATATGACAGTGTCGCTAGCATCCATATGATAAGGAGCCCGGGCTGACATGGCTAGTCGTAAACCCAAAGTGGCACAAACTTACAGGGACAGGCATCCATGACCCAGCATCGAACGTGTCGGTCATCAGCGGGTGAACCCAGGCTGTAGCACTAGGCTAGCAGGACTCCGGTGAACCGGGCTGTAGCGGGCTAACAGGACTCCGGTATTCATCGCGTGACATTTCCCCGAAGGGACAGACACAGGAACGAAGAAGGACACATGCCGGCCAGCCTAAGTGTTCCGGAGCAGTAGCAAGCTACCATGGCTCAGTGGAAACACTAGGAGACATTTCCCGGTAAGAGAGGCTACTAAAGATAAACAACTAGATGGTCAGATCCCACACATACCAAGCATTTCAATAACATACACACAATATGCTCGATATGTGCAAATACAACATGGCATCACAACATGACTCTATGACTCAAGTAATTTATTCATTAGGCTCAGAGGAGCGAGATATTACAAACATGGGTCTCATGACCCAACAATCAGAGCATACAAGTCAAAGCACAAGCGGAAGCTATCATGTCTGAGTACAAACATCTATAAATGAAAAAGGCTGAGAAGCCTGACTATCTATCAGATCCTGCCAAGGGCACAAGATAGTAGCTGAGGTATCAAGCTAAACGTCGAAGTCCACGTGGAACTACTAGCGAGACCGAAGTCTCTCTGCAAAAACATAAAATAGGCAAACGTGAGTACAAATGTACCCAGCAAGACTTACATCAGAGCTAACTACATATGCATCATTACCAACAAAGGGGATGGTGGAGTTTAACTGCAACAAGCCAGCTTTGACTCAGTGGCTAACCTAAACTATGATTGCAAGTAACTCTTCAGGTGGCGCACACGAGTCCACATATTCACCATATCAATACACCACTATGGATCCGCTCCCGTCTCCCTACGAGAACGCCATCCATAGCACTCACGCTTATCTTGCGTATTTTAGAGTATCCGCTTTCACTTGTCTATGAACTGATATAAGCAACCCAGAAGTCCTTTTCCGCGGACACGGCTATTCGAATAGATGATGTTAACCCTGCAGGGGTGTACTTCTTCACAAACGCTCTCACCACTTACCGCCGTTTACACGACATGTACTCGGCAACCTTCAAGCGGAAGCCCAACGTGGGTGTCGGCCACGGCCTACCTAAACACTCAAGTCTCTAGTCCAGGTTTATCGCCTATTCGGGTTCCATCCATGAGGAGATCCGGCCGGAGTTTCGCTCACAGCCCCAAACGATGTGAACAGGGTTCCCGAGACACCAAACGGGCGCCCGGTACACCGTGCCACATGCCTACCGCATCACAGCCCACCCCTACGGTCAGCGCTGCCCATGGCCTCCAGCATACTACAAACACCAGAAACTACTTGCAACTCCTGGACAGAGGACAAGGGTGATCAAGAAGCCGAGAGGGTCCATTGGTTTCGGGCCCAATGCGTGGTAGTAGCTGAATCATGGATCACAAACACAGAACTCAGTTCCTGAGGACGGCTTCAATGAGACAACCCACCATGTACTCCTACATGGCCTCTCACCGCTACCTTTACCAAAACGTGGTCACACGCTTAGCTCACACACCATAGGACATGTTCACACACCTCTGATTCATCCCGGATGAATCAGACCTGACTCGACTCTAAGCAGTAGCAGGCATGACAAACAAGCATGAATGAGTAGGCACAACAGGGCTCAAACAACTCCTACAAATGCTAGTGGGTTTCATCTATTTACTGTGGCAATGACAGGTCATGCAAAGGATAAAGGGGTTCAGCTACCGCAGCAAGTAACAAATATGTTGTTGTTGTCCTAATGCAGTAAAAGAGAGCAGGAGTGAGAGAGTAGGATTGTATCGAAATGAACAAGGGGGGTTTTGCTTGCCTGGCACTTCTGAAGATAACATTGAGTCTTCATCAGTGTCAACGATCACATCATCGGTATCACGTCTATCGAGAGGGGACAAATACCGGCAACACAGAAGGGAACACAATCAATGCAATGCACAATATGATGCATGATCATGACATGGCAAAATGAATGTGTTTTGGGCTAATGCAACTAGCAACAGATTAAATGAAGTTGGTTTGAATACAAGATTCAAATTCAAACTCCACATGTGATTATTCAAATGCCATTTAATTGATTTGTGCTAAACAGCAGCTATAAGTTGTTCTAACATGCATGAAAATGGTACAGATGGATTCCTTGAATTTTTCTGATAATTTTTCATATATAAATTATTTAATTTGAAGTTACGGTTGAATTTCTACGATTTATTGAAGTTTAGGGCATTTTCTGAAATTTCCTGAATATTAATAATTCCAGTAATGATTATGGCATCAGCACCACGTCACAGTGACGTCAGCAGGGTCAACTGGGCTGGCTCGGTCAAACCTGACGTGTGGGGGCCACACGTCAGTGACAGAGGACCTAATCCCGGTCAAACCCAGCGCTGACTGGGGTTTGACCAGGGGTGGGGACCGCTGTCAGTGTCACTAGGTGTTGACTAAGTGCGTCATTAGCCCGAATTAATCTGCCACGTCACCCTCGCCGGAGTTACGCCGGCGGCGACCAAAACGACGGCGAAGCGTTTTGGAAAAACGCTACGGGGCTCCATTTTGAGCGCGGTTTGTGGCTACGGCTTGCTGGCGTTCTTGCGCATCTAGTGGTAGCAGCGACAGCAGCTGGGATGGCCTGAGTCGACGGCGACGAGCACTTCCGCGGCGGCCGGAGTTCGGGCACCCGCGGGTTTGGCGTTGCGGTGCGCGGGAGGGGGAGCTGGTTGGTGTGTTGGGCTCCTGGGGGCTTTATGAGCACGGTGAAGCACTCCGTCGTGGGCATGCGCGGCTATGGCCACGGCTGCGCCGTGGCCGGCGGCGAGAAACTCTCGGCCGCGGTGGAGGAAGGGGCTAGGGGACGAGCGCGAGCTTGAGGGAAGGGGGAAGAGGAAGAGGGGCTCACAGTGGACTGGACGGAGGGGTCGGCGAGCTCGGGGAAGCTTCTGCGACGGCGAATTTACGGCGGCGATCTCCGGGCACCGGGGATGAAGACGACGATGCTCCGGTCGACTGGGGCCTCCTCTGGTCGCGTGCGTCGGTGTGCAGCTCCATGGGGTCGGAACGGAGCTCCTGAGCTCATTGGAAGGGCTTGGGGTGGCCGGTGGCTATGGATGCGACGGCGGCGCCCTCCGGTGGCTCTCGGTGGTGCTCCAAATCGGGAGAGGGAGAGAGCCAGAGCGAGCAGAGGGAGGGATAGCGGTCGGGGACGACTCCGTGGCGTCGCTAGAGGGCTCGGGGAGGAAGCAGGAGGTGGCCAGGGGAAGCAGGAGGTGGCGCGCGCGGCGGCGTCGCGGTGTCTGTCCTCCTGGCAAGGAGGAAGACGCCAGGGGGGGTGGAGATGGGCTGTCCAGGTGGGCTTGGTGGGCTGCAGAGGTAAGTCCAGGTAAGGTTTCTCTCCTCTGTCTTTTATTTCTGTTTTTTTTATTTTTTTTAATTCTTTTGCCACTGTTTTGAATTAAAAATAATAATTCAAACAATGCCAAAGCTCCTCTGAATATTTTTATTTTGCTAGATGGACTTTTCCAAAAGCTCATAAAATATTTCAGGGTATTTGAAATTATATTCTAGTTATATGAATATAATTCAAATTCAAATAGCTAATGATTTAAATTCAAAGTCCCAAAAATAAATCCTTAAAAATGTTCAATATTTTGGTTGGGACCAGAACCCTTACCAAAATTTATCAAACATTTAAGAAGAGCATTTTGGAGCAATGAATGAGATTTTTAGGGTTTTTGCCCTTCTTTTATTTAGGGTTTTGAGGCTTCCAACAATCCTCAACTCATGTTTCAGAAATTTAAATATGATGCCTGGATGAAGATGCAACTATTTACAAACAATATTCTAGGGCTGTGACAGGAGAGGAGGGCGGCGGAGCTCCTGGACATGGTGGCGCGGCGCAGGGACGACGGAGAGCGCGACTACGGCGACGGTGCGGCGGCTGTGGCGTCGGCCATGGTGCGGGAGAGTGAGGGAGAGGAGCTGGGGAGAAGGGAGAGTGTCTGTGAGCTCGGGGGAGAAGTGGGTGACCGACCCAGGGTAGCAGAACGGCGAGGGGAGGAAGCAGGGCGGCGAGCAGCTGCGTGGCACGCTCTGGTGCCGACGTCGAGCACCTGGCTGCCTGCCTGGCCGAGCCAAGCAGCCCGCTGGAGCGGTGGCTGGGCTGGGCCGGCAGGTGGACTTCCCAGGTGGGCTGCCAGGTTAGTTCCCTCTCTCTCTTTTTATTTCTGTTTTCTATTTATTTCTGTAGCTTTGTGGATTTTCTAAAAATACCTAAGCAACTCCAAAAATCCCCAAACTGCTCATGCCCACTATTTAGAATATAAACAACATGGAACATTTTAGTTTAGGATTATTTGGACATTTAAAGTATTTTATAAATTTTAAATGCCCAAATTCAAATACTTATGATTTAATTTAAAGACCTTAGGATGACCTAGAAAATTGTGCACCGCTTTTGGCAGGGGTTCTGAACCAAGACAAAAATGATGGACATTTTAGAAGGGCATTTTAGGTTCATTGAAAATATTTTTTAGTAAACCCTAGTTGGATTCAGAGGGGGCTGGGGGTTCTGTCATCCCCTTTTCAAGTTTCTGTTGAATGGAATAGACATGATGCAACACTCTAATGCATGAACTAGCTAGGGTGTGACAACTCACCCCCACTCAAAAGAATCTCGTCCTGAGATTTAGGATCCTCCGGGAAGAAAGCGGGATACTCAAGTCGAAGACGATCCTCCCTTCCCCAAGTTGCTTCTTTCTCAGAATGGTGCTACCATTGAACCTTGAGAAACTTGATATTATGTCGTCGAGTGGTACGCTCGGCTTGATCGAGGATATGAACTGGGTACTCTCGATACGTGAGGTTATCTTGAAGATCAAGCTTTTTGTGGTCCACTCCACGGATAGGATCCGAGAAGCAACACCTGAGTTGAGAAACGTGGAAGACATCGTGGACTCTGGAGAGGTGCGGAGGTAGTTCCAATTGGTAGGCAACTTCCCCTCGTTTGGCAAGAATGCGAAAAGGTCCAATGTAGCGAGGAGCCAATTTGCCTTTGATACCGAAACGATGGGTTCTCTTCAGAGGAGTAACCCGAAGGTAAGCCTTCTCATCAACCTCAAAAGTCATAGCCTTATGTTTTCGGTCATATTGACTCTTCTGATGAGATTGGGATGTTTTCAACTTTTCACGAACGATGCGAACTTGCTCTTCTGCTTCCTAGATCATATCCGGGCCAAATAATTGTCTTTCCCCGGTTTCTGACCAGTTAAGAGGCGTTTGACACCTTCGTCCATAGAGAACTTCAAAAGGGGCTTTACCCAAGCTAGATTGATAGCTGTTGTTATAAGCAAATTCGGCAAATGGAACGCATTTCTCCCAATCTATTCCGAATGAGATAACAGAAGCTCGAAGCATGTCTTCTAGAATCTGGTTGACGCGCTCTACTTGACCACTTGATTGAGGGTGAAAGGCAGTGCTAAAGGAAAGGTGGGTTCCCATAGCATTTTGGAAACTTTCCCAAAATCGAGAGGTGAAGAGACTTCCTCGATCTGAGTTAATTTCCAGTGGAACACCATGGAGAGACACTATTCGGGAGATGTACAAGTCTGCTAATTAACTAGCGGTTATACTCTCGCGAACAGGTAAGAAATGGGCCACTTTAGAAAGACGATCGATAACGACGAAGATAGCATTATTCCCTCTCTTGGTCCTGGGAAAACCGGTGATGAAGTCCATACCAATTTTGTCCCATTTCCATTCAGGAATAGCTAAGGGTTGAAGGGTGCCAGCAGGCCGTTGATGCTCTGCTTTTACACGACGACAGACGTCGCAGTTAGCAATATACTGAGCAATTTCTCTCTTCATCCTAATTCACCAGAACCTCTGGCGTAGGTCCTGATACATCTTAGTGCTACCGGGATGAATGGTGAGAGGAGATTCATGAGCTTCCTTAAGGATCAATCGCCTCAGGTTTCGCACTTTGGGAACCACTAGACGGTTCCCAAAGTATACGAATCCTTGATCATCAATGGAGAAGCAATCCGCAACTCCTTTATTGATGTTTCTTTTGATACGGGAAATCCCCGGATCTACCTTCTGTGCTTTGATGATCTGATCCGTAAGGGTAGGTTTCGCCACCAAGGTGGAAAGGAATCCTTGAGGAACAATGTGAAGTTTAAGCTTCCGGAATTCCTCATGGAGAAGTGGTTAACTTTGTTGCAACATTAGATTGTTGCAATAATATTTACGACTTAGCGCATCAGCCATGACGTTGGCTTTTCCTGGGGTGTAAGTTATCCCTAAGTCGAAATCTGTGATCAACTCGACCCAACATCTTTGCCTGAGATTCAACTCCGGTTGGGTGAATATGTACTTCAGACTTTGGTGATTAGTGAAGATTTCGCAACAATTACCGAGGAGGTAATGTCGCCAGGTTTTGAGTGCATGGACTACAGTTGCAAGCTCTAGATCATGAGTAGGGTAGTTTTCCTCATGTGGGTGTAATTGCCGTGAAGCATAAGCAATTACGTGTCGATCTTGCATGAGAATGCAACCTAGTCCTTGTCGCGAGGCGTCGCAATAGATAACAAAGTCCTTGGAGAAATCTGGTGGTACCAGTACGGGAGCAGAAGTCAGGCGTCTTTTCAGTTCCTGGAAACTGTGCTCACATTGTGGAGTCCACTCGAACTTTTTATCTTTCTTGAGGAGTTTAGTTAGAGGTTTAGCAACTTTGGATAAATTCTCGACAAAGCGGCGACAATAGCTCGCTAAGCCAAGGAAACTCCGAACTTGCTTGACCGATTCAGGTGGAGTCCAATTAAGGACGGCTTGAACTCGCTCGGGATTGACAGCAATTCCTTTACCAGAGATTACATGTCCTAGATAGGTCACTTCTGGCAACCAAAATTCGCATTTAGAGAACTTGGCATAAAGGCGATGCTCCCGAAGTTTCATCAACACTAGCCTTAGATGTTCGGCATGTTCTTCCTCGTTCTTGGAGTAGATGAGTATATCATCGAGGTAAACCACGACGAATTTATCCAAATACTCCATGAAGATTGAGTTCATTAACCGAGAGAAGGTGGCTGGGGCGTTGGTTAAACCGAAGGACATGACGGTGTACTCGTATTGGCCAAAACGAGTAACAAAGGCCGTTTTGGGAATGTCCCCATTCTTGATTTTGATTTGATGGTAGCCCAACCTCAAATCCATCTTAGAAAAGACTGAGGATCCAGCGAGCTGATCATTCAGATCATTGATCCTGGGGAACGGATACTTGTTCTTTATTGTGACCAAGTTGACGGGTCGATAATCTACAACCATCGGTCCGTACCATCCTTCTTCTTGACGAAGAGGATGGGGCAAGCCCATGGAGATGAACTAGGATGGATGAAACCCTTTTTCAAGGACTCATCGAGTTGTTTCTTAATCTCGGCTAGTTCTAGTGGTGCCATCTTATAGGTTCTTCTAGAAATTGGGACAGTTCCTGGAATGAGATCTATCACGAACTCGACATCTCTGTCAGGCGGAACACCTGGCAATTCTTCTGGAAAGACATCCGGAAAGTCGCGGACTACCGGAACGTCTTCGAGGTCTGGTAAGGGACTGGCATTAACATAATATAGTTGTCGCTTGGCTACTCGGGTCAAGACATTGACTATCTTTCCCGAAGGGTGCGTGAGTTGAACAGTCCTAGAGAAGCAATCAATCTTGGAATGATGGGCTGACATCCAGTCCATACCCAAGATGATATTAATATCCGAAGATTGGAGAGCTATCAAAGATGCAAGGAAAACAAGTTTGTCGACCTGAATTTCATTCCCATGGCTTACTCTAGAGGTTTGCCATCTAGAACCAGGAGTAGAAATTTCCATGGTGGAAGGCATGTCACAAAATGCGGTGTTATGCAAGCGAGCATAGCTTTCGGATATGAATGAATGAGATGCTCCTGTATCAAAAAGAATAGATGCCGGGTGGCAATTAACAAGGAGCGTACCAAGAACATCGTTGGGATCCTCTTGGGCCTCTTCAGCTAAGACACAATTCACATGGACACGTGCAGTGGTGGCCGTCTTGGCATAGAACACCTTCCCTGCTGGCTTGCCATGGCCAACAGCCTTTCCAGATTGGTTGGGGTTGGTCTGGGGACACTCACGCAAGTAGTGGCCCGATTCCCCACACTTGAAGCACATTACGGAGCTGGTGCGTGGAGGAGCATTGTTGGTTGGCCCACCATAGGGCTTAGCTGGTGCAAACGGCTGAGCTGGATGAGGCGCCTGATAGGATGGCCTCGGTGTGAACCTGGGTGGCAGGGCAGTGTTGGGCACCCACACCCGGCGCTTCTGTGGTCCAGCACCGGATGAGGAACCCAAGTCACGACCATGCTTGCGTGTTGCTTCGAAATAAGTCTGACCCGTCTCGGCACTGATGGCTTTGTTCACAAGCTTCTGAAAAGAGGTGCACTCATGCAGACGGAGATCTCGGTGAAGCTCGGGGCTAAGTCCCTTGCGGAACCTTGCCTGCTTGTTGGCATCAGAGCCGACTGCCTGTAGGTTCTCCAAACCAAACTGGTCGATATTTAGTCTAGAAATGCTTTAGTTATATGTAGGGGAATTGATTGTGGGATGGTACGTAAGGCTCTTTTACTCCTTTACCTCATGGCATTCTGATCTGAGTCAGTCCATTCTTCCACCGGGGGTTAAGGATTAGGATCTCTTCTCTCTATCAGGTTCACTTGTTACTAATCAGTAGTACCTTATAGGTTTGATGATTACAAGCCTAGTTCAGTTCTACTACCCTGTTATGTTGTTAAGTTGGACCCAGAACCTTGATATGATATTATTGAGTGTCTATGCAATCCTTAGTAAAATGTCTCAAAATCCTTTTTGAGCATTTACAGCTGTTATGTTGTCCAAATTCTGCTAGAAATTCTAATGCCTTTGCATTGTGGTTGTGCTTTTAGATGGCCACTCGTGATCAAAACCAAGTGGTTCGCCTGACCCGGTGCATCGATGTGCCCGGTCATACGGCTATGCTAGTCCGGGTAATGATCGAGACGGGTTACCGTTGGTATCCCGAATACACGGTCGAAGAGCAGTTCTGAGACTTTAATCAAAGCCAATATCTCTGCACTGTCAGGATATTTCCCTCTTATCCTTGATCTACCGAGCCCCTTCACTGTTCCTATGGACTCGGGGTTACTATTGAGATGGCTGTGCAAGATGTTGCTTATTCTATGATAACCATCATGCGAGTCAGGACTGGCCTACTTCGGAACACCGACTTCCGGTATATGCCAGCTTCACTCCCTGGAGCGCAGGGGTATCTCCGGGCTATCTATGCTGACTCCACACAGGAGGACTCACTAACTCGCACCACTGCCGAGATGCTCGAGGATAAGGACCGAGAGAATCGGGCCTTGAGACTGGAGCTTTTCAACACCCGTGCTGATCATTGGGCCACCTTGACTCGGTTTGCACCGGCTGTGCAAGCTGGATATATGGATATGAAAGATCTATATCCTGTTAGATCTGCTCTACCAGACATGATGGATTGGCGTGATGTGGGAGGCATCACCCCACCTCGTGGTCCCCGCAGGCCACTGTTTGTTGGTCCAAGACCTCACCCTAGCCCCTATGGTCCACAGGCTCCTCAGGACCATCTGTTCCCGGATGCTCACGTTGAACTTCCAGGCTATGGAGGAGACTTCTATGAGAACTACTACGGAGATGTCTGAGTTAGTAGTAGTTTCACTAGTATTGTAATAGTTGTACTTCCACCGTCCTGCATGACCTGTGGAATATGACTTAGTGTGTATCAATTCCAGAGGTGTAGGAAAAATAATGTATAGGAGCTTGGAATGCCTCCGATGAGATGTAATCTCCCTTTCACCGTAGTAGTACTTTGTTTGGTCTTGTACTAAACCTTGTATGGTGTGTATGACGATGGAATAAAAGAAGCAGTTTCTGTATCTACCATGTCATACAGATGATCATCTTGCATTCCGAGTTATCCATTACATTCTACATTTCTATGTCAGAATCTTATCATCCTGGACTAAACCATTGTCCTGTTTTCCTAGGATGGTCAACACCCGCAACAACCCTGCTCCTGGAGAGCAGGCCGATGGCAGCAGAGTTGGGGAATCAAACCTGCCTCACCCTCCTTCTCTGGCCGAAGTTATGCTGGAGGCTGAGAGAAACAAGCGGGAGACCAACCGTTTGTTGGAGCGCATCGAACAGAACACAGCACAACATCATAGGAATAACTTGGTGTCGCTCAGCGAATTCATCAAGTTACATCCACCCACCTTTCACCACTCCGTCGAGCCTCTCGACGCTGATGACTGGCTTCGCAGCATTACTCACAAGCTACGTTCTGCACTCGTAGCCGAGGCTGATAAGGTCACCTTTGCTGCATATCATCTCGAAGGCCCCGCCATTCTCTGGTGGGAGAACTATGAAGCCATGCGCCCAGCTGGTCATGTCATGACTTGGGCAGAATTTAGTGAGGCTTTCCGTGAACATCACATTCCGGAAGGTCTTATGGACCGTAAACGTGAGGAGTTCTGCAGTTTCACCCAAGGTCGACTCTCTGTGGATGCTAAGCTATCAGGACCCCGACTCAATGCCACATCGATCTAGCATGTAACACCTCATATCACTTTGCGGCCTCACGCACGGTATTCCCACGGGTGTCGCGTTACCTTTGCCCGGGACCGTTTGCGCCTTTTGGCACACGTATATGATAGTGTCGCTAGCATCCATATGATAAGGAGCCCGGGCTGACATGGCTAGTCGTAAACCCAAAGTGGCACAAACTTACAGGGACAAGCATCCATGACCCAACATCGAACGTGTCGGTCATCAGTGAGTGAATCCAGGCTGTAGCACTGGGCTAGCAGGACTCCGGTGAACCAGGCTGTAGCGGGCTAACAGGACTCCAGTATTCATCGCGTGACATTTTCCCGAAGGGACAGACACAGGAACGAAGAAGGACACATGCCGGCCAGCCTAAGTGTTCCGGAGCAGTAGCAAGCTACCATGGCTCAGTGGAAGCACTAGGAGACATTTCTCGGTAAGAAAGGCTACCAAAGATAAACAACTAGATAGTCAGATCCCACACATACCAAGCATTTCAATAGCATTCACACAATATGCTCGATATGTGCAAATACAACATGGCATCACAACATGACTCTACGACTCAAGTATTTATTCATTAGGCTCCGAGGAGCGAGATATTACAAACATGGGTCTCACGACCCAACATCCAGAGCATACAAGTCAAAGCACAAGCGGAACCTTAACATGTCTGAGTACAAACATCTATAGAAGAAAAATGCTGAGAAGCCTGACTATCTACCAAATCCTGCCGGGGGCACAAGATCGTAGCTAAGGTAACAAGCTAAATGTCGAAGTCCACGTGGAACTACTAGCGAGACTGAAGTCTCTCTACAAAAACATAAAATAGGCAAACGTGAGTACAAATGTACCCAGCAAGACTTACATCAGAACTAACTACATATGCATCATTATCAACAAAGGGGATGGTGGGGTTTAACTGCAGCAAGCCAGCTTTGACTCGGTGGCTATCCTAAACTATGACTGCAAGTAACTCTTTTGAGGTGGCGCACACGAGTCCACATATTCACCAACCAATACACCACTATGGATCTGCTCCCGTCTCCCTACGAGAACGCCATCCATAGCACTCACGCTTATCTTGCGTATTTTAAAGTATCCACTTTCATTTGTCTATGAACTGATATAGGTAACCCAGAATTCCTTTACCGCGGACACGGCTATTCGAATAGATGATGTTAACCCTGCAGGGGTGTACTTCTTCACACACGCTCTCACCACTTACCACCGTTTACACGACATGTACTCGGCAACCTTCAAGCGGAAGCCCAACGAGGGTGTTGTCCATGACCTACCTAAACACTCAAGTCTCTAGTCCAGGTTTATCGCCTATTCGGGTTCCATCCGCGAGGAGATCCGGCCGGGGTTTCGCTCACAGCCCCAAACGATGTGTGCAGGGTTCCCGAGACACCAAACGGGCGCTCGGTACACCGGGCCACAGGGTATCTACCACATCATAGCCCACCCCTAGGGTCAGCGCTACGCACGGCCTCTAACACATATCCTACAAACACCAGAAACTAGTTGCAACTCCTGGACAGAGAACAAGGGTGATTAAGAAGCCGAGAGGGTCCATTGCTTTCGGGCCCAATGCGTGGTAATATCTGTTTCATGGATCACAAACACAGAACTCAGTTCCTGAGGACGGCTGCAATGAGACAACCCACCATGTACTCCTACATGGCCTCTCACCGCTACCTTTACCAAATCGTGTTCACACACTTAGCTCTCAACAGTAGGACATGTTCACACACCTCTGATTCATCCTCGATGAATCGGACCTGACTCAAGTCTAAGCAGTAGCAGGCATGACAAACAAGCATGAATGAGTAGGCACAACAGGGCTCAAACAACTGCTACTCATGCTAGTGGGTTTCATCTATTTACTGTGGAATGATACGTCATGCAGAGGATAAAGGGGTTCAGCTACCGCAGCAAGTAACAGATGAATAGATGTTGTCCTAATGCAGTAAAAGAGAGCAGGCGCGAGAGAGTGGGATTGTATCAGAATGGACATGGGGGTTTTGCTTGCCTGGCACTTCTGAAGATAGTATAGCTCTTCACCTGTGTCATCGAATTCATCGTCGAAACGTCATCTATCGAGAGGGGACAAACACCGGCAACTGAGAAAGAAAACAGTCAATGCAATGCCACAATATGATGCATGATCATGACATGGCAATATGCTGTTATTTGAGCTAATTCACCTAGCTATGAGTTAAATGAAGGTGGTTTGAATACATGATTCAAATTCCAACTCCATATATGATTATCTAAATGCCCTTTATTTGTTTTGTCCAAAACAAAGGACTAACATTGTTCAAACATGCATGAAAATGGTACAGATGGATTCCTTGAATTTTTCTGATAATTTTTATATATAATTTGTTTGATTTGGAGTCACGGTTGAATTACTATGATTTTTAGAAGTTTTAGCTATTTTCTGAAATAAATAAATCATTTAGATTTATTTAAAATCCAGAAAAGGGTTTATTGCGTCAGCACTACGTCAGGGTGACGTCAGAGGTCAACGGGGACGTCCAGGTCAATCTGACCAGTGGGCCTTGTCAGCGATTAATTAAACTAACTAATTTTAGTTAAACTAATCTAGTTAGTTAGTAGGGGGGCCACTTGTCATTGACTCAGGGGAGTCAACTTGGGCCCACCCAGTCAACATCAACGGTCAAACCCGCCGGTCAGCGGGTCAAAGCCTGCCGGCGTTTAGCCGCCGGTGAGGCCAGACGCGGCGGCATGCTGTGGGATTTGCCCACAAGGCTCCATTTGCTACGCGGAGAGCAGCTACGGGCAGCTGGTGCTCCCCCGCATCCAACCGTGGTGATGGCTTGGCCGGGATGTGGCCGGAGCATCGTCGGCGACGAGTTTGGTGGCGGCGCGTTCGGGCACAAGAGACGCGGCGTCTACGGTATTCTAGGGGCGAAACAGAAAGCACGGGGAGGTTCAGCAGCTCACAAAGAAGCCGCAGGGATGGTCAGCGTGCTCGGGGAAGGCTCGGTGCGGTCGGAACAGCGACGGCGATATGGGGCGGCCCGAGGTTGAAGACGACGGCGGCGGGGATGATGCAGGGGCTCCGGCGTCGTGCGGCTTGGCTAGTCAACGTAGTCGACGATGATGAACCGTCCGGACACGGTGAGAGGGCGCGGGGACGGCGTTGGACGCTGCTGCGGCGAGCGGCGGCAACGGTGACGTCTCGGGCGACGTCGGGGAGGGCGAGGGAGTGGAGCCAGAGGGGAGGGCGAGTGTCTGCGAGGTCGGGGAGAGAGAGAGGGTTCGTCCCACGTCGACAACTCGACGAGGGGAGCGGCGAGGCGGCGGGCAGCTGCGTGGCACGCATGCTGTGCTCACCATCGAGCAGCTGCTTGCCTACCTGGCCAAGCCAAGCAGCTCACTGGAGCGGTGGTTGGGCTGGGCCGGCAGGTGGGCCACCAGGTGGGCTGGAAGGCCAGGTAAGTTGGCCTTGTAGTTCACTCTCTCTATTTTTATTGTTTTTTGTTTTTCTATTTCTCTGTAATCTTTAGGGCTTTATTAAAAATGTCAGGGCATTACCAAAAATCGTGAAACTAATCATGACTACTGTTTGGAATATATCCAACAGTAAACATTTTAGTTTATGATTATTTGAGCATTTAAAATATTTAATAGCATTTAAATGCCCAAATGCAAATACTATAAGATTTAATTCAGAGCCCAAATATGTCATGGAAAAATGTGCAACACCTCTGGTTATGGTTCTAGCATTTTCCAGAAATGATGAACATTTTTGAAAGCCATTTGGAATTCACTGAAAATATTTTAGTTTAACCTAGTGAATTCCTTTGATGCTAGGGTTTAGGAAATCCCCATTTCAAGTTTCATAAAATTTAAACATGATGCATGGATGCAATGCCACTAATTACAAGAGGATTTCTAGGGCTGTGACAACTCACCCCCACTAAACAAGAATCTCGTCCCGAGATTCAAGATGTGAGGTAAGAAGACAGAGGGGGTACAAGAACAACACAATCTTCACGATCCAGGTTGCACGTCATAAGGTTGTTGATTTGTTGCATACATTGATCTTGACATCCTCACTTTTGAGATCTTCATCTACGCGATGACGACGGAAAGAAACTCTACTAGGATTGATCTTCTCAAAGATCGAACTATACAATCTCAACTCGCAGAATGAGAGGTTGAAACATCTCGAGTTGGGACACAAAACACATCGAGAGGGATGGAAGAACAACGACGGGGTTTGATTAGGTAGGCAACAATTCCACGCTTTAGAAAGATGGTGCATGGTGTCAAGGTGGCGAGGAAATAATTGCCATGATCCCGTAACGGGGCACCTTGGAAAAGGTGACTCGTTGAACTGTTCCCTTAGGTGGCAAAAATAGTTACTTTTGATTCAGAGATCATTGAAACTCTTTAAACCAGCCTAAGGCAATCACAATCGATCGTTTGGCGTGGTTCAAAGGAATGACATATCCGGAATCGAATGGATGATGTGGACTACCTTGTTGAAGACAACGCGATGGATGATTTTGCTTATCACCGGAAATGGATGGGACCCATGACAAGACCAGTTTTAAAGATGATCTTGGACAGCAACTGCTGAGAAGGGCAGCCCGTGGGGAATTGGCACCATGGCGGTGCAAGCTGGGAACAAAATGCAAATGTTGGGAGTGTTCCAACCATCATATCTTCCTGAGATTCAGATCTGGTTGGTGTCAGAATATTCCAGACTCATCAAGTCTAGAAAGTAGAATGAAAGTTTGCAACACAAATCGATGAGATAACATTGCGAGATTCTCGGGAAATGGACTACGGTAGTAAGCTCCAAAATATGAGCTGGTTCTGCTACAAGCATGTGAACACGTTGTCCCAGACAAGCATGGCCACGTAGTAGTCTTATAATAAAACACGACCGAGTTCTGGAGGGGAACCATCATTAATGATATCGAAGTCTCCACGTGGTAATCTAAAGTATTTACTTTAAAACAGACTCCTTTATCTGGAACAAATCAATCAGTGGCTTGGTGTGCTATGGAATTCATATGGAATGAAGATGATCAGTCTAACAGACCACAGAATACTTCGCACGTGCATGACTGACTCGGGATGATTCCATAGGAAGTAAAAACATGCTTTCTCGAATTCACGGCGGCATCTTGCATCCAATGCACATGAACTAGAGGAAGTCACTTCTTTCATCCAAGCATATTCTTCATGAAGGAAACACGAAGATAATGCTTATATAAGTTTCCAATACTAGTTGAATGTTCAACACGAATCATGGAGGAGATAAAAATGTTGCTGATGGGATCAACAACAATTCATCTAGGTTTCCATATAAGTGGAATTCCACAATTATGTGAACAAGACGATAGCATCGGTCAGACCAAAGGATATAACGGTGTATGCCCGAGGAAACAACCACGGGTAAAACAACATTACGAATATCATTGGTTCTGACTTGACTTGACGATAGCCCATACTCAAGTCAAAATTTTGACAAGGCAATAGATCGAACAACTGATCACAGGGACCAATTGGTGAAGATAACATCTTTCTTCAACAACCACACAAACACAAGGATATCCCTTTGAAAATGAACTAAGTCAGACAAACTTTCATCTTCTAACTCTCCAAGTTGTTGTTCAGTTTACCAACTAGCTCAGGGTATCCAACACAGATATTTTGGAGAAGCGGTGGTTTATGAAAAACCAACTTGATCACGAACCCAACATAGCGGTTAGGTGACAACCTGGTAATACTTCCGGGAAGATATTCGGAAAATTACGAACCACCAATATGTTATTAAGCTCGAGAACAATCTTGTTTCCGAGGCAAGATGATGTGATCAATTAAGCAAGGGATTGAAAACCTAACTCATTGATCGAAGAGTGCACCAGAAATAAGGACTAGGTAGCACGATATGTCTTAGAATGATGATTTAAAAACCAACACGCTAAGAATGATAACTATTGTCCATTAACTACCAAGCAACAAGGTTGCTAGGAGTATCGACTTCACACATCACAGTTCACTTGTCAGCATTCCGGTTGCAACAACACGGGACCGAGGAATGAATAATGATAGTGAGAAGTATCACTACGTCAAGAATTCATGAGAAATGGTGCAATCCTCATGACAATCCTGACATAAAGGGGGTAATACTCCGAGGTAGAACAGAATCAAAAGCTGGATTGGCATTTGATTTGCGGATTACAACTGCTTTGACCCAATCCTGGAAATGGATGAGGTACTGGAGTTTGTTTCTCCTAGTCATTCCAGATTAGAATGGCTCAACGGACCACAAGAATAATAGTCATCGATGAACACTGTTGCACAACAACTCATGTCTATCAATTGATAGATGAGGGTCAGAAGACAACTAAGACGGACAACTCAAAGAACATATAATTTTCTGTGTTGTGGATGCATAGATTAGTATGTCGAACCAAGTTCAACATGTTTCTTCCGGATAACCCATGCAGAGAGGTAGGACTGGCAGAGTCATGATTTATGAATGGAGAACTCCTCAAGAGTACTCTAATTGTGATCTTTTGGTTCAAAGAACTTCTGCCTGAATGGTTCATGGTATTTGGAATAAGGAAATACCACGGACCTCGAGGACTATCGCAAGGTTACTAATAACCTAAAGGAACTAGCAAACACTATCAACATGAAGTAAGTAGGGTGAATCTCGGGTTCAAGAACCCAGGAATAGAATACCTACTCCTAAGTAGCATCACGAGACACTAAACATTGCTAGATTACTAGGTGACTCCCTAAAACACCTAGGGTCATAATAATATCACCAACATATATGTCAAGGCAATAAATTACCTCAACGCACTGGTTAGTGTGCTTATTCTGACCATAAAGGACATCGGGAACGGAAAGAAAGGATTTGCAAATGCATCAGACTATTTAGAAACCTGGGATGACTCAGACAGCATAACGGCTGTAATTGCTCAAAACGATTTGAGCAAAATAGTGGCATGACCACTCAACATCACAATACCAAGGTTCTGAGGCCAGCTATGAACATACAGAAGTAGTAAAAGCTGAACTGAGATTTGAAACTATCAATTCTATAAGTCTATGGATTAGTAACACGTCATCCTGATAGATAGATGAGAAGGCCTAGTTCTTAATCCCCGTAGAAGAGAAGAGGATGACTCAGATCAGAAGGCCATGAGGTATAAGGAGTAAAAAGAGCCTTACGTTCCATCCCACAATTAATTCCCTTACATAACTAAAGCATTTCTAGACACAACTTCGACCAGTTTGGCTTGGTAATCCTACAGGCAGTCAAGCTCTGATACCAAAGCTGTCAGGACCCTGACTCAATGCCACATCGATCTAGCATGTAACACCTCATATCACTTTGTGGCCTCACACACGGTATTCCCACGGGTATCACCTTACCTTTGCCCTGGACCGTTTGCGCCTTTTGGCACACGTATATGATAGTGTCACTAGCATCCATATGATAAGGAGCCCGGGCTGACATGGCTAGTCGTAAACCCAAAGTGGCACAAACTTACAGGGACAGGCATCCATGACCCAGCATCGAACGTGTCGGTCATCAGCGAGTGAATCCAGGTTGTAGCACTGGGCTAGCAGGACTCCGGTGAACCGGGCTGTAGCGGGCTAACAGGACTTCGGTATTCATCGCGTGACATTTCCCCAAAGGGACAGACACAGGAACAAAGAAGGACACATGACGGCCAGCCTAAGTGTTCCGGAGCAGTAGCAAGCTACCATGGCTCAGTGGAAGCACTAGGAGACATTTCCCGGTAAGAAAGGCTACCAAGCATAAACAACTAGATAGTCAGATCCCACACATACCAAGCATTTCAATAACATTCACACAATATGCTCGATATGTGCCAATACAACATGGCATCACAACATGACTCTACGACTCAAGTATTTATTCATTAGGCTCCGAGGAGCGAGATATTACAAACATGGGTCTCACGACCCAACATCCAGAGCATACAAGTCAAAGCACAAGCGGAAGCTTAACATGTCTAAGTACAGACATCTACAGAAGAAAAAGGCTGAGAAGCCTGACTATCTACCAGATCCTGCCGGGGGCACAAGATCGTAGCTGAGGTAACAAGCTAAACGTCGAAGTCCACGTGGAACTACTAGCGAGACTGAAGTCTCTCTGCAAAAACATAAAATAGGCAAACGTGAGTACAAATGTACCCAGCAAGACTTACATCAGAACTAACTACATATGCATCATTATCAACAAAGGGGATGGTGGGGTTTAACTGCAGCAAGCCAGCTTTGACTCGGTAGCTATCCTAAAGTACGACTGCAAGTAACTCTTTTGAGGTGGCGCACACGAGTCCACATATTCACCAACCAATATGCCACTATGGATCCACTCCCGTCTCCCTACGAGAACGCCATCCATAGCACTCATGCTTATCTTGCGTATTTTAAAGTATCCACTTTCATTTGTCTATGAACTGATATAGGTAACCCAGAAGTCCTTTACCGCGGACACGGCTATTCGAATAGATGATGTTAACCCTGCAGGGGTGTACTTCTTCACACACGCTCTCACCACTTACCGCCGTTTACACGACATGTACTCGGCAACCTTCAAGTGGAAGCCCAATGAGGGTGTCGGCCATGAACTACCTAAACACTCAAGTCTCTAGTCCGGGTTTATCGCCTATTCGGGTTCCATCCGCGAGGAGATCCGGCCGGGGTTTCGCTCACAGCCCCAAACAATGTGTGCAGGGTTCCCGAGACAGCAAACGGGCGCTCGGTACACCGGGCCACGGTGTATCTACCGCATCATAGCCCACCCCTAGGGTCAACGCTACGCACGGCCTCCAATACATATCCTACAAACACCAGAAACTAGTTGCAACTCCTGGACAGAGAACAAGGGTGATTAAGAAGCCGAGAGGGTCCATTGGTTTTGGGCCCAATGCGTAGTAGTATCTGTTTCATGGATCACAAACACAGAACTCAGTTCCTGAGGACGGCTGCAATGAGACAACCCACCATGTACTCCTACATGGCCTCTCACCGGTACCTTTACCAATTCGTGTTCACACACTTAGCTCTCAACAGTAGGACATGTTCACACACCTCTGATTCATCCTCGATGAATCGGACCTGACTCAACTCTAAGCAGTAGCAGGCATGACAAACAAGCATGAATGAGTAGGCACAATAGGGCTCAAACAACTCCTACTCATGCTAGTGGGTTTCATCTATTTACTGTGGAATGACAGGTCATGCAGAGGATAAAGGGGTTCAGCTACCGCAGCAAGTTACAGATGAATCGATGTTGTCCTAATGCAGTAAAAGAGAGCAGGAGCGAGAGAGTGGGATTGTATCGGAATAGACAAGGGTGTTTTGCTTGCCTGGCACTTCTGAAGATAGTATAGCTCTTCATCGGTGTCATCGAAATCATCGTCGAAACGTCGTCTATCGAGAGGGGACAAACACCGGGAACTGAGAAAGAACACAATCAATGCAATGCCACAATATGATGCATGATCATGACATGGCAATATGCTGTGATTTGAGCTAAGCACCTAGCTATGATTTAAATGAAGTTGGTTTGAATACATGATTCAAATTCCAACTCCATATATGCTTATTTAAATGCCCTTTATTTGTTTTTTCCAAAACAGAGGACAAACATTGTCCAAACATGCATGAAAATGCTACAGATGGATTCCTTGAATTTTTCTGATAATTTTTCATAAATAATTTGTTTGATTTGGAGTCACAGTTGAATTACTATGATTTTTAGAAGTTTTAGCTATTTTCTGAAATAAATAAATCGTTTAGATTTATTTAAAATCCAGAAAAGGGTTTATTGCGTCAGCACTGTGTCAGGGTGACGTCAGAGGTCAACGGGGACGTCCAGGTCAAACTGACCAGTGGGTCCCGCGTGTTAGCGATTAATTAAACTAACTAATTTTAGTTAAACTAATCTGGTTAGTTAGCAGGGGGGCCCACTTGTCATTGACTTAGGGGAGTCAACTTGGGCCCACCCAGTAAACGTCAATGGTCAAACCCGCCGGTCAGCGGGTCAAAGCCTGCCGGCGTTTAGCCGCCGGCGAGGCTAGACGCGGCGGCGTGCTGCGGGATTTGCCCATAGGGCTCCATTTGCTACGCGGAGAGCAGCTACGGGCAGCTGGTGCTCGCCCGCATCCAGCCGTGGTAATGGCTTGGCCGGGAAGTGGCCGGAGCGTCGTCGGCGACGAGTTTGGCGGCAGCGCATTCGGGCACAAGAGACGCGGCATCTACGGTATTCTAGGGGCAAAACAGAAAGCACGGGGAGGTTCAGCAGCTCACAGAGAAGCCGCAGGGATGGTCAGCGTGCTCGGGGAAGGCTCGGTGCGGTCGGAACAGCGACGGTGATCTGGGGCGGCCCGAGATTGAAGACGACGGCGGCGGGGATGATGCAGGGGCTCCGGCGTCGTGCGGCTTGGCTAGTTGATGTAGTCGACAACGACGAACCATCCGGACACGGTGAGAGGGCGCGGGGACGGTGTTGGACGGGGCTGCGGCGAGCGGCGGCGACGGTGACGTCTCGGGCGACGTCGGGGAGGGCGAGGGAGAGGAGCCAGAGGGGAGGGCGAGTGTCTGCGAGGTCGGGGAGAGAGAGAGGGTTCGTCCCACGTCGACAGCTCGACGAGGGGAGTGGCGAGGTGGCGGGCAGCTGCGTGGCACGCATGCTGTGCTCACCGTCGAGCAGCTGCTTGCCTGCCTGGCCAAGCCAAGCAGCTCACTGGAGCGGTGGCTGAGCTGGGCCGGAAGGTGGGCTGGAAGGCCAGGTAAGTTGGCCCAGGTAGTTCACTCTCTCTCTTTTAATTGTTTTTGTTTTTCTATTTCTCTGTAATCTTTAGGGCTTTATTAAAAATGTCAGGGCATTACCAAAAATCATGAAACTAATCATGACTACTGTTTGGAATATATCCAACAGTAAACATTTTAGTTTATGATTATTTGAGCATTTAAAATATTTAATAGCATTTAAATGCCCAAATGCAAATACTATAAGATTTAATTCAGAGCCCAAATATGTCATGGAAAAATGTGCAACACCTCTGGTTATGGTTCTAGCATTTTCCAGAAATGATGAACATTTTTGAAAGCCATTTGGAATTCACTGAAAATATTTTAGTTGAACCTAGTGAATTCCTTTGATGCTAGGGTTTAGGCAATCCTCATTTCAAGTTTCATAAAATTTAAACATGATGCATGGATGCAATGCCACTAATTACAAGAGGATTTCTAGGGCCGTGACACTAGGCTCCATTTCATGGAAGGTTGGTTTTCTGGACGCAGGGGGTTACAAAACCCACGAGAGGAGGAAGAAACTGGAGCAAGGCCAACTGCAGGCGCTGCACGAAAGGGTAATGGGGCTAGAGGAACGAGAAGAGGAACGAGATCGCAGCAAATCAACCTGCTGAAGCTTCCCCCGAAGCTACCCCGCCATCTCAGCGGAGAAGCAGCGTGGCTTCCACCGAGCCACTTCAGCCGGAGCATGTCTTGACGGCTCCTGCCAGCTATCCCGTGGATGCTATCACGGAGTCTCAAAATTGCCACATTATGACGCGATGGATGAATTTGAAGGTCAAGGCGGCTGTTGGTTCTGTTTATCCTAATGGACCCGACGCAACTTATCACTGCCGGCCGATTCCAAAAGGATATGCTAGCGTGATGGTGGATGAAATAACGAAGGGATTTGAGGACCTCCTGCTTGACCACCCTACCGGTGAAGGGGAGACTAGGCTGGGTTCTGCTCTGAAGACTCCATGCCTATGGCGGAAGGAGCTCATCAACCTTCCGAACTGGACGCCTCCGCCTCCTCCTCCTCCTCCGGCGAGTCAGGGCACTCCGCCTCCTCCACCTCCTCCTCCTCCAGGGAGTCACGATCAGGGCACGCGTGGCGGCACTCCACCTCCTTCTCCGCCTGCGTCGGCGCTCCCGGGCAGCCAGCAGCCTCCTCCTTATCCGCCTCGCCAGCAAGGGCGGAAGAGACCCGTCGCCGCCCCGGCTGCTCCGGCGCGTCGTAGTCCTTGTCCTCCGCCTCGTAAGCAAGCACGAAAGAAGACAGATGCCGCAGCCGCTCCGTCTGCTCCGGCGTCTAGCAGCACAACCAGAGGCGGAAGGCAATACAGATACGGTCCACCTCTCAAGCCTCTATAGAAGTTACCGTACAAGAGGACCGAGGAGCAAAACAATACAATCATGCGGACCCACGTGAAGGAGTTCTTTGAAGGGGTGAAAGCAAAGAGACATCCACCTCCGGAGGAGAAGGTAGATCTGGTGAAAGCAAAGCGCACTCTCGATGCCCTGAGGAAACCGGCAAAGTCTCCACCGAGAACCAACTATGAGCGCATTACTGAACAGACATATCTCCAAGCGGAGCGGTCGGGAAGTACTATCAGACATCAAAGAGCAAGAGAACGAGCAGCTGCGAAAAAAATTGGCCAGCTCGGTAAACAAGCAAACCAATCGTGCCCCCCGCTCAATGTGTCTAGCGGCAACATCGTCGCTAATGTTCCGGGGATGGTGGCCGGTTATGGCAATCTACAAGATTACCTGCCAGACGATGCACTTCCTGATTTCATGGAGGTGGAGGAACACAAATACGAGTACGGGAAGCCTCTCGTCAAAGATGAAAAATCTCTAACAACGATGATGCGAAGATTCCATACTTGGTACATCAAAACCTGCAGAGAGTCTGGGGGGACGAATACTTTGTATCTAAGGATTAAAGAGGAGCACGACCTCGTTGGAAATGATCTGTTGCCTGTTCCATTTGAGGAGTTCTTCGAGTTCTTCAATCAAAAGGCCCGCGATAAATTAACGTTCTTTTGCTACTGCCTGTAAGTACTATTTCTGTCATTAAGTCTCTATATATAGCTCGGCTCTTTCATTGCATGTATTTATAATTAATTATCCTCAATGTATTATGCAGATTGAAGATCGTCGAGTGCAAAAAACAATAAATTTATGATATTGGGTTCATTAACACAAATCATAGATGAATTTCTGGTTGAAAAGGATGTCAAAGAGGCCGAGGTCAACTTGCTACAATCATTGATCAAAAATCAAAACAAAGATACCATACTCTTTCCTTACAACGGCAAGTGAGGGTTACTGTCATGTGCATATTAGGTTTCCCTTATTACTCAAGCGAGGTTATAGTAATGTAATTGATGAGTTATGCATGCGTGCGCAGGTACCACTATATTCTTATGGAGATTAAGCTTGAGCGTGGACTAGTAACCGTCTTAGACTCGAGACGGAAAGATCCCAAAACCTATGCGGACATGACTGAAATGCTCAGCAAGTAAGTTCAATCGATCATTATCGCACCATATCGGCAACTTTTTGTTCATTTCCTGATATCTCAAGTAATAAAAATTATTTTCTTTGTCTTACAGGGTTTGGAAACAGTTCACCGCAGAAGCTCCGGGACTGCCGAAGGAGCTGCAATATACATACGCGAAAGTAAGTACTACTGGCTAGCTAGTTGCGCGCATCTCCCGTTGATTCTATAGCTATACTTTCATCAATACCATTTATAATGCTTCATTATAAGTTTGATTGACCTCTATTTCTCGTAAAGTGCTTGTGGTAGGAACAAGGGAATGATTTCTATGGATACTACGTGTGCGAGTTCATCCACACCGCGACTTTGAAAAACAAGCAGGGCTACTCTCAAAGACAATATGAAGTGCGTAAGCAATAATATTCACATTTTCATTTTATTACACCATCATTTCTGTTGAGTTTCATTCATATATATGTATTAATTAACCCCCTTCTTCAAATTAGACGTGGCAGATGCGGAATGAACTCCTAGAACCAGATCGCATGAAAGCAATTCAAGAGGAATTGGTGGGATTCTTTCTTGACCACGTCATCAATAAAGACGGAGAATACCATGTGGAAGTTGATTTCAATTGCTAGGGGACTGTAATTGAGAGATCTTACATATTGTACATGTATGTAGCGAGTAGCGTCCGATACATGATATGAAAACTTGTTGTTCGACCAATCTCTCAGAGAAGGAGAGGTCAATCGATCATTTCTCTCGGTATGCATGCCGAACTTCTGTACTCAATGGTTCCCTTCATTTTCTTACTAGCTAGCGTGTCGAGGGCTATATGTATATAGTACATAGCGTCGACCAAGCACGGACATAAGAGAGGACACTTCTCTCTATTAATTAGCTAGCTAACACAATATACGAAACACCTAAATTAACCCCCCAAAACCCCCAACCCCCCCCCCCTTTCAAAAAAAACAAAAACCCCGGTCATTGGAATGCTGACGCGTGGATGCCTTTTGGTCCCGGTTGGTGCCACCAACCGGGACAAAAGGCCCCCCTGCCTGGGCTCGGCGCACTGGCCACGTGGAGGATCATCTGTCCCAGTTCGTGTTTGAACCGGGACTAAAGGGGGGAGGTATTAGTAACGACCCTTTAGTCCTGGTTCATGAACCGGGACTAAAGGCCCTTACGAACCGGGACAAATGCCCCCTTTTCTACTAGTTAGGAAGACAAAACAAGCATAACTTTGAAACTTTCAACACATAGAGAGGAAACCTGATATTATTGCAACTCCTACAAGAATCTATTCCTCCATCATAATAATTTTCAGTAGCATCATGAATGAATTCAACAATATAACCATCACATAAAGCATTCTTTTCATGATGCACAAGCATAGAAATTTTACTACTCTCCACACAAGCAAATTTATTCTCATGAATAGTAGTGGGAGCAAACTCAACAAAATAACTATCATGTGAGGCATAATCCAATTGAAAATTAAAATCAAGATGACAAGTTTCATGATTATCATTATTCTTTATAAAATACATGTCATCACAATAATCATCATAGATAGCAACTTTGTTCTCATAATCAATTGGAATCTCTTCTGAAATAGTGGATTCAGCACTAAATAAAGTCATGACCTCACTACAGGAATCAGCTACTTTGCCATTTGCCACGACAGACGGCAAAGGCATGGATGGCGGACGGCAAAGACCTTTGCCGTCAGCCACGGACGGCAAAAGGGGACGGCAAAGTAGGGGATGGCTAAGAGCTGCGTTGCCGTCCTCTTCGGGCAGCTGACGGCAAAGGGGCCTTTGCCATCAGCAGCGGACGGCAATAAATGCGTTGTTACTCCGTTAGGTGGTTAACGGCAGGCCTTTGCCGTCCGCTGCGGACGGTAAAGCCTTTGCCGTCAGCCACTGTGGGCAAACTGACCAAATTGGTCAGCCTCCCAGGAAGCACAGTTGCCTGCCACGTGGCCTCTTTGCCGTCCGCTGCTGATGGCAAAGATCTCTTTGCCGTTGGTGGCAGACGGCAAAGATCCTGCATATTGTCTCTTTTTTTCTGTTTTTTTACTCCAACAATTTTCACAGCATATATATATCACATATCCAGCACATAAGTTTCATATCACATATCCAACACATAAGTTTCATATCACATATCCAGCACATAAGTTTCATATCACATATCACATATCACATCAGTTTCATCCATACACATTGTTCATACATAAGCAAGTTCCATCCATACACATTGTTCATACATTAGCAAGTTCCATGATAGCAAGCTAGATACAATGCAAAGTTTCATCAAAGGAAAAGCAAGCACTCCATCATAGCAAGCTAGCTTCCATGAAGTGAATGAAATCTGCAAAATGGTAAATAAGAAAGTTAGAAATAGGTGAGTAGAACAAGAAGAAGACTAGAACAAGAAGTATATGTCATTTATGAGCTAACTTAGGTGAAATGGATCATATATGAGCTAACAAAGTTGAAATGGGTTGTTTATGAGCTAACTTAGTTGAATTGGATCATTTATGAGCTAACTTAGTTGAAATGGGTCGTTTATGAGCTAACTAAGGTGAAGGGCATCGTTTTTGAGCTAAGTAAGGTGAAATTGATCGTTTTTGAGCTAACTTAGGTGAAATGGATCATTTATGAGCTTTTATGAGCTAACTTAGTTGAAATGGGTCGTTTATGAGCTAACTAAGGTGAAATGCCACGTTTTTGAGCTAACTAAGGTGAAATGGATCGTTTTTTAGCTAACTTAGGTGAAATGGATCATTTATGAGCTTTTATGAGCTAACTTAGTTGAAATGGGTCGTTTATGACCTAACTAAGGTGAAATGCCACGTTTTTGAGCTAACTAAGGTGAAATGGATCTTTTTTTAGCTAACTTAGGTGAAATGGATCATTTATGAGCTTTTATGAGCTAACTTAGTTGAAATGGGTCGTTTATGACCTAACTAAGGTGAAATGGATCGTTTTTTAGCTAAAGTAGGTGAAATGGATCGTTTTTTAGCTAACGTAGGTGAAATGGATCATTTAAGAGCTAATTTAGGAGAAATGGATCGTTTTTAGCTAACTTAGGTGAAATTGATCGTTTAGCAGCAAATCTAGGTGAAATGGGTCATTTTGGAGCTAACCTAGGTGAAATGGGTCATTTTGGAGCTAACCTAGGTGAAATGGGTCATTTTGGAGCTAACCCAGGTGAAATGGGTCATTTTAAAGCTAACATAGGTAAAATGGATCATTTACGAGCTAATCTACTAAAATGGGTCATTTTAGAGCTAACTTGGATAAATTGGATCACTTGTAAGCTAACCAAGGTAAAATGAGTCATTTAGAGCTAACTTAGGTAAAATTGATCGTTTATGAGCTAACTAAGCTAATTATGCAATTTTTGACATAAGTAACCTAAGTACATATCGTTTTAGAGCTAACTTAGGTAGAATGGATGGTTTATGAGGTCAGTAAGCATATTAAGTCATTTTGGAGGAAAAGAAGCTAACTCTATGTCATTATGGTAAGCATATTGGAGGAAATAAAGCTAAGTCTAGGTATTTATGCATTTGTTGGGCAAAACACTAGAGAAACTTACCGTGATCAGGGAGGTGTAGGAGCGGGCTAGCTCGTGCCGGTAGCTGGAGAAGGATCATGCGATGCGTTTCTGGAGTTAAGCTGCACCAAAGATCATTTCCAATGTCTCGTTAGCATTATGACACTCAAATGTTAAGACTAGCAAGTAATTTCCATTCAAATTAAACTCACCGTGCTCCCAGGAACAATCACTGGCATCGGCGGAGCGGTCTGACCGGACTTCTCGCACACAGACTGCACATTTGGTTTTTACAACAGAGTCATACTAGTTAGTAATGAGACTCAAATGTTAAGACTAGAAAGTAATCTGCAGAAGAAACTTACCACAAGGAGCTCGTACATGGCCCTTGCCTGCATGTCATTTTGTGCCCTCCCCTCCTCCAACATCTTTGTCGTCCTCTCCTCCAACTCCCACTGCCTCTCCGCCGCCTCCACCAGAAGTTTCTCCGTTCTATCTCTCTCACTATGTATAGCAGCCTGCAACACCACTCACATGACCATTTGTAATCATTGATGGAAGAGCACACAATGTAATGGAGAAAGATAGCTGAGTACGTACAACTAACCTTGAAGGCGAGTTGGACTGGCCGTTCACGAGGCCTTATCTCAGGAGCGGAGCTCGACTGGCGCTTTGATCTCCGAGAGAGTGCTAGGACAACGGATAAGTCCATCTCCCATGGCTATGGAGCCATGGGACCTCACGCCAACAGATATCATCAGTAGCTCTGTATCAATGGGACCCTGGCTCGGGTTAAAGTCCTCCCCTTTCCTCGCCTTCCCCTGATCTCTATATTGCACGAGCTTGTCGTGGGCGGAGATGTTGGTGAAGTTCTTTGGATCATCGAGGTCAGATGCAGAGAATGCCTTGACTTTCTTGTAAGAGCCAGTGTGGGCCATGGCATACAGATCGTACACCTCTAGCACCTTATCCGCCTTATTGTAGCATGCCTTAAGAAGAGAAACAAAGTAAATTAGTAATTAAAGGGCTAAAGCTAGCATGATGAATGAATTGCATGAATCATGAAGCAAACCACATACCCAGTTCTGCCCGTACTGAAATAAGTTGGAGCTGCCTTGGTTGTGTGGCACACCTTCCATTTGGGCACGTTTGTCCTTGGCCTCGTTGTGGGTGGCCCGCCATTGTTTTGAGCACCACACATTGACCAACACCTCCCAACAATCCATCCGATCCGCACACCATCTCGGAGGGGCCTAAGTTAGCAAATAGAAACTTGAGCGCTACGGCTATGAATTACTAAATGAAGGAAGTAAGTACAAGGCCTTAAGAATTACCTTTATGTACTGCTCCTTACTTAAGAACTTATCGCGGCACTCCTGCTTGGGCTTCTTGATACCACGCCCGGCGTAGTAGTCTCGAACAGCCTGCACTCGAACCTCATGCCGTAAGTTCTGAAGTAGGCGCTTGCGCTCCTTGTCGATAACATCTGCCGCCTCCTCCTTGTATCCCTCCTCACACCTGTAGAATGTTTGCAATCAAATGAGACAATATTGATTAGTACAATTAATAACTAGCTAGTTCAAGATTTTTAATTGCGTAAAGGAGAAATTACCCAGAACTTTCTGATCACCACGTCTTCCCTCGTCTAGCACAAGACACCGTCGATAATCTCACCTGGCGGGGCCAGGGCAGCCAAGTAGTGCTCCCAACTCAATCCAACCTCTGGAAGCCGACCCTCACCAGGCAACGTGACAAACCCCGGAAAGTTTTGCCGAATTAGAACTCCAAGGACGGACTTGGGCCGGCGAACACTTTCATGGTGGTCCCAACCCCTGCAGCATGACAAGGCCAACACATTAGTTATTTGAAGAAACATGATTGCAGAAGGTACAAAAAGATTAAATGCACTTACCTCTCCCCATCAGGGAAAATCAACCACCTCTGCTCGCGGGTCGCCGGCACGGACGGGAGCCGTGTAGCACCACGCTGGTAGGCGTTGCCCCCTCCTCCCCCTCCTCCTCAAAATTAGTCGGCTCCCCGCCATCATCAGCATGGCCACTCAGCTCCTCAGGCTGACCCCACCAAGTACCCCATCCAGACGTGTGCTCCTCCGGAGTCTCGTGGGCCCAACTCTCGTGGGCCGAAGGCCCGTCGACCCGAGGCTCGTGGGCCGAAGACCCGTGGACCAGAGGCTCGTGGACCGGAGTCCGTGTAGCCTCCTCCTCAGACGAGTCCATCCTAGCAGTCACGTGCTCGGGTGAAACAGCTGGGGGCGGCAGCGAGGAAGGCGCCGTAAGAGTCACCCTACCTCCTCTCCCGCGACCACGTGCTCCACCTCCTCTCTTCTTATTACCTCGTCCCCTGCTGGGCACCGCGGTCGACGAAGAAGGGCCCGGCGGTGTCGCCACACTGTCCAGCAACGCTCGGCGGAGAGGTGCTTGTGGAATGGAAGACCTCACACTACGCGCCAACGAAGAAGGAGCCTTGGCACGCTCCCGACCAGCGCCCACTGAGGGAGTCCTGAACTAGGGGGTGTCCGGATAGCCGGACTATCATCATCGGCCGGACTCCAAGAGTATGAAGATACAAGATTGAAGACTTTGTCCCGTGTCCGGATGGGACTTTCCTTGGCGTGGAAGGCAAGCTTGGCAATACGGATATGTAGATCTCCTACCATTGTAACCGACTCTATGGAACCCTAGCCCTCTCCGGTGTCTATATAAACCTCAGGGTTATAGTCCATAGGATGAAGAACAATCATACCATAGGCTAGCTTCTAGGGTTTAGCCTCCTTGATCTCGTGGTAGATCCACACTTGTACTACACATATCATTAATATCAATCAAGCAGGAGTAGGGTTTTACCTCCATCGAGAGGGCCCGAATCTGGATAAAAACATCGTGTCCCTCGTCTCCTGTTACCGTCCGCCTAGACGCACAGTTCGGGAGCCCCTACCCGAGATCCGCCGGTTTTGACACCGACATTGGTGCTTTCATTGATTGTTCCTCTGTGCGGTCATGATCAGGAAGGATGCCTCTTCACGTCTTTAAAGACGATACCATTGCCAAAGGAGCTTTGGCCGCCGGCCAAACTATCTGGCTAGGTGGTTTTCTTATGACCTCCTATTCGGCCGCCGCTTCGACGATGACCTCTCGCGTCAGCTCGGAATTCACCGAGCAGCTGGATCCGATTGAGCTCTCTTCTGTAAACGAGCTCCTGGATCGCATCGCTGCCCTGGGGGTCTCTACAGACTACGATCAGATTGGGCTTAAAACTGATCTGAGAGAGATTAACTCCCCCCAGGTTACCCACCACGTTGCGGTGGTAGAGGAACAACGCGGCGACTCTTCTTCTGTATTAAAGACCAGTTATGTCCGGACTCCTGATCCCTCCATGTCGGATTCCTGCGGAGGGACGGACATCAATCAAGTACTGAACCTAAAGTCAGGCAGCGGACCAGACTCGTTGGACAACGTCCAGCAATCCAAGCTTCCAAATTCAGAAACTTTTCGGCCCTTGAGCCTCAAGTTGGGCAGGGTTCCGGACTCAATTCCACCCACCCACCCAAACATATGCGATCTATCTCAAATCCGGCAAGAGCCCACCGAAACAGTACATCATTACTGGGCCAGATTCCTCCTGGTTATGGACAGGATAAAGGACTGCCGTGAGGAAAACGCATTTTCAATTTTCTGCAACAATTGCACTGACAAGGGAATTTTGAATGCCGTAAATCGTCGCAAAATTACATGCTTTGCCGACCTGGTGTCCATAGTACGAAAGTACTGTGCGATGGAGAGTGTCCGGAAAACCGAAACTAAGGTTTGGGACAATCTGGCTCCGAACACAACCCTAGTCCGAAACAAAAGGGTGCATCATGCTCAGGCACCCGGGACAAAAACCAAAAAGCAAAAACCCCATAAAGGGCATGGAACCGTACTGGAGGGATGGCTCAGCGGACCCTGTAAAATTCATAGTACAGAGGGCGCCACTCAAACACTTAGCCTTCGAGCATGTTGGATACTGCGGCATGTGGCCAAAAGTGGCAAAGAGCTTCTAACCCCAGAGAACCACCCCAACAGTACTAGTATTGTATTAACAATCTTTGAGACTTTCGCATCAAATAATATGCGGAAACGAACAATCCGCAGCCTCGCCGAAGACTACCAAGTAGCAACAAGAAATCCATGGAGCGACTCGGCTATCACCTTCAACGCCAGCGACCAACCTAAATTCCGAACAGCCCGAGCACCAGCCGCATTGGTCCTCAGTCCAATAGTGGACGACTTTCGTCTTACCAAGGTACTCATGGATGGCGGCAATGGATTAAACCTCATCTACGAGGAAACCCTTCGAAAAATGGAAATAGACTGGAGCCGCATTGAGCGAAGCAGCACAACCTTTAGAGGAATAATCCCCAGTCGGGAAGCACGCTGCACGGGAAAAATTACACTTGATGTGGTGTTCGGCTCGCCAGACAATTACAGGTCCAAGGAAGTCATGTTCCATGTGGCCCCATTCAGCAGTGGATATCACGCTTTATTAGGACGAGAGGCATTCACAATTTTCCAAGCCATACCCCACTACGGGTACATGAAGCTTAAAATGCCCGGGCCCAATGGAACCATCACTCTTGCCAGTGATCCGTACATAGCAATCTGCGCCGAAAACAAGACAGCCGCACTAGCCTTAGAGGCACTATCCGAAGCCCTAACGGTAGAGGAACTCACTGCGTTGCGCTCTACGGTGAACAGGGACGATGTGATACTTGATAAGAGACCCAAGTCCACCTCTTTTAAACCAGCGGACGAAATAGTCAAATTCCAGGTCCATCCAACGGACCCTACAAAGACGGCTTCCATTGGGGCACAGTTAAACCCTGATGTAGACGCCGCACTCCGAGAATTCCTTCGTGAAAATTGGGACATCTTTGCCTGGCACCCTTCAGATATGCAAGGAATCCCACGCAGATTGGCAGAACACAGCCTAAACATCCTAAAAGGATTCAAGCCAGTCAAACAGGCTCTTCGGCGATTTCTCGAACCCAAAAGACAGGCAATGGGAGAGGAGCTAGCCAAACTATTGGAAGACGGATTCATCAGAGACATCAAACATCCGGACTGGCTAGCGAACCTGGTAATGGTACCAAAAAAGGACAAATCCTGGCGCTTGTGTGTCGATTTTAAAGACCTTAACAAGGCTTGTCCAAGGGATCCTTTCCCCTTCCCCGCATCGATCAAATCATCGATTCTACCACAGGACACGATTCATTGCGCTTCCTCGACGCATACTCTGGCTACCATCAAATCAAGATGGCGGAGGCAGACCAAGCCGCAACGGCATTCATTACTCCATACGGACCATTCTGCTTCAACACAATGCCCTTCAGACTCAAAAACGCCGGCGCAACATATCAGCGCATGATTCAGACATGTCTGGCTACCCAGATCAGCAAAACAGTGGAGGCATACGTAGACGACGTGGTCGTCAAAACCAAACATGTCGAAACTCTAGTAAACGACTTAATCTCACATTCGACAACCTCCGAGCATATGACATTAAACTCAACCTGGAAAAATGCATTTTCGGCGTACCAGCCGGAGAGCTCCTGAGCTTCATTGTATCCGGTAGAGGAATTGAAGCAAACCCAGCCAAAATCCGAGCTCTGTCACAGTTGGATATCCCAAAAGACCTCAAACAAATACAAAAATTAACTGGATGCGTGGCGGCTCTAAGCCGCTTCATCTCCTGTTTGGGAGAAAAGGCGTTGCCCCTCTATCGCCTCCTCAGGCGCACCGAACACTTCGAGTGGACGGATGCTGCCTCGGCCGGACTCGAAGAAATAAAGGCCATATTGGCAACAAATCCGGTCCTGGCCGCGCCCAACTTGGGCGAACCAATGTTGTTATATATCATGGCAACACATCAAGTTGTAAGCGCGGTGCTCATCGTCGAACGAGAAATAGAAGGGCATAAATTCCCTCTTCAAAAACCAGTGTACTACATATCCACTGTCTTAACTCCATGCAAGTCCCGGTACCCGCACTACCAAAACACAGCGTACGCGGTGTTCATGGCATCCCGGAAGCTGCGACTCTACTTTCAAGAGTGTTCGATAATAGTGGCCTCCGAAGTACCCCTCAATGACATTATAAACAACCGTGAAGCGCGGGCAGGATTGCAAAATGGGCCATCGAGCTCCTACCATTCGACATAACCTATAAACCACGGCGAGCTATAAAGTCGCAAGTCTTGGCTGACTTCATCGCTGAATGGACCGAAGCCGAACTCCCTAAAGAGTACGGCGCATACTCCAATTGGATCATGCATTTCGACGGCTCCAAAATGATGGCCGGCTTGGGAGCTGGCATCGTATTGACGTCCCCAACCGGAGACACAGTCCAATACGTACTTCAGATAATGTACACGGACTCCAACAATGCAGCCGAATATGAGGCCCTCCTACATGGTCTCCGGATGGCAATCTCCATGGGTATTCAACGCCTAGAGGTGCGCGGAGATTCAAACCTTGCAATATCCCAAGTAAATGGAGACATTGACGCCAAGGATCCAAAAATGGCAGCTTATCGTAACGTCGTCTTAAAAATGTCAGCTCGGTTCGAAGGACTCGAATTCCACCATGTAGCCCGGGATAATAACCAGGCAGCCGATGTGTTGGCACGCATCGGCGCAAAACGCGATGCCGTCCCTCCAAACATCTTCCTGGAGCGGCTCTTTAAGCCATCCGTAGTATGGGAAGAGGAGTCCGGAAATAACAACCCGGAACCAACCGCACCACCCAACACCGAACATAGACACAACTGGTGGCTCTGCCAATGAAATAACATCTTCAGCCCACGAAATAATGGCAGTCATTGCCCCGTGGACAGAACCATTCCTAGCCTACTTAATTAGGCAGGAACTCCCCGAAGACCAAAATGAGGCCCGCTGCATGGTACGGCGATCTAAAGCCTACAAGGTCCATGAGGGAGAGCTTTATAAGAAAATCACAACCGGAGTCCTTCAAAGGTGCATCTCCGAAGAGGAAGGGCAAAATCTTCTGGCTGAAATTCACGCCGGACTCGGCGGGCACCATGCTGCAGCCCGGGCCCTTGTAGGCAAGGCCTTCCGTACATGATTCTATTGGCCGACGGCCCGGGCAGATGCTCAGGACTTAGTCCAACGATGCGTCGATTGCCAGCTCTTTGCCAATCAGAGCCACATGCCACCCACCGCCCTCAAAACTATACCCATCACCTGGCCGTTCGCGGTCTGGGGGCTTGACATGGTTGGACCCCTTAAAGGGGGAACCCACAAGCAAAAGTACCTATTGGTCATGGTGGACAAATTCACCAAATGGATAGAGGCCAAGCCAGTTAAAACGGCCGAATCCGGACCAGTGATAGACTTCATATCCGGGGTAGAACACCGTTGTGGCGTCCCCCACAACATCATCACCGATAACGGCACGAACTTCATGGCCGACGAGGTTAAACTCTGGTGCAAAAATATGGGCATTAAGCTCGACTACGCTTCAGTCTATCACCCTCACACCAACGGTCAAGTTGAACAAGCAAATGGTCTAATCATGAGCGGCATCAAACCCAGATTAGTGCGGTCCCTTATGGGATCTAACACGCACTGGGTAGAGGAGCTCGACTCCATACTCTGGGGGCTGCAAACCACGCCAAACCGTACTACTAGATTCACACATTCTTTATGGTATACGGCGCAGAGGCAGGTTTGCCCTGCGATATAATTCATGACTCACCTCGAGTGCGCATGTACGAAGAAAGAGAAGCCGAGTTGGATCGGAAGGACAGCTTGGACGCATTGGAGGAGGAGTGCGACATGGCAAAAGCTCGTTCTGCATTCTATCAGCAGTAGGCTCGAAGATATCAAAGCAGAGAAGTACGGGCTAAAACTTACAATGTTGGCGAACTAGTTATACGCCTGCCGGACAAGAAAAAGGACAAACTCAAGCCCAAATGGGAAGGTCCCTTCATCATCGACCAAGTCCTGACCGGCGGAGCATACCGTCTGCAAAATGCATCGGACAACCGACTCGAGCCGAACCCATGGAACGCAGCCCGCCTCCGAAGATTCTACTCCTAGCGCCGGACTCAGAGTTCGTCTCCTTCCTTCGTCCACATTTTATACTTCAGTTGCCTTTTGTATCACTCTTTTCTCCCACCTTTTTCATAAAGCCCTCAAGGACTGATTTGCGCATTGTTCGCACACACTTGATGTGCTACCCGCACTCATTATACCTGGGGCTTCAAAAGCTTATTTATACGGGCTTTATGCCCAACACATGTGTCAAACTTCCGCATGTACCTTTTATTCACCATTATATGCATCGATATGACTTAAATTTTGGCCAAGCTGGGTTCCCTGGCTCCTGTGCTTACCCCTACATTCCCGATTGTTCGGCTAGGAGGTAAAGGGAGCACCTCTGCGATTGTTACTGCCGGGTCAGCCGGATGTGTACCTCAGACTGGGTGAAGCCGAAAGCTAGCGTTCTTAAGGGAATATTCGGTCGGTGACTTGAAAGATGATTTCTTATTTACTTATTTATCTGCCCCCAGATGCTTTTCTGCTCTTTTCGCAGTCCGGACATGCACTTTAGGGCATGCCTCCCAGGGAAAGGAACCCCTAACGGAACTATTCTCCCTGGAAGATGTTTCTTACTAACCATGTAATATAACATAACTAGTTGGGCACTTGTCTGATAAAGCACTAATGACCCCTACGCCTGGTCTCCATGCATGCCCCGGTTTTTTCATAACTGAGAGGGTATTCAGACACACTCCGGACTCTAGGGTCCCGAGGTTGAAGCGAAAAGGTCCGCAAAGACAAACGATCTACAATCCGGCTAGAAGGCATTTTACATGTCATTTCAAAATAATATCGTCAAATTGACTGACTGTACTCCTCTTCAATCCCATCTAACAGGCTGTCTAATTTACAGTCCCGTTGGGAATACTTAGCGGCCAACTCTACTTGGCCGTACATTAAGCTCACAGGGATCTCCTTCCCATCGGGCCCCACAGGTCCGACCTCGGCCATGTGGTTCGGATCAGCCTTCTTGTCCCGCATCTTAACCATAGCCCAGGCCTCCCTGGCGCCTTGACGGAGGCCAATATCTTCCACAGATGGAAGCGCTGCCGTGCTCCCTGAAGCTTCTCCGCAAGCTCTCCAAGGCCCTCTGGTAGGGAGATGGACGGCCATAAGGCCTGGGCGACGCCACTCATCGCTTGCCGAACACGTTCGAGCAGTTGCACTAGCTCGGGAAGTTGGTCACCCGTTGAACCGGGCATTTCCTCCGTAGGGCGACCTGTGAGCACACATACAGACATATTTCTGTCAATCAACTTCCTCGCCGAACTCTTCTTTTCAAAAGAGTTTGCTCAAGCACTTACTGTAGATGCCGCGACGAAGCCGCTAATTCTCCTTCACGTAGCCAGACAGCTGGGCCCGAACACCTTTCAGCTCTTCTCCCAGCTGGGTGTGGGCATCTTGGAGTTTGTTCCTCTCCTGCTGCACCTTCATAAGCACCCTCTCGCCGGCCTTCAGCTGGCGCAGTAGCTGTTGCTTGTCCGGATCTAGTCTGGCACCCTCTGCAAAATTATTGTCAGACTTATACGCACGCCACACGCCATAAAACATTTTTGAAATATGTGTTACCGGAGGGGGTCTCTGTGTCTCCTCCTGTGGCGGCTAGTGCGGCCTCCAGTTGGGCCTTGCACTCTTGAAGCCCCTGAGACAATTGGGTATTCTTCTCCGTAAGATCATGCATATTGAATGATCCTTAAATCAGTTATTCTACACTACTTTAAGTCTCGGGGGCTACTGGCATACATAACTATTAAAATTCCCTACCCGTATGTCCTTCACATACTGCTCCGTGGCTCTGGTCAAACCATCTTGAGCGGCACGGAGGTGCGCGTCTCCCACATTAAAGACATTTAACGCCTCTGGGGAGAAACACGCGTCACGAAGAACTGTCCGGTGGCGCCTATGATTCATGGCGCTCTCTACCTCAGACCTGGTGGTGGACAGCCTGTCGGCATCCTCCGTTGGAGGAGTATCCGGCTCGCGCCTTGCGCTCGCCTCCCCCTCCAGACCAGGTGTTGGTGCCTGGCTGGCGGAGGCTTGGTTGGCAACCCCTCCGGGCACAGTCCGGCGAGCGCTCTTTCTCCTGGAAAAGTCATGAGCATTAATACACCTCCTAGGAATCTTTTCCTTAAACAACGGTGGCCAGATATACCGTTGCGGCGATGTCTTGATTCGCACCGCACCCCTCTTCCGCCTGCTGGGCCGGACTGACCCTTGTTGGTCAGCCGCCGCGGGTTCGGCTTCCCGCCTTGAAGGCACCTCCTGCAAGACACCGTTGGTATACGATGGTCAGAAATACGCAAGGACGAAGTAATGGCGTCAGGACTCTGGTCATAATTACCTGGGGAGCCGGAGATAAGCCGGGGTAGTCAGCCGTAATGGCGACTAGAGCATTGTCCATGCTGAGTTGGTGGAACACCCCGTCAATTAGCTCCACCTTTATGTCCGGATCCTCTTCAAAGGCCGGATCAAGGGATCTTCCCGGATCCTCGGGTTGTGGAGCCGGACTGTGTATGCCCTCCACATCCCGACGCAGTTCCTGCATCAAAATCATAAAGTAAGGCACTTAACTTTGAAAGCACGGGTCAGATGAATAAACGTTAGCTTACCCAGCTCTGAGGGTTATTCATGGAGAACCCATTCAATGGGCTCGTTTGGAGGAAGTCCTCCTTCTCCCCCTTGTACAAGCCGGACAGGATCTTCACCAGATCTGCAGCCGATCCCGGCCCCTTGCGGCCATGACGGGTGGCGTCATTCTCCCTGTTGAAATCCCACATGGGGTGGCCCCTGTATTGGAGCGGCTGCACCCCTCGCATAATGCACGTGGCCATGACTCCAATCATGGTCAATCTGGAATGGGCCAGCAACCTTACCCGGCCCATCAGATAATGGACGCTCCTATCATATTCCCGTTGAGGGCTCCGCGGGCGCCAGCTCAGGCGTTTCTTCAGTGGAGCGGTGCTGAACTCCGGGAGGCCGACCCGAACTGGGTCCGGCAGTGGAGCGTCTTCTATGTAAAACCATTCTGAGGGCCAGTCTTCGGACGCCTTCTTTGGGGTTCCGGATAGATATCCGGTCCCGGCGATGCGCCATATTTCGGCTCCGCCCACTTGGTATATCGACCCCTCGTGAGAACGGGGGACGAGGCAAAACAATCTCTTCCGCAGCGCAAAATGGGGCTCGATGCCCAGAAACAGCTCGCAAAGAGCTACGAAACCCGCAATGTGCAGGATGGAGGCGGGCGTAAGGTGATGAAGCTGGAGTCCGTAGAACTCCAGGAGCCCCCGGAGAAACGGATGTATGGGAAATCCGAGCCCCCTTTCTTTACCTAATAATAAAGCAAATTGGGTTTCGGTCGTCCGTCATGGCATTTTTCAGAAATGTCCCTGTGTTTTTATGAAATCAACCCGCGATCCGAATTTATGTGACACCCGAACCGTTATTTTACATTTTTCGAAACCCACCCTGATGTTTTAGGTAATTCATCCGCAGATCATATCTAAGTCAAACAAATGCTTTTTTAAATCATCCATATCTTTTAAACCGTAACTCCGATTTAAATATGTTATATATGAAATTTGATTAGAAAAATATGTAGATTACGAATATGAGATTATTTTTACCTGTTAAGTATTTTAAATATTATTTTGGAATATATTTAAGTCAAACAAATGATTTTCTAAATTATCCGTATCTTTTAAACTGTAACTTCGATTTTAACATATTATATATGAAATTTTATTAGAAAAATGTGTGGAATCTAAATATGTTGTTAATTTTACATTTAAATATTTTTAAAATATTGTTTTAGAAGCAAACTTATAATTTATATCGCAAGATCTATTTTTTTCATACCGGCGGCGATCCGATTGCAAATAAACACCCCACTATAACCATATAGGGAAAAGAGAATATCGCTAACTACACATGCATACCTCTGAAAAATGTCACAGGGGAAAAACAATAGATTTCTCATCGCGGGAGTGAGGGATAGCGAGAGAGAGAGAGGGAGGGAGAGAGAGATTAGAAAAATATGTAGATTACGAATATGAGATTATTTTGTCCTGTTAAGTATTTTAAATATTATTTTGGAATATATTTAGGTCAAACAAATGATTTTTTAAATTATCCATATCTTTTAAACCGTAGCTTCGATTTTAACATATTATATATGAAATTTTATTAGAAAAATGTGTGGAATCTAAATATGTTGTTAATTTTACATTTAAATATTTTTAAAATATTGTTTTAGAAGCAAACTTATAATTTATAGCGCAAGATCCATTTTTTTCATACAGGCAGCGATCCGGATTGCAAATAAACACCCCACTATAACCATATAGGGAAAAGAAAATATCGCTAACTACACATGCATACCTCTGAAAAATGTCACAGGGAAAAAATAATAGATTTCTCATCGCGGGAGTGAGAGATAGCAAGAGAGAGAGAGGGAGGGAGAGAGAGACGTCTTAGGATTAACCATATTCAAACACGTTTTTGTTTTGTTTTGTGTGAACATCGAGACCATCGCCGGCGAGGTAAGAAGGAGGATAAGCGGCAACACAAATATGATGCCTCGCAAAAATAAAGAAGATGGACCTATTGTGGTCTTGAGTGATGGTTGTTGGGTTAAGAGAGTGTGTTGTTTTCTCTCCCATTGCAATGCACGGGCTCTTTTTGCTAGTAAAGAGAATTGGGTTTCTGTCGTCCGTCGTCGCTAGCGATTTTGCAGAAAAGTCCCTTGGTTTACAAGAAATTAACCCGCAGTCCCTGTTTTAGTGGCAACCTGGGAAAACGTTTCGGTTTTACGAAGACCCCCCTATATTTGTAAGAATTCAACCCGCGATCCTTTATTTCATCTTATCCAGACGCTCGCTTTCCACCCGCGGCGCCGCTGTGACCCTGCGCGCCGCCGTGAGTCCTCCTCGGCCTCCGCCGTAAGCTTCTCAATCTCCCGTGTTGAGATTTAGTCCCACCTCGCTCCTCTGCATCCCATTCAATCAATTTATATACGCACGCGACTTTGCCGCATCAGAAATCAAGCAGCGTATGAGGGGAACATAATGAAGCAATTAATTTGGCAAGAGGGAAGATGGAGTGAAGGAAACTCCGAATCAGGCAAGCACAATCGACAGCAACAACCACCGTTGTGGCCTAAACCAAATCTGGGACCAGAGGAGGCCGGCCGGACGAGGCAGCGGCTCGCTGGCGACTGAAGCAGAGGCACGAATGGGAGGTAGCAGAGGAGTCCAGACGAGGCAGCGCCTCTTGGCATGCCTCAGCAAGGCTGGGAGGTGGAGATGCGCAGCAACTTGACGTGGGCATGACGGCGGTAGTTCTGAGCTCCTCAATTGGCTCGGCTGCATATCTTTGGTAAAGAAAGCAGAGATGCAGAGATGAGATTAAAAACAAATGCAAAGAGGAGTCCTGGTCTGAGGCAGAGAGTGGCGCTGCGTCGGTCGTACAGGAGGACGGGCGCCGGCGGCCAGCGAACTCGGAGGCGGCGATGGTGTGACGACGTCCGTGGTGGTGGTGGCGGCGGCAGTGGTGAGGCTTCCCTGCTCGTCATGGGCAAGGGAAAAAAAGGAACTCACAGGCATGGAAAGGATGAAGAGACGAAAAATGAGAAGGGGGAGGAAGAAGGAGGCGCTCGAGGGAGACTCGGTGGTGGCCTCGATCCAGATCTGCGGGGAATTCCTTGAAGTAGCGGTGGCCGTTGAGGGACTGGATTGCTGGACAGAGAGAAGGGAAGAGAATAGGAGAGAAGAGAGGAAAGGGAATCAGGAGTGTGGGAAGAAGGCGTAGGGAAGAGACAAGAAGACAGCGGTGCTTATGGTGTCAGACGACATGGACCCGCCCGCGCGAGACGACTCGTGGAATCGCTGTTTACAAAGGAATAAGTTTTACTTGCACACCCGAGCGGGCTGGACACAGAGCACTCACCGAATAGGGATTAGATTAGCTAGGTAGATTAAAGAAAGAACAAATAACGAGGGACACGCTCTTTTACGGTTTTACCTATCACATCGCTTGATTTTTGCTGTGCATTTTCTCCTCCGAATCCACATGCACACACTTGCCAGGTTTGTTTATACATTTTTTCCTTTTTCTTTTTGAAATTGGATTTATATCTGTTTTTGTTTTTCACGTACTCATATTGACTACATAGGTCAGCACACACACGGCGAAAATATATATGCCCGGACATCCAATGAAGTAAATACATAAATTATCTCTGAGCGATACTAATTTCGGTTTATACGAGTGTATAATAAACCATCGACGCCAAAACATAGGTATTTACATGTCATGGTCACAAAGTTTTTAATTGTTCTCAATAAAATTGGTGTCCCGGATCAGGAAGAACATGCCATGCTTGACGTCCCTGAAGATGGCCATGTTGAAGGCGGTACGGAGGAATGCGCCAACCACCTTATACATCATTTTGACACAAATATTGATGCTATGGACAAACAAGAACAATTGCATCCAGGTAAAATTACTTTAGAAGTGTTGCATATACGACATTTTTATTCGCTGATGTTAGTGCAATGGTTAATCTGCTGGTGTGGTATGCTTCGTAACTAGGCATTGACAGATTGGTCTACAATGTCGTTGTGAACTTAGACGGAAAACATGACATATATAACAATGCTCTTGCTTTAATATCATTTTTCTGTAATCTAAATTGCTTCAAGGAATAAACATGATGCTCTAGCATGCAAACAACACATATATTTTGATGCTTATGTCCAGCATAATTAGATTTATTTATAACTAATTGCATATTTATTTAAGCAATCAGAACAAAAGAAAGCTAGAATAGAGCAAATTACAATTAATCGTGAATTGAGGCGCACCACACTAAGCAAAGATTCAATTGCGATGTAGAATCCTGCATATATCGTGACGGAATAGGAAGTTATACATCTATATGACAAGGACTTCATGGTTACCACACACACAACATGCTTGGACACCAGGCGAAGTATAGGACATTTTTATTGGGTGATACCAGTAACTCAACATAAGTGTTAAGTTTATAACTTTTTTCATCATCAGGACGATGGTTAATCTACTGGTGAGATATGTGTTGTCACTGTATATTGACGGTCTAATCTACAACGTCATATTGAAGTCAGACGAAATACATGATGTGTGCTCTTACTTCAAAAATTCTTTGAATTAGTAACTAAACTCTTGAAGAACGTGCTTCAAAGTCGAAAAAATGCACTCGACGGAAGTCTTCCGTGCACCACCCTCTCTCCAACCACTGCCCCTCCATCCCGTAGCATCGCACGGGCTCTTTTGCTAGTAATAATAAAGAGAATTGGGTTTCTGCACGTACGTCATAAAAACAACCCATCTAAGTTGGCAATAATTACCCACCAATGCCATCCGTAAGTGGAAAAAACGATTCGTTTTTAATTTCAAATATCGCTCCCTGGTTCTGTTATTAAGTGTTGATACAATATAATACCACCAGTGCTTGAGTGGTGCGATGGTTGAGGCTACAACACTCCACACAGGAGACCAGGGTTCGATCCCTGGTTCTCACGCTTTTTCTCTTTCTTTTTACCCATCTTAAGCGCAGTAATGGGCCAGCCCACGTGCTGGTCGTGGCGCCCCCTGTTTTCAATATGTTTTTTATTTCTATTTTATTTTTTTCTCTAAAAATTAATTTCGGATTCGTGGCGCCCCCTATTTTTTATTTCTTTTTACTTTTTTATTTCTGTTTTGGGTTTTTATCTCAAAATTAATTTCGGATTTCCAAAATATCAAACAGTTGTGAGTTTTGAAAAAAAATAGGAAAATGGTTAACTTTTTGTGAATTTAAAAAATATTCGAAAAATTATAAAATGTTCATGACTTAAAAAATTGCTCACATATTATAAACAAATCACGATTTCAAATGAATTTTCATGAAATAAAAAATGTTCATGATTTTTTTAAATGAGCCAATATTCAAAGCATATTCAGGAATTTAAAAAACATGTCCATCAGCTTTTAGAAAATGTTCACAAAAATTAAAACACATCCGTAAATAATGAACAAAACTAATTGTAGCTTCCATAAAGGTTTTATTAGGAGATCTATATAGCTCATTTTATGATTTTATTTAGTCCTTCGCGTTGGGTAAAAAAGGGTTTCCGTGTTTTGTACAACGCTGAACCCAACAAAATTGACATAACTTTCTAAGGGTTTGTTTTTGTAAGCTATATTAGAATGAGTAAATGTCTATTTTGCTTCCATACACAGTTATGCTTATTCTCATATCACAATAGTGGTTATGGTAAACACCGCTACGCTAAGTCCAGGCGAGACACTTTATTTATCAGTATAGCTCAGGCAGGGTCCGTCAACGCACTTTGCTCAGCCACAAAATATTTTGTTATGACGCCTTAAAAAATCAAGTCTTGATAAGCATCATATTGTTCGTTTTTGAAATTACATTTTAAAAGTGTCTTATCTCATCATGACATCATTTGTATATACTTTGTGAATTTGATTCATACTTTTTTATATCTACCACACATGTATAACTTGATAGTTTTTTCCGTTGCAACGCACGGGCATTTCCAAAAATGTTCGTTAAATAAAAAAAAGTTCATCAAATTCAATAACTATTCCACCCAATTTCTAAAAAAGTTCATCGATTATGTTTGCCAGTTCAGGAAAATTGCTTAAAAATGTTCACAATTTTTAAAAAATGTTTGTAATTAGCAAAAAATATTCATAAATTAAAAAAATGTTCTTGATTGTAGAAAATGTTCAGAAATTTGTAATAGTATGTTGTTTGCGATTTCAAATATGTGCATGAGTTTAATTTCAAAATGTTCATGATTTCGAGAAATTGAGAGAGATATTGTATCTCGGTGATGCAACGAAATGTGATCATGACCATTGGAAATTATGAATTTTTTTCTCCCGTTGCAACGCACGGGCCCTTTTGCTAGTATTAAATAAGGGACGAAGCACAGCCGCTCTCCTTTAGAGGGACTGGGATTGTTCTCCGCCTGCTTTCCACCTTTGTAGGTGGCCAGCCCGGCTCGAACCGGGACCATAAAGGCCGGAGGAAGGTATCCCTCCGCTTGGAGCGTCACCAGCTCGCTGTGCGGGACTGAACATCTCCTCCAATCTCCTGGCTGAGGGCTGGGAGCGCGAGAGGAGGAGCCGCGTCGACGGTCCATGATGGAATGGATTTTTGGTCAGAAGCGCTCCGATGAGTACTCGCGGAAGGAGGATGGTGTGATTTGGATCTGAATTCTTCCCTCTCTTATAGGCAGCTTATTCACACAGCTAGAGGGTAAAAATGTAAAAATACCCTGGCCATTCGCATTGGTACGACACGTGGAAGAGGGCCATTATTGGGCGTGGAAGCCAAGGAGCGCAACATTTATAAGGAAGCCGGACACTATTTGGCAAACACATGGAATTTGGAGGAGAACCCGCCTTGCAACACCGAAGACAACGTACGCGCCGGAATCGTCGTCATTGAAGCATGGTTCGGGGGCTACTGAGGGAGTCCTGGACTAGGGGGTGTCCGGATAGCCGGACTATCATCATCGGCCGGACTCCAAGACTATGAAAATACAAGATTGAAGACTTCGTCCCGTGTCCGGATGGGACTTTCCTTGGCGTGGAAGGCAAGCATGGCAATACGGATATGTAGATCTCCTACCATTGTAACCGACTCTGTGTAACCCTAAGCCTCTCCGGTGTCTATATAAACCGGAGGGTTTTAGTCCATAGGACGAAGAACAATCATACCATAGGCTAGCTTCTAGGGTTTAGCCTCCTTGATCTCGTGGTAGATCCACTCTTGTACAATCCATATCATCAATATCAATCAAGCAGGAGTAGGGTTTTACCTCCATTGAGAGGGCCCGAACCTGGGTAAAAACATCGTGTCCCTCGTCTCCTGTTACCATCCGCCTAGACGCATAGTTCGGGACCACCGACCCGAGATCCGCCGGTTTTGACACCGACACCCACCATCTTTCAACTCCTGCCATGACAAAGAATAAACGAAATTAGTACAACATAAGAAAAGTACCGACATGAATAATAATATGTATATCACTTAAGTGTATCATCATCAAGTACAACATAAACAACTGCACATTTAAAACTACCCGATCAACACAATTATATATGATGTTTTTCATAACAAAATCGAAAAATATATGACCTAACTAATAATTCACAAATATATGACCCCGTCGGCCTCTGGAAGGCCAAAGAACACCTTTTTGGGTGGTGTCAGGGGTCAGGGTGTCGTGTCGGTGTCAGGGTGCCGTGTCGGGGTCGAGGTCGGGGTCTCGGGGTCTGGGTGTCGGGTCGGGGTGCCGGGTCAGTGTCGGGTTCGGAGTGTCGGGTCAGGCTCGGGGTCGGGGTGTCGGTGTTGGGGTCGGGGTCGG
>NC_041385.1:200277418-200370459 GCF_002162155.2 Triticum dicoccoides
GTTGGGGTCGGGGTCTCGGGGTCGGGGTGTAGTGTCGGGGTGCCGGGTCGGGGTCGGGGTGCCGTGTTGGGTCGGGTTTTTTCCTCTTTTTTCCTTTTCTTCTTCTTCCTTTTCTTCCTTTTTTCCTTCTTCTTCTTCCTCCTTTCATTTTTCCTCTTCTTCTTCTCCTCCTCTCCTCTTTTTTCTTCTTGTTCTTCCTCTTCTTTTTTCTTCTCCTCCTCCTCTTCTTCTTCTTCCTTTCCTTTTTCCTCTTCTTCTTCTCCTCCTCTCCTGTTTTTTTCTTCTTCTTCTTCTTTCCTAAAACTGAACTAAACCTAAAACTAAAACTAAAACCAAAACTAAAACCAAAACCAAAACTAAAACTAAACCAAAACTAAATCTAAACCCTCGGAAGAAAAGATTCGGTGGCAGAGAGAATCCGTGATCTACATGAGTGGATAAGAGAACACACTCACCCTCCAGCGGCTGCGGTTGCCCCTCGGTCCCAGAAGTCTTGCTGACCCATGGGAGATCAGTCCCTCATTGGCCAGATCATCGAGATCCTTCTGGGTGATGGTCGAGCGGATCCAATTTCCTTGGACCCAACCTTGCGGCAGGCGGGACCGCGATGAAGATCCACCCCGACTGGTCGCTCTCCCCTTAGCTTTCGCTGTCACCGTAGCCTTCTTTGCTTTCTCCAAGGCCACCGTCTTCTCCTTCACCATCGTCACCGGCGAGGCGTGCGAGGAGTGGATGGGCGGAGGAAAAAGCGGGCGCCGCGGGCGAGGTTGAGGAAGGTGGAGAGGGGAATGGGGACGCACTGTTCAAAAACACCCGTCTGGCACCTTATATAAGGACACTTCCGAGTGGCTGACAGGTAGGCCCGGGCGATCCTGTCAAATCCCGAAACATTCGCGCGCGCGATACGTGGCGAAAAAGGTGGCGCGGAAATTGAGGTGTCTTCGCCTTATCCCATCCGAGTACCACGGTCCTCTCTGCTTCGTGCGCTTCCCAAAATTTGGATCCCACTAAATCCTCTAACAGCAGAGCAACCTGTAAGACGGTAGATTCCCTACGATACGTCGCTCGGAAGTCCACCAAGTTCAAAAGTCACTCGACAGAGGAAAATAGTGGATCAAGGCGACTGAAAGAAAAGTTGATGCCATCGCTAAAAAAAGTCATTGATCCAGAATGTGACATACTCAGAACACAGAAAACAGGTCGGAAAAATTATCAAGTCCTTCCTTACTCAAACCTCGATCCATTCGAGGGCTAATGATGAAGTCATGTACCTAGGGTAGGATCATGTACTTGTCTAAAGTACCCTACCCAAGGACATCTTTAGAAGAAGTTGCCTTCCAGTCGACCAAGAGTGATTCCACTCGACAAACTCGAAGACACTCGACCATGAAGATTCACTCGACCACTAGGAGATCAAGAGCCACTCTGTATCCAAACGGTCTGTAATCAAGTAGTCTTTATGGCCATGATGACACTTTATGTAAGGCGTTACAGGTAATGCCTGGCCTTAATGTACTTTAAACCCTCCGCTGCGTGGGCTGGCTGGGGTCCTGGCAGACACTACATAAGCCACCCCCCTCCACTGGTAGAGGGGTTCGCACCCCTGTAACTCATACACTTATAATCCAGTCGACCGCCTCCGGGCTCCGAGACGTAGGGCTGTTACTTCCTTTGAGAAGGGCCTGAACTCGTAAATCCCTTGTGTATACAACTACTCCATAGCTAGGATCTTGCCTCTCCATACCTACCCCCATTCTACTGTCAGCCCTAGTACCACGACACCGTCTGCTTTTGGGTAGCTGATGGCAAAGAGCTTATTTGTCGTCCGCTAGCAGACGGCAAAGAGCTGGCAGATGGCAAAGTAGCTGATTCCAGTAGTGCTTCTCCAAATCCACTTTCATAATTATAAAAATAAGATTCAACACCTCCAAAATAGTGGGATCATTACTTCCTAAAGTTGACACTCTTCCAAACCCACTTTCATCAATATAATCATCATAAATACGAGGCATGTTTTCATCATAATAAATATTCTCATCAAAACTTGGGGGACTAAAAATATCATACTCATCAATCATAGCATCCCCAAGCTTGTAGCTTTGCATATCATTAGCATCATAAATATTCAAAGAATTCACACTAACAACATTGCAATCATGCTCATCATTCAAAAATTTAGTGCCAAACATTTTATAGACTTCTTCTTCTAACACCTGAGCACAATTTTGCTTTCCATCATTTTCATGAAAGGCATTAAAAACATGAAGCATATGAGGCAACCTCAATTCCATTTTTTTGTAGTTTTCTTTTATAATCTAAACTAGTGATAAAACAAGAAACTAAAATATTTGATTGCAAGATCTAAAGATATACCTTCAAGCACTAACCTCCCCGACAACGGCGCCAGAAAAGAGCTTGATGTCTACTAAGCAACCTTCTTCTTGTAGAGGCTGTTGGGCCTCCAAGTGTAGAGGTTTGTAGGACAATAGCAAATTTACCTCAAGTGGATGACCTAAGGTTTATCAATCCATGGGAGGCGCCGGATGAAGATGGTCTCTCTCAAACAATCCTGCAACCAAATAACAAAGAGTCTCTTGTGTCCCCAATACACCCAATACAATCGTAAATTGTATAGGTGCACTGGTTTGGCGAAGAGATGGTGATACAAGTGCAATATGGATGGTAGATATAGCTTTTTGTAATCTAAAATTGTAAAAAGAACAAGGTAGCAAGTAACAAAAGTTAGCTAAAACGGTATTGCAATGCTTTGAAACAAGGCCTAGGGTTCATACTTTCAGTAGTGCAAGTTCTGTCAACAATGATAACATAATTAGATCATATAACAATCCCTCAACGTGCAACAAAGAGTCACTCCAAAGTCACAGCGGAGAACAAACGAAGAGATTATTGTAGGGTACGAAACCACCTCAAAGTTATTCTTTCCAACCAATCCATTGGGCTATTCCTATAAGTGTCACAAATAGCCCCAGAGTTCATAGTAAAATAACACCTTAAGACACACATCAACCAAAACCCTAATGTCACCTAGATACTCCAATGTCACCTCAAGTATCCGCAGGTTTGATTATAATCTCAATTATCCACGGGTTTGTTTATACGATATGCATCACACAATCTCAGATTCATCTATTCAAACCAACACAAAGAACTTCATGGAGTGACCCAAAGTTTCTACCTGAGGGTCAAGACAAAAATGTGTGCCCACCCCTATGCATAAGTTCACAAGGTCACAGAACCCGCAAGTTGATCACCAAAATATACATCAAGTGGATCACGTGAATATCCCATTGTCACCACAGATAAGCACATGCAAGACATGCGTCAAGTGTTCTCAAATCCTTAAAGACTCAATCCGATAAGATAACTTCAAAGGGAAAACTCAATCCATTACAAGAAGGTAGAGGGGGAGAAACATCATAAGATCCAACTATAATAGCAAAGCTCGCGGTACATCAAGATCGTGCCATATCAAGAACGCGAAAGAGAGAGAGAGAGAGACAGAGAGAGAGAGAGAGAGAGCGCAAACACATAGCTACTGGTACATACCCTCAGCCTCAAGGGTGAACTAATCCCTTCTCGTCATGGAGAGCTCCACGATGATGAAGATGGCCCGGTGATGATTCTCCCCTCGAGCAGGGTGCCGAAACAGGGTCCCGATTTGTTTTTGGTGGCTATATAGGCTTGGAGTGGCAAAACTCCCAATCTAGGTTCTGTTCTCGAAGTTTGAGGATATATATGAGGTGTTGGCGTCGGGAACAAGTAAGGGGGTCCCCGAGTCAGCCACGAGGTAGGGGGCGCGCCCTCCACCCACCTGGTTGACTCGAGACTCTTCTGGTCCATCTTCGATGCTCCGTGGGCTTCTTCTAGTCCAAAAATAATCTCCGTAAATTTTCAGGTCAATTGGACTCCGTTTGATATTCCTTTTCTGTGAAACTCAAAAACAAGGAAAAAACAGAAACTAGCACTGGGCTCTAGGTTAATAGGTTAGTCCCAAAAATCATATAAATTAGCATATAAATGCAAAGAAAACATCCAAGATGGATAATATAATAGCATGGAACAATAAAAAATTCTAGATACGTTGGAGAGCATCATTTTTTTAGCAAAGCTAGTACATCTTAGCCCTTGCAGATGTGTGCCAATAAGGACCATCTATACTACTATATTGCTAAATGCACATTCAGCCCGATTGGCATATTTGTAGGTCTGGCACAACAATCAAAATGAAATATCTCAAAGTCTTATCAAATAATATAGACTTGTGGTAAAAACAATTGGAACCCAAAAAACAAAAAACAATTATTACACTACTAGGGAAAAGCCTATACACAGAACTTTAGCAGTAGCGCGTGTTAGAAAAGGGCGCTACTACTAGATAGCAGTAGCGCGCGCAAGAAAACCGCGCTGCAGATGCACATATAGCAGTAGCGCGTCCCGCCATAAAAGCGCTACTACAAAAATTCCCACCGCTAAGCCGATCGGCTACACATAGTAGTAGCACTCTTTTAGAAACAGCGCTACCGCTAACTTTGTTGTAGCAGCGCGTTTATGTGTAAGGCGCTACTGCTAACAAAAATAAATAGAAATGAAAAACATGTAGAGAAGTAAATGAAAATGAAAGAAATAGAAAAAGGAGATAGGAAAAAAATAAAATGTAAAGAAAAATAAATTAAAAAAGGGGAAAAAGGAGAAAGGAATAGCAGTAGCGAGTTTCAGGAAACGCGTTGTAGCTAACTTAGCTATAGGGCGTTTTTGGAAACGTGCTACCGTTAAGTTTTCACTTAAACAACGCCCCCCCCCCCCCCGCCACCACTTCTTCCTGAAATCCCTCGCCCTCGCCGCCGTCTCCCCAATTCACCATCGCCTCACTTCGCCGCCATCTCCTGCCGGCGTGGACGCCCGCAACCTCACCATCTCCCCCCAAGGCCGCTGTCATCCTCACTGCCGCCGCCTGAGGCCGCCCTCAGCCTCACCGCCGCCGCTCGAGGCCGCCCTCGACCTCACCGTCGCCGCCCTCCACCTCACCGCCACCCGAGCCCACCCAGGACCGCCGTTGCCCATGCCCGATCCCGCCCTCTCTGCCCCTGCCTCCGTCGCCGAGCACCTCCTCGCCACCGTCTCTCCCCTCTCGGTAAGTCCCCACCCCTCCCCCCACTCCTCTTTCTCCGCATTTTAGAGCAAAAACTAGTAGAGAAAAAGTTTGTTTATAGCAAAAAATTTAGTTTAGAGCAAAGGATGTTAAGTAGTAGATGTTAGAGCAAAAATTAGTTTAGAGCAAAAAAATTGGTTTACAACAAAAGTTAGTTAGGGCAGTAGGGTTTAATTAGGGTAGATGCTGCTTGTATAGTATATAGTGATACTAGTAGAAGTTAATTATGTTAGGGCAGTAGTGGTACTAGTAGATGTTAATTAGATGTTTTTCAGTTACGGCAGTAGAGTTTTGCTAGGTTAATTAGGTTAGTAGTGCTGCTAGTAGTAGTGGTACAGTAGGTTAATTAGGTGAAGTTAAAGGAATAACCTAAATGAATGAAATTAGTTGTTTGTCGGGGGTTGGGAGCGACATATGCCAAAGGATGGCTTATCATGGTGGGGGCGAGTAGAACGTCGCCGGTGCCTGGAAACGGAATGAGGCGCAGACATGCACGCCGGCGAATCTTACCCAGCTTCGAGGCTCTCCGGGGAGATAACACCCCTACTGCTGCTCTGCGGGGTCTCCGCATGGTCACTATGGCGAAAAGGTTACAACGGTGCTCCTAGAGCTGTATCGGGAGGCAGGAGGGAGCTAGGCTGGTTCTCTCCTCCCCTGTCTATGTGTCTAACTCTATCAAAGGCCGAACCCTTTGCATGGGTGCCCCGGGGGGTTTATATAGGCCTACCCCCCGGGGGTACAATAGTAATCTGACTGGGCGTGGCCCCCAGCCGTCTGTCTCTCATGCCGCCGTCCTTCCTGCCGGCTTCTGGGGCCCGCCGACTGGTGGGTCCCACGGACAGGCCGAACACTATGCAGTACTCCTGATGACGCAGGCTTGGTCATGGGGTCGTGGCAACAGTGCCGCCGTCTGTCAGGTGATCACTATCGCCACTCCCCATCCAATCTGGTTTATGGCTCATGGGGCCCTGGTGGGGAGGCGGCCGACTCCGTGGAGGCCGACTCCCTCTGGGCCGTCTTCTGGCACTCTGCCGTCTCTGATTCACCTATTGACGGGTGGCCCTGCGATCTCTGGGCCGTACAGGCCGGCATCGTGGGCACAGTGCATCATGCACTGTGGCTGAGGTCAGGGGAGGCATGGCAACAGTGCCGCGCCTCGCCGGAGATCTCCCGGCGATACGGCTCACTGTAACCATGCCAACCCCTCGTAGGTAGGAAGGGACGGCCACATCGGGGCCGTGACCTGCATCGGTCTTCGTGAAAGGTCGCGGGCCGACTCCCATAGTCGGCACTTCTGGAGGTCGCAAGCCGGGAGTCGGCTTGCTTTAAAGTCGTCGTTTGGGACTCGGCTTTTCGGGGGATCGCCCTCTGGGACTCGGCCTCTCCGAAGGACGCCGGCTGGGACTCGGCCAGAGGGGCGCGTCCTGCCCCGATGTCTTGAAAGATCCTGGGTCCCGGCTCGGCCTACCCGTGGCCCATTACTCCGACAGTAGTCCCCGAAGCTGGTGAAGCCCTGCGGGCGCAGCCTTGTGGGGCTTCAACAGTTTCAATCTTCCCAGCGCCGATTCTGAGAATCGGCCACTGTTTCTTTGGGCCGACTCGCCGAAGTCGGACTTGTTCAGCGAGGGCCAATATTCATAAGTCGCGGCGGGAAAACAGGCGGCGTATCGGATACGCTTCCCTGCCGCCATCGAGACGGTCCTATCGCGCGGCGTCACGTGGGGAGGATAGTCTGCCTACCCACGCGTGTGACGGGATGGGCCGCCAGGTTGGGCCTGCCACTACCGCGCCTCGGCTTCCGAGCGGATCCGCTGTGGCTGCGGACGGTTGGCATCCCCATGTTGTTACTGCGCGCAGTAGCTTCGTGGGGTAAATCGTGGGCGGCGTGGGGCCTCGGGCGCAGTTAATCCCACGTCCGCTCCCTCGGCTCCTCAGCCTATAGGGCTATAAATAGGCGGGGAGGAGCGGGGCGGCACTGCACGCACACCCTCTCCCCCGCTCTCCTGCCTTCTCTTCTTCCTCCACCGCGAGCCAACGCATCCTCTCTCGTCGGCGATGAGCTCTTCCTCCGCTGCGCCCCCCCGCCTCGCGTTCTGGCGTGTGGGACGGCTCAGACGTGGAGGCGGAGCACATCGAGTTTCTCCGCCGGACACGCCGCCTCCCCGGCGTAGACCTGGTGGACGCCCATCCCGCGCCGGCGGGAGAGATCCGGCCCGCGCCGGAGGAGGGCGAGCGGGTTGTCTTCCGCGCGCACCTAATGCGCGGGCTAGGGCTTCCGGCGAGCGGGTTCTTCCGCTCGTTCCTGGAGTTCCATAAGCTTCAGCCGCACCACCTCACCCCAAACGCGGTGGTGCTGCTTTCCGTGTTCGCCACTCCGTGCGAAGGCTACCTCGGCGTTCTCCCCACCCTCGAGCTGTGGGGAGAATTTTTCTCTTCGAAGCTTGGTACTCAGGCCGCCGGCACGCCGGCTCAGTGCGGCACCTACATCGCGGTGCGGCGCTCGATGGCCGACAACCCTTTCCCTCCCATCTCGTTGGTGAAGTCGGTGAAGATGTGGCAGAAATCTTACTTCTACATGAAGAACATCTCCACCGACGGCGACTGGGTCAATTTGCAGCCCTTCGACCCCGAGCCTCTGACTGGCAGGCTTGCCAGTTGGTCCCACCGGTCCAAGTCGCTGTCCCCCTCCGGAGCCGGCTCCGTGGCGCGACTCCGAGTTGTGCTGCAGTCGGAGGGCCTCGTCGGATCCGATATTCTGGCCGCCTTCGTGGCGCGCCGAGTCCTCCCACTCCAGGGCCGGCCTCACCTCATCTGTCAGATGAGCGGCCGCCATGATCTGAGCCGGCTGTGCACCAAGGAAATGCCCCGCGGGGAGGTGGCGAACTTGGTGAACCACATCGCGCACTGCGAGTTCACGGAGAACTGGCAGTTCGGCAAGGAGCCATACTCGCGCGACAACCCCCCTCCAATGGTAAGTCGCATCCTTCTGTAGCTTAATCCTCTTTGCAGCCGACTCCGGCCTCTAATCATCATTGGTTTCTTCTAGGCAGAGTCCCCTCACGGCACCCGCATCCGGCGCCATGAGAGAGCCCCGCGACTACGTCCCAGATCGCGAGGACAATGATGTCGACGACCCCGACTTGGGGGCGGCGGCGCTGGAGGCCGACGCCGAAGGCGGCGGAGAGGGGGCGGACGGTGGCCTCAGGCCATCGGCCACCTTCGCCGACTGGCCCGATGACGACGCCGACGTGGAAGTCGTCGCACGCCGCCAGCCGAGGGCCGGCCCCTCCGGCCAAGTCAGCGCAAAGAGGCGTCACGCCGGGCCGAGCGCGCCCGGCGGCAAACAGAAGAAGTTCAAGGGAGTGGCCTCCGCGATCAAGCGGGAGGAGGCGGCCGCGAAGGCCAACCGCTTCCGAAGGGAAGTGAGAAGGCCGCCGCTAGTTTCCGCGTAAGTCTTTTTCACTCTTTCGTTTTCTTTGTTGGATCTTATCCGAGTCTTCTTTGATTTTTCCCTCCGGTCTTCTCCAGAGCTCCCCTCTCCCTTGAGAGGGCCGCCGTCCCCTCTGTCATGGGGTCGGTAGAGACATCCGCCAACACTCGGCGGGTCGATCCCTCCGCCGACCTTCGGGAGGCGACGGAACGGAACGCGCGGGAGAAGCGCGATGAAGAGGAGGCCGACCGCCTGGAGAAGGCGGAGGCTGAGAAGGCGGCCGCCAACGCCCAGAGGAGACTGGAGGAGGCCGAGACTGCCGCCGCGACGAAACGACATGCTGAGGAGGTCGCGCGTCGCCGATCGGCGATGCTCGTCCCTCCGTTGTCGTCGGCGCCGCCGGCTCTGGAGTTCATGGGGCAGACCGGAGAGGTCGGCACCGAGAACCCTCTCGTGGAGGAGGGCGGCGATGCTTCAGGCTCGGACACCCACGCGCCGCCTCCGCCGCCTTCGCCACCATCGAGGAGGCCGCATGGCAAGCAGCCGGCGGACCTACAGGATCCTCCGACCGCGGACGATGCCGAGGCGCGGCTGCTTCTTCAAGTCGCCGTGCCAGCACGCCGCTGGCTCGAGAGGACGAGATCGGCGCCGCGAGCTCGGGAGAATGGCGCCGCCAGCTCCGTGAATTTGGACGTCGAGGCCTCCAGTGCCGCGCCCACCGGCTGGTTACGCGGAGGCGGCACCGGCCCGCTGAATCAGGCCCTCCTGGACGTCCAGTCAAAGCTGCTCGCGGAGAGCGACGCCCTCCAACTCTGCACCAGTGCGCATCTGGCCGTGCGGACATCCGTCCGGGTATGTTTCCTTTCTCTTTTTTAATTTCTGTCTTTCTCTGTGGGGGCGCGCCAGTGCACCCACTGGGTGTAGTCCCTGAGTTTCGGGTCGGCTGCTGAGCAGGCGGTTCGGAATTCCCTCTGGTGAGCTCCGAGGACTAACTTTTGCCTTTGCCGGCTTTTTGCAGGAATATCATAATCTCCGCGCCACTGGCTTCAATCGCAACGTCGAGGAGCTGAAGAAGCGGACCGCCGACCTGACGGAAAGCCGAGGTGAGTTATTTCTTCCTTCTTCGCGGGGGCGCATTGGCGCACCCGCGGGCTGTAGTCCCCGAGATTCGGGCTGACTGCTGAGCAGTCGGGCCGGATCTCTCTGGCGATTAACTTTCCTTCTTCTCTGCGGGGGCGCGCTGGCACGCCCGCGGGCTGTAGTCCCCGAGATTCGGGCCGACTGCTGAGCAGTCGGGCCGGATCTCCCCGGCGATCTACCTTACTGATGACTTTCTTGTCTTGCTCTTCGCTCTTCAGGCGCCAACGCCGCCCTCCAGGAGCAGCTGGGCTATACCAACACTGCTCGTCGTGCCAAGGAAGAGGAGTGCAACAGGCTCGCCAAAGAGCGCGATCTGCTGGCGAAGCAGCTGGCCGAGCATAAGGAGTTGCTCCGGAAGGCGCAGGACGATGCCAAGTCGCGGGAGGTCGCCCTCATGGCCGAGTTCGAGGTCAAACGCTCCGCCTGGACCGACCGGGAGGCGCTGCTGACCTCCGGCTACCACGAGCTCGAGGACATCGTCGATGGTAAGTATTTTTCGCTTCTTTGGTCTTTCGACTCTGTGTCGGGCTGATTTCTGATTTTCTGACTATCTTCTTTTCTGCCTTGGCAGACTTCTTTCCAGGCCATTCGCAAGCCGTCCCTCTGGCCATCGAGGCGGCTCGGGAGGCGCGAAGGGCGAAGGGTGAAGTGATTGCCGCCAACGCCCCCCGAACCATCGACGAGCAGCTTCTGAGCATCGGGGCTCGTCTTTGTCCTGCTCACCGTCTGCTGTGCCGTCTTCAGCGTGCTGGTGCCCAAGTGGTTGCCGCCTTGTGGCCGGACGTGCCGGCTCTTTGCACCGCCAGTCGGACCGCCGACTGGCTGGAAGTCGCCGTCGGCCGCCTTGAGGCTTGGAAGGGCTCCTCGGCCCGGGCCGGAGCACGCCGGGCTTTGGAGTTCGTCAAGGCGTGGTATCCGGGGCTGGACCTGGACCGTCTGGCCGCATTCCGTTCAGAAGCCCAGGCCGAGCTAGAGGCCGTAGAAGGCGCCCTTGTCGAGCGCGCGGCAGCCATCGCCGAGTACACAGACACCAGCGTCTTCGTGCCCGAGCGGACTGAAGGCGGCGAGGAGGCACCGCCGGACTGGTTCGGGATGAACCCGGAGTACGAGGAGGACTCGGCGGAGGTGATTGACTCCAGCACCGAGGAGGAGGACGAGTCGGAGGACGGAGGCGAGGAGGAGGCGCCAGAAGACGAAGCAGGCGGCCAGCCTTAGCCCGATCGCGCCTCCAGCAATGAGCCGCGTGGGAATAAGGCTGCCGCCGCCGAAGGCGACCAGGCTGAGACCGCCCAGCCGACTGCCCCGGCATCCGATACCGCCGTCACCTCCGATCCTCTGGCCCCGGAGACCGCCTCCTAGATTGCTTCTGTTTATCTGTCTTCATTAATCTTTTGCAAGACTTGTTAGATTCGAACAATTCCACCCATGGGGTGTATCCTGAATTCTTATTCGGAGACTCGGCCGAGGGCCTATGTAAATATTTATCTAATTTCCGCCTTTCCTTGCTTATTGCTCCTTAGACTTTTTTCCTTTGCCGTCTTCCTTTAGTCGCCGCCTTGCCGGCTGGGCAGCCGCTCTGCGGACTGTCGCCAGGTCAAGTGCTCGGCTACTTCAGGAAGGCGAGTACTTAGCCATTTAGAGTTTCTCCAGCAAATCGGCTAGAAAACTACAGGCTGACTATTCGAGAGTCGGCTGTCCTTGATAAAAGTCGAGACGGCGAGCCGACTGCTCATGAGTCGGCTCGGTGGGGGGAGGCTGGTAACCGTCTTGGGCTATGTGTAAGCTTTTAGGTCCTTAGCCGTTTTTCATGCGTACGCTCGTTCTTGCTTGTTCCCTGCCTACCGACAGTCGCTCTGCGAGCTGCGGCTTTCGACAGGAGACGGCCTGAGCGCAACACATTACTTGTCTGACCACAGGAAGCATTCCATAGCGCAAGACGGCAAGTCCCCGGGCCGACTAGTCGGACCCGGTGCCAGACAGTATGATAAAAAAGAGCAGCATATTCGGAAGCGTAATTCTTATCATACAGATAATCAAAAAGGCAGTCCCCGAGCTCGTCCCGGGGGGCCTAAGGTCTTGGTACTTTAATACAAAGAGGGTAGTGATACATACTGCATCAACTATAAAATCTTCGAAGGAGATTCGCGTTCCACGGGCGCTCTGTTTGTTTGCCGGAGTCGTCCCTCTTGCGCGCTCGAGGCTTCTGAGCGTCGATCAGAAAGTAGGCATCATTCCCTAGCACCTTGCTGATGATGAAGGGACCTTCCCAAGGCGCCGACAACTTGTGCTGGCCGGCTGTTCTCTGAATTAGCCGGAGCACAAGGTCGCCCTCTTGGAACGTTCTTGGCTTGACCTTGCGGTTGTAGTATCGGCGCAGACTCTGCTGGTAGATGCCGGACCGACTGAGTGCCAAGAGTCGGCCCTCTTCCAGCAGATCGACGCCGTCTTGGCGTGCTTCTTCGGCTTCCTCTTCGGTGTACATGGAGACTCGCAGAGAGTCGAACACTATATCCATTGGGATGACGGCTTTGGCACCGTAGACGAGGAAGAAATGCGTGAAGCCGGTTGACTTGTTTGGGGTTGTGCGCAGACTCCAGAGGACAGCAGGCAGCTCTTCGACCCAACAGCCGCCGAATGCTCGAGTGGTTTGACCAATCGAGGCTTGATGCCGGACATGATGAGGCCATTGGCTCGTTCCACCTGGCCGTTTGACTGCGGATGGGCAACGGACGCTAAGTCCAGTAGGATGCCCTGCGTCACGCAGAAACGAGCCAAGGCGCCCTTGGCGAGGTTGGTGCTGTTGTCGGTGATGATGTTGTGCGGTATGCCGTACCACACCATGATGTCAGCAATGTAGTTTACTGCTGTAGGCCCGTTCAATTTCTTGATGGGCTTTGCTTCCACCCACTTGGTGAACTTGTCCACCGCGACAAGGAGATGAGTTAGGCCACCTCGGGCCATCTTGAATGGTCCTACCATGTCCAGGCCCCAAACTGCGAAGGGCCAGGTAATGGGGATTGTCTTCAGCGCGGAAGCCGGCTAAAGGGGCTTGGAGCGGAACATCTGGCACCCCTTGCATTTTTGGACTAGCTCTTTAGCTTCTTCTAGGGCAGTCGGCCAAAAGAAACCGTGCCGAAAGTCTTTGGCCATGAGTGCCCTCGAAGCCGCATGTTGGCCGCACTCGCCCTGATGGATGTCTCTGAGAATCACTTGGCCTTGCTCTGATTCTACGCAGCGCTGGTAGACACCAGTGACACTGCGCCTGACTAGCTCTCTGTTGACTATGGTGTATGCTGCCGCTCGGCGCTGCACTTGCCAAGCCAAGATCTCGTCTGTTGGTAATTCTTTGCTCACTAGAAACTTGAGGATGGGCTGTGCCCATGAAGGTGCTACTATCTCTTCAACTGCTACCACAGCGTCTTGGACAAGGGTGGCTGGGCTGGGAGGCGGCGGGTTGGAGTCTACCGCCGTTTGCTGGATTGAGGGAATCTCTGGGATGATTGGGGCAGCTCCCGGGCCGACTGGCGTAGTCCCTGGGCCGGGCTTGGAAGTACCCGGGCCGACTGGCGCAGTCCCCGGGCCGACTGGCGTAGTCCCCGGGCCGGGCTCGGAAGTCCCCGGGCCGACTGGCGCAGTCCCCGGGCTGGTTTCAACTGTGGCTTTCTTGAGGTCGCCTGTTGGGGCCTTGGAGTCGGATCCGACTATTTCTGGCGGAGCCAGCACGAAGATGGAGTCTGACTCTGGTGAAGGCTTGATAGACGGCTTGAGGAGGCGCTGAAGGGCGACGCCAGAAGGTATCGCTTGGCGAGTGGAGCCGACTCGTGCCAAGGCATCTGCTTGATCGTTGTCATTTCTTGGCACGTGAAGGAATTCGCACCCCTCGAAATATCTGCTGAGTTGCTGCACCAGGAAGCGGTAGCTTGCCATGTTTGCGTCTTTGGCGTCCCAGTCGCCGGATGATTGCTGAACCACCAAGTCGGAGTCGCCATAGCACAGGATCCGGCGAATGCCGAGTTCTTTGGCAAGCCGGAGCCCATGGATGAGCGCTTCATATTCGGCGACGTTGTTGGAGGCGGCGAAGTGGATTTGCAGCACGTATTTGAGCTTGTCGCCCTTAGGGGAGGTGAGGACGACGCCGGCTCCAAGGCCGGTGCACATCTTGGAGCCGTCGAAGTGCATCCGCCAATGAGTGGAGTCGGGCGCTGGCGGCAGGTACTGGGTCTCGGCCCAGTCGACGAGGAAGTCGGCCAGTGCCTGCGACTTGATGGCGGTGCAGGGCTGGTAGTAGATGGTGTAAGGGGCTAGATCAATAGCCCATTTGGCCACTCGGCCGGAGGCGTCTCGGCTTCCAATGATCTCGGCGAGTGGAGCGGTGCAAACCACAGTGATTGGATGCTCTTGAAAGTAGGGCTTCAGCTTCTTGGCGGCAAAATGCACGCCGTAACACATCTTCTGATAGTGAGGGTAGTTTTGCTTGGATGTCGACAGTACCTCGCTCAGGTAATATATCGGTCTCTGGACTGGGAGCGCCTTGCCTTCCTCCTTGCGCTCGACTATGATGACTGTGCTGACTACTCGGCTGGTGGCGGCGATGTACAAGAGCATGGGCTCTTTGGGAGTCGGAGCCGCCAACACGGGGGGAGTAGTCAACATCTTCTTCAGTTGGAGAAATGCCTCATCTGCCTTGTGGTTCCACTCAAAAAAGGTGGTCTTCTTCATCAGTTGATACAAGGGCAGAGCTTTCTCGCCCAGCCGACTGATAAATCGGCTGATGGACGCCAAGCAGCCGGTGAACTTCTGCACATCCAACAGTCGGCTGGGTACCTCCATTCTCTCAATGGCCTTGATCTTGACGGGGTTGCACTCTATGCCGCGTTCGGAGACCAGGAAGCCAAGGAGCTGGCCGGCTGGGACTCCGAAAATGCACTTCTCGAGGTTGAGCTTGATCCGGAATCAGCGCAGATTTTCAAAGGTCTCTTTGAGGTCTTCCAGCAGCGTCCCATGCTTTTCCGTCTTCACCACCACATCGTCCACATAGACGTGGGCGTTCCTGCCGAGTTGCTTGAGGAGGCACTTCTGCATGCAACGCTGAAAGGTGGCGCCGGCATTTCTCAAGCCGAACGTCATTGTCAGGTAACAGAAGGCTCCAAATGGCGTGATGAATGCGGTCTTCAGTCTGTCTGCTGGATTCAGCTTGATCTGGTGGTATCCTGAGTATGCGTCTAGGAAACTCAACAGCTCGCATCCGGCTCTGGAGTCTATCACCTGATCAATCCTTGGCAGAGCAAACGGGTCCTTTGGGCAGGCTTTATTGAGGCTTGTGTAATCGATGCACATCCGCCACTGCTTGTTTTTCTTCAGTACCAACACCGGGTTTGCTAGCCACTCTGGAAAAAACACTTCCATGATGAAACCAGCTGCCAGGAGCCGGGCTATCTCTTCTCCAACAACTCTTCTTTTCTCTTCTGACAGGCGGCACAAGGGCTGCCTGACGGGCTTCATATCTGGCCTGACGTGTAGCTTGTGCTCGGCGAATTCCGTCGGTACACCCGGCATGTCCTTGGGGGACCATGCGAAGATGTCCCGATTCTCACGGAGGAAATCGACGAGCTCGCCTTCCTATTTGCTGTCAAGGCCTGTGCCTACGACATCGTATCTCTCTGGGTGCTCTGGGTCCAAGGGTATCTTCTTGGTTTCTTTGGCCGGCTTGAATGATCCTTCTACCTCCGACTCCTTGGGGTTGGGCGACATCTCTGGCTGCTTTCCGGCCATCGCCACGACCCGGTCAAGGAGCCATTTCTCGGCTGCGATCACCAAGGACTCGGCCAGCCGGCTGCTCTCGGCCGCGCAAGCGGATGATTTCTTGTAGTCGCCGGCAATGGTCAGGATCCCCTTGGAACTCAGCATCTTCATTTTAAGGTAGGCGTAGTGTGGAACCTCCATGAACTTGGCCAAGGCAGGCCGGCCAAGCAGAGCGTGGTACGGGCTCTCCAGGTCCACCACCTCGAACCAGACCGGCTCTCGGCGGAAGTGATCTTTGTCCCCGAAGAGGACGTCTATCAGGATCTTGCCGATTGGTGAGCAGGAGAGGCCGGGTACAATTCCATGGAACACGGTGCGGCTGTTCTGCAGCTGCCTTCGCCTGATTCCTAGCTTCTCCATGGTGTCTTTGTATAGGATGTTTATGCTGCTGCCTCCGTCTATCAGGACCCGCGAGAAACGGGCGGCCCGCCTATCAGTGGCCAAGGTCACGCCTAGGACCAGGGCGTAGGAGCCTGGACTCGGCAACACCTCTGGGTGATCCGCCCGACTCCAACTGATAGGCCTCTCGGACCAATGCATGAACTCTGGAGCATCCGTTGCTACTGCGTTTACTTCTTGCTGCTGTTGGCGCCTGCTGCGCCGGTCATCTGCCACACTGGTGAACACTACGTAGGCTCCATGCTCTTCTGGGAACTCATCTTGTACTGCGCCGACTGGCCGAGCCGCCGGCTGCTGGGGCGGTGGCTGAGGCGGCGGCCCCGCAGGCGGCGGAGGGGTGAGGCTGTCTCCCTTGGCGATTCTGGCGAGCCAGTGGCACTTTCTGGTGGTGTGGTTCGACGGCTTCGCGCCGCTGTGGAACTTGCAAGGACCATCCAAAGTCTGCTCATAGGAGAAAGCCAGCAACCAATTGGACTTGCCGCCTTTCTGCCGCTTGGCCGGAGGCTGCCCCTCCGGCTGCTGATCTTCTACTGCTGCGACTTGCCGACTGTTGGAAGTTGGCTGTGGGGCCTTGTGCTTGTTGTCGTTTTGTTGCTGTCGCCGACTGGCGTCTCCAGCCGGAGTTCTGGGAGCCTGGGGAGTCACCTTGTCAGCCGCGTTGACTTGAATCTCCGTCTTCATAGAAGAGTCGGCCGTGGCGTATTTATCTGCTATGACTAGCAGTTCGTCGAGGGTCTCCGACTCGTCGCAGAGGAGTTTGTGCTTGAGGAGGGTGCCCTCTCGGCACCCGGCGGTGAAGTACTCAATAGCCTGCACCTCGTGCACGCCCTCGCAAGAGTTTCAAAGTTCGCCCCAGCGTGTGAGGTAGTCGCGCGTTGATTCTTCAGGGCCTTGCACGCACAAGGAGAGCTGGCGCGGCTTGGGAGGTCGCTTGTACGTGCTGCTGAAGTTGCAAATGAAGGCTTCGGTGAAGTCGACCCAGCTATTGATGCCGCGGGGCTTCAGGTTGTTCAGCCATGTCCGGGCCGTGCCCTGGAGCATGAGAGGAACATACTTCATGGCAACTCGCTTGTTGCCGTTTGCTATGCAGACGGCTGTGGAGTAGTCTATCAGCCAGTCTTCCGGCTTTATGGAGCCGGTGTACTTGGGCGTGTCTCGGGGGAGCGTGAACCCTCTGGGGAAGGGCTCGTCTCTGATGCGGGGCCCAAAGCAAGGCGGACCCAACTCATCTTCTTCTTCCAGCGCCAGGGATCGGTGGAGTCGGTCGATCCGATGGCGGGCGTCATTCTCGCCGACTCCTTCTCGGCGGCCAAGGCGACCTCCGAGAGTCGGATGCTCAACAGGCGGTGGAGAAACTCGTCGCTCTCTTCGGGGCGGGGGAGGCAGATAATCGTCCCGTCATTCCACCGCTCTTGGGCGGCCGTCTTGGTCGCGCTCGATGGTGATGTGAGTCCGACTGTGACTGACAGCCGGCTCTTTCTCTTTCCTTTCGCGGACTCCGCCAGTCGGCGTCCGGGAGGTCGTGCCTTGATCTCGGCGGGGAGGTAAGTCGTCGTTTGGCTGCTGCAGCGCATCTGCGCGGCCGCCAGCCGCGTTTTGCGCAGCAACTGCGTCGAGGAGCTGCTGGACTCGCTCTGTCAGCACATGGCGCTCTTCGCCCTCAAAGTTCTTCAGCTCGTCAGTCGCCGCTTGGGCGGCGCGGATATTCTCCGTTGGGGTGGCGTACACGGGGCGTTTCGCCCCGAGCAAGTCGGCGATGGCTGTGCCATGCTGTCGGACCGTACCCAAACGGCTCGGCCCAGTCGGAGCCGGCGAGCCGCCTACGGCGCGGTCCATCTCGCACTGGTATGCTTCTGACAAGCGCCTCATGATTGCCAACTTCTTAGCGCCTTCGATGATCTGAAGGCGGCGTGTTTCCAGCGTCACGGCGTCCGCGTCCTCTGGAATGGGCGCGGTTAGGTCTTGCAGGACCGCTGGCACCGGGTCCTGGGCTTCTTCGCCGGAGTGCTCGCCGTGGCTGATGACGAGCACCTCCGTGACGGTGCTTCCGCCACTCACCTCGTACGGAAGCGGCTCGTTGTAGACCACCACGTTGGTGGGGAAGATGTCAAGCGATACGGTGTCGGAGTCGACCAGCATTGGGTCGGAGGAGCCTACGGAGTCCAAGTCTACGGCAGGCTCGCCGGCGACGTGGAGTTGGTCGAGGAGGCCCGCAAGAAGGTTCTCGGGGCCACCCGGTCCAACGCTGGATGCAGGCTCGTCGGAGAGGCGCACCTCGCCGACAAGTTCGGCGAGGCCGCTTACAGCGCAAGCGGCTTCGGCGCCGCGCAGCGTGTCGATGCAGACTCCATCTGGCGAGCCTGGCTGGCTGCGCTCGCCAGGGAGGAAAAGGGTTCCCGTCCAGAACAGATCTCTGGACGACGGTGCACCTCGCCCCACGGTGGGCGCCAAATGTCGGGGGTTGGGAGCGACATATGCCAAAGGATGGCTTATCATGGTGGGGGCGAGTAGAACGTCGCCGGTGCCTGGAAACGGAATGAGGCGCGGACATGCACGCCGGCGAATCTTACCCAGCTTCGGTGCTCTCCGGGGAGATAACACCCCTACTGCTGCTCTGCGGGGTCTCCGCATGGTCACTATGGCGAAAAGGTTACAAGGGTGCTCCTAGAGCTGTATCGGGAGGCAGGAGGGAGCTAGGCTGGTTCTCTCCTCCCCTGTCTATGTGTCTAACTCTATCAAAGGCCGAACCCTTTGCATGGGTGCCCCGGGGGGTTTATATAGGCCTACCCCCCAGGGGTACAATAGTAATCTGACTGGGCGTGGCCCCCAACCGTCTGTCTCTCATGCCGCCGTCCTTCCTGCCGGCTTCTGGGGCCCGCCGACTGGTGGGTCCCGCGGACAGGCCGAACACTGTGCAGTACTCCTGATGACGCAGGCTTGGTCATGGGGTCGTGGCAACAGTGCCGCCGTCTGTGAGGTGATCACTGTCGCCACTCCCCATCCAATCTGGTTTATGGCTCATGGGGCCCTGGCGGGGAGGCGGCCGACTCCGTGGAGGCCGACTCCCTCTGGGCCGTCTTCTGGCACTCTGCCGTCTCTGATTCACCCACTGACGGGTGGCCCTGCGATCTCTGGTCCGTACAGGCCGGCGTCCTGGGCACAGTGCATCACGCACTATGGCTGAGGTCAGGGGAGGCATGGCAACAGTGCCGCGCCTCGCCGGAGATCTCTCGGCGATACGACTCACTGTAGCCAGGCCAGCCCCTCGTAGGCAGGAAGGGACGGCCACGTCGGGGCCGTGCCCTGCATCGGTCTTCGTGAAAGGTCGCGGGCTGACTCCCATAGTCGACACTTCTGGAGGTCGCAAGCCGGGAGTCGGCTTGCTTTAAAGTCGTCGTCTGGGACTCGGCTTTTCGGGGGATCGCCCTCTAGGACTCGGCCTCTCCGAAGGACGCCGGCTGGGACTCGGCCAGAGGGGCGCGGCCTGCCCCGATGTCTTGAAAGATCCTGGGTCCCGGGTCGGCCTACCCGTGGCCCATTATTCCGACATTGTTCACTGAATTTTTTTTCCTTTCATCATTATAGAGCACTAAAGTTAACTGAATTTTTCTCTATTAGTAGTTAAATGAATTTTCTTCTACACTTTGTTTTTGAATTAGCTTGTGAAATTTGGACATGTGGTTGCTCATGTATATTTGAACAGGTGTTGCGGTGTTGAAGAGGGATATTTGAACACTATTTCCTAGGAATGAAGCTGAGTGGCCTATGTTTTGCCAGAATGTTGATTCATTTCTGTTCCCGCAAATTTCAGGTTCTCGATTTTTCCACTTTTTAGCAAAGGTCATGCCGAAATTTTTCGTGAATTTCGGCATGACTTGTGCTACAAACTAGGACATATCGAGTGCCCGGGATTTGCCGCACCAGGAAGGAGTCAACGTTCCTGCAAAACAATAGGCCTTTTTATGTCATTATTCATTTTATTAGGTCTAGAATTAATTGACTAGATTTAATCATAGGAATGGCTAGCAACGATGAAGGACAGTGTTCTAGTGATTGCGACGACGTCTACCGGGCGGTAGACGAATTTTTGAGCCTTGCCGATGATCAACCGATGTTGTTGCTGGGCCCACCAGTGGCATCATGGACTGAGAATGACATGCAAACCGGTGTTGAGACTGAGACCGGCCCTGAGACTGAGACCGGCATCGAGACTGGTGATGAGACTGAGACCGGTGCTGCCTCGGGGAGCGGAGCCAGTGTAGAACCGAAAGCAAAGAGGCAACGGCTTCCTAACAAACTCAGGACTACTAGACTGGTGGCCACGGAGGTGGACGACGGCAATTTTGAGCCAAAGGCACTCGAGGAAGCGCGCAAGTGCTACGGCAATCAAATTGGCTGCATCGTACGGACAACCGCCACCATCAACGATGAGAAACTACAGAAGATAGGTAATATGAGGCCCTCCCTCCTAAAGAAGTTTCACCAGATATTCTTGTTCCCGGGCCGGAATGAAAAGGATTATGAAGATCCAGATAAGGACCCGGTAATGAAGAAGATAAACAAACACGCCAAGACCAAGTTTAGCGACGCGTTGGCCGCCTGGAAAACAAGGGTGAAAGCAAGGATCATCGACAAGGAACCCTACTCCGAGATTGTAACGGTTAATCCGACAATCACGGTAGAGCAGTTTCAAATATTCAAGGAGGCTTGCGAGGCCGAACCTGCCAAAATAAGTCTAAGTACATGAAGGGGCTTCAAAAGAGGAACATTGGGAGCCACCACCTCGGAAGCCGTGGTTACGACGGAAAGAGGTCCAAATGGGCCAAGGAGGACGCGGAAGCCGCGAGTCTAGGCATCTCAGACCCCTTGGCGGAGTTCACCGTCCCGTAGGAGCGGGACGTCCTCAGGGCCCGGCACCATTGGTACCCAGTGAAGAAGGTTTACGAGACAAACCTGGTCATGACGGAGTTCATGAGACTGCTGGTAATTTTAGTTTCTGATCAATTCGACTTCACACGTTAGTCATGTTTGTAAACGATCCTTGTGCCTTTTGCAGAGAGAGCAGCACAGGATTGTGGCCAAAAGCGACTCGTCGTCTGAGGCATTGGCGAGGCCCAAGTGGGACACTCCATTCAACCAGGCGTTGAACATATTGAAATGAATCCCGGTGGATACTCGACTATCATATGGACGCGTGCACGGTGTCGGAGATGGCGCCACGTGGAAGAAGTACTACCATGAGACCACAGAGGAGAGAAAGGAAAGACGGAGGTTAACTGAAGAAAACATCGACAAGAAGGTTGAGATTGCGGTTGAGAAGAAATCATCTCAGACAGTCGCAACAGCGGTAGCTACCACAAAACAGGTGGTTGCAAATATATCTACTCCCTTGGTTCCGGCCGTTTTCACTTGGACCAAGCAAAATCCAAAAAAAATGCAGCGGACTTTCCCCTTGCTGACTTCTTGGGGACAGCTCGACTAGCGTTGCACCAGCACCTGCTCATGCATTGGCTCCCTCACCTGCTCCCGCACCGGCTCCGGCACCGAACGTGCTCGCGGTGCTTCGTCTTTGGTTAAGCTCGACGCCCTCACGGTATCTGTCACACCGGCCCCTTCAATAAATGTATAATCTCCCGTTTTCATTGCCTTTCGGATGTCTCACGTCGCAGACTTTTCTTTGCAGGCCGACGAAACGCCGTGCACCATATTGTACACCATCAGTGACCAAAAGGTGGACGTGGGGAAGCCGACGATAATGGAGCCGAAGGAACCATTGTTCCACAACCGACCGATCCCCCCGAACGTCTTCAAGGTTTCCGTGGCCAGTGTTAAACCAGGCCATGAGAATTTTCCTCCTCTGATACTAGTAGGGGATGACGACGAGACCCCGCGGCAGCTTGGTGATTGTTGCAATGGGTGGGTCCTGTTGTGGCCAAAGAGTCTGCTTCGTCTGGAGGCGGCCAGGAGCACACCCACAAGCACGCAGCCTCAGCAAGGTATGAACATCAACACCCCACCTACCCAATTAGCGTCGGGTGTCGGGTTGGGTGATAGCGGACGGGGTAAGGAGGAGGCTCCATTAGTCGCTGATGACGTCGCCATGGATGAGGATGAGGATGACGATGGCACTCAACAGTATGTCTATACTGGCGCCTACTCAGGGTTTGAGCGTCATGAGTCGGTGCCTGAATTGCCGTCTCCAGAGGCTGAACGTATTATGGATGACCTTCCGGTAGTAAAGAAGTCTAGGAAGAGAGCGAGGAAAGGCAAAAAAGCTGATTCTGTGATCCAGCCGCCTCAGCAGCCTCGGCTTCAGGACCGTATATATATCACCGATGCGAATAAATGACATATCCGCGGTCAACCAATCCTACCTGCAACAGCGCTACGGGCCAGATTCGGCAATCTAAGGAGACTTCATGACGATGTGCTGCGGATAGAGAAAGGCCTCATCCCCTCGAAAGATCCAGGATACCCACTCTGCATGGTTAATGTTCCGCGGCAAATGTCGTACGTCGACTGCTTCCCCCCGGATAAGTTCTTCCTTCGATTCGATTACATATTCGACAAGTTTCACCTAAAGAAGCTGGATTTTACGTTTGTCCGCATTTATGCCTTGCACATGAACTACATCATCGGGGTTCAGCAGATACGTCATATCTGTGTCGCTGGCCCGTACTACATGCATGAGGGCTTCTTGGGAGTCTCCGCAAAGCACCGTGAATACGCGAGGGAATATATCGTCAATTTCATGCTCGCCAATAAGGACAAGGAGGCGATTCTTGTGCCTTATCATCCCGTGTAAGTCATCCGCGCTGCTATCCTTCCTTCGATTTCAATCATTCATTTGCATGGTGGAGGCTAATTAATTTGAGGTGTACTTATTTTGCGCAGCGGCGTGCGCGCCGTCCTCATCATCCTCTACCCCCAATTCTCCCATGCTCTTTACTTGGACTCATCGAAGAACATTCACAAAAAGGATTACATCCACATCAAGGATGTTCTCGATAGTGCTATGTTTTACTACCAAGCACGGGGTGGAGAGGTCAAGGACAAGAAGAGAAGGGGCGGCAGGCTCGCCTTCAGCCATAAGACCGACTTCTGCTGCATCAGCAACTGAGTGATTCTCTTAATGATGGATTCTATGTCCTACACCACATGCTGGAGTACATATGGGATCACCAGAACCTTCACATGTCACCTAGATCCGGCGATGCCCATATTCTACAATGGGCAAAGGACATAGGAGATATCGAGGATCATCGACTTCGAGCTGAGTTCTATAACATCCAGCGCGAAATTGCCCAAATCATCATGAAGGAGGTCGTCAGAAATACAGGGATGTTCTACGGAGAAGGACAAATGTCGCGGGAAAATGTCCGAACATGGGTAGCCTCTCAGCGTGTCGGCATGAAGCCTTTCACTAAGCTCGAGGACTATGTCCCTGACATGGATGGATGGCACGACATGGTGGAGTGATTGTCGATATATGACAATGTGTCCGTTTAGTCGATACTTTCTGTATAACAAAACTTTGAGTTATGCACGGAGAAACTTTATTTGTGATGTAATTAAACCGTCCTCCTCCTCGACTAGCGAAGATCACTCTAGTTAGGGCATTTTGGGTACGATGAACTTTGTTATTTATGCTTATGATATGTTGTTTCTATTTTTGCCAAGTCTGTCTCTTTCTGTTGCTCAACTATATATGTTGCATATCATCGACTCATGTGACGATGCAGGTGCGTAGATCATCGATGGTGAAGAAGTGCTACGCCAGGAGTATATATACGATGAGTGTCCGGAGTGTTAGGCCCAGGTGTGCCGGTTTCCGGTTTCCGAGAGACAGGCAGTAGTTAGTTTAGGTTCACGCTAATGCGAGAGAGGGATACGAACTCATGTACTGCATAGTTCCGCTCTCACTCAAAGTGATAGCTCTTCTCGCGTATATCATTGTTTAGATGGATGATGATGTATTTGCAAGTAATCGAGACTTGTATCGCTATTTTCGAGATGATGACGAGAGACCACTTTGTGTTGGATGATGATTATGATGATGACATGATTTCATGAGACTAGTTGTATGTATATGCTATGATTACATTTGTATGTGTATGATATGCTAAAGATTATTGTATAAAGCCTATTTAAATACAAAACAAATATGCAGAAAAAAACCTAATAAAACTAGTAGTAGCGAGGGGGAAAAAGTTAGCAGTAGCGCCACCTTACCAGTAGCGCATCCCTATAAAAAGCGCTATAGATAATATCAGCAGCGCTCTTCTCTGAAGCACGCTACAGCTATCCATGTATAGCAGTAGCGTGGGACGACAGACGCTACTACTATACGTTAGCTGTAGCGCCTTATCAGTAGCGTATCGTCCCATGCTACTGATAGGCCTAAAACCCACGCTGCTGCTAGGCTTTTCCCTAGTAGTGTTACATGATCTCTAAAACAAATGGTTTGATTGATTACATGAACAAACAACACAAAGGTTATTCAATGATGGAAAAAACATTTCTCCTATGATTTACCAAGTGGAATTTAATTTCCTTTTTTTGTTCAGGACCTTAACAATGCGGCCAGTCTCAGCTTCCCTCGTTTTCAAATCAACCAAATTTTAATGGTTGTCTTGAGTACTTCATGTGATTGTGTTGTTTACTTCCTCAACCTGTCAACTTCATCTCTATGTGCAAAAGCAAAATCTCTTTCTACCAATAGTTTAGCCTCTAGAGCATCAGCAGTTGGCAATTCATGATGCACGATTGGGCCGGCGCCACTACTGTTGGATGATACAACGTCCATGCAGACCTCGCTCTTCGATCTTGGGCTAACCTATTTTGCCATTAATGTTCCGATTGGATTCCGAAAAGTTGAAGTTAGCAAAACATCTCAACTGGGAGTTAGAATAGCAAACTAGTTAAACAAACAAGGAATTAAAGAGTTTCGATTGGATGTTGAAAAGTAGTTATTAACATCATTGTAACCGGTTGCAGCAACAAAGCAGTTAAACAAACAAGTTTTGCAAAAGGTACCTGTTGTGGCATTGGAGTTTCTCTTGGATCCTGAAAAGTTGACTGGCAAGTAATGTGATTAGAGCAACCAATTGCAACAGCAAAATAGTTAAACAAACAAGTTTTGCAAAAGGAACCTGTTGTGGCATTGGAGTGTCTCTTGGATCCTGAAAAGTTGAATAGCCAGTAATGTGATTAGAGCAACCGGTTGTAGCAGCAAATTAGTTAAACAAACAAGTTTTGCAAAGGAACTTGTTGTGTCATTGGAGTTTCTCTTGGATCCTGAAAAATTGAGTAGTCAGTAACTTGATTAGAGCAACAAGTTACAACAACAAACCTGTTACATAAATATATTTTTGAAAATGTACCCGCTGTGCAATTGGACTTCCAATTGGATCTTGAAAACTTTAAGTTGGTAAGATGATTAGAGCAACAAGTTACAACAACAAGCTAGGTAAACAAGGAAGTTTCTGAAAACATACCTATTGTGCCAACGGAGTTTCAGTTGGATCCTGCAAAATTAAATGTTAGAAATCATAAATAAAGTGTCGCAAGAGCCATAAGAAAAACATCAAATTAGTAAAACTAACTAGTTTTGGCAACGTATTTAATTACACATGAACTAGTAAAACTAACAAGTTCTTGGCAATGTATTAAAGTAACAAGTCGGTACTGTTTACCAGCAACAGAGACATCCATAAAATTCTTTGATATAAGCAAAATGATTCTGACACACACACACATATATGTATATATCTATACCTAATATTAAAGGACGGAGGCTTTCATAGTTCTCCATACATCATCCCTTTATATCCGTTGATTTTATGTCCGTTGTTTATTTAGGATTAGACTCAGAAAAAGTTGGTCTGATATAAAAAACAAATTGCACGCAGCGGGAGTCGAACAAGGATGGTGACTCATGCGATTGCATCGAACGAGCCAACTCACCCAGCCAATGCTTTTGAGAAAAGTTAGTAAGTTCAGCCTCAAGTATGGGTAGCACCAGATGCCCTAGTTTGGTATGCTATAATTTATTTTTTAAGCAAAGACATAATTTAACTAGGCTGACCTCCAGACGCCCCAGTTTGGTCTGGCCAACATATGCTCAGTTGTTTTTTCTTTTTTCTTTTTTTTCCTTTTGCTTTTTGTATTTCCTTATTTCTTTTCTATTTTTCTTTATTTTTTGTGCATTATAAAAAAATCGTTGCGTGTTTATAGATGAATATTCGTCGTATTTAAGGAACTTCTCACCCTATATTAAGAAAATGCTCATCAAATATTCATTTTGTATTTTAAAATTATTCTCCATATATCACTAAAATGTTTAGTATGTAAGAATACGGTTCAGTGTATATCACAAAAATGTTCAATGTGTATTAAATATTTTTCAGTGTATATCACAAAAATGGCATGTATTTTGGAATTGTTCTCTATGAAAAGTTAGCGTATCAATCCCTCTCCTCGCTACTCAATTGGGCCTTAACCTGTTTCTTCTATGGCACAAAAAATTATGTATGCATGTGCTCATGTTTCATCTGTCGTCAACCGTCCCATGTGAGTCGTCGTGTGCCCGCAAAAATTAATCGAGTCAACAAAACGCATTGGTAACAAATGCAAGCAAACCATATTAGTAATGGATGCTATCGAAACTTACGTCCTCCATGTCTGGCTTGGACCAGAATAATCAACCGATTAGGCTAGCTATTATGTTTAATATATACATGTAACCTCGACCCTGTCGTACCCTAACTGCCGCCTCCGCCCACGTGCTCCAGGCGTTTCAGGCCGATGACGTCATCGCCTTCTCCATGTACGCCTCGAGCCTCAATCGCATATCAAAGCCGCGGGTGCGACATCCATATTTTCATCGAGCTGTTTGAGGTGGCCATTGAGGTGTTCGACATGGGACTGCACACCGGTCTCTCCCATCGTGAAAGCACATGATTACTTGGTGTGACCGTGTGAGCATCATGCTGGACTAGATGGCCTTACGCGTATGTATACCATGGACCGGGTTCTCCAGCCGTGACACTGGTCTCTACATCCCAAATACACTCGGCTATATGATGCCACACTCTCACACAATGTGGACGTGATGCGGTACTGTACATGCATGTGGCGGGACGACACGTCGGGCAGCATACCGGCCTACCTCGGACGTGATAGATGTGCATGGCAAGGCCCATAATCACAATAGTGCTGGTGGCCTTGATGACTGATCCTTTGCCCCGCCATCTATAATTTAAACATGAATGCTTGCACAGCTAGCTATAACTTCTAATCACCAGATATGTCTTCTCCAATTAGTTTTCTCCTTCTCCACCTTGAGTTCCTTTTCTAATTTTAGCTGGAACTTCTTAATCAAAGTTAGTACATCCTAATGAGATCTCATATAAAAAAGCATCTATGATATTAATATTTTTCATTTGAGACATTAGGGACAAGCGGAAGTATAAAAAAGCACCTCTAATTGTATGCACACAAGTGACGGTTGCGCCATTAGGTTGGTGATAGACGAGCACATGATATTTTATTCTCCCATTACAACACATGGGCATGTTTTCTAGTAAGTTAAAAAGACAGTGTCCCTCATATAAACCTGATAGTTGTCTATCTATGAACATGCAAACATTACTAGTGCTACAAGTGATAACAGCATACCATTTAAACAAACAAGGTATCAGAACATAAATTACACGTGAATTTTGCTGCACCCTAGAAGTACATATGACCAGCTATCTACATGCTTAAGTAGCTATTTAAGTTCAGGCAAACATGTAATTCTTAACATTAAGTATCAAACAGATAGATTGGCACAGTCTATAATAGGATTAACAGGCTATGGCATTATGTAATTAGTAGCAAACTAAATTAAGCCAAGCGACGTAATTGAACAATTTTGCAATAAGTGGCTAACTAAAATTCCGAGAAGCAGGTAACTGAACTTATGCTAGCTCTTTGTACATGCACACTACAATTTTTTTTCGCTAACAAGGTTGTACGAAGGAGTCCATATCATCAATTGCTTGGATACGTAGTCCCAATACTTCTTTCTTCCCACACTACATTGGTAAGTCGAATGGTTAATCTGATAAGACGGTGTGTCCTTGATATGTTATCTAAGGATGGGTTGTCATACTGGTTGTAGCAACACACATCACACTGGCTTTTACTGTATATTTCATGCGATCACATTTGGCATCTCTAGATCTAAGCAATCTACAATACGATGAAAATACTAGCATCCTTCACATTATTGGCGAACTCAGTTCATAGAAACAAGAAATTCAACCACGGTAAATAAAAAGCGCCACTGGAATATTTTTCACTACCCCAATCATACACGCAAAAGGGGCGACGCCACCGTAGGGCTGTATGGGCAGCCGCCTCGGGTGGCCGGAAAGTGTGCACCTTGATTGAGTTGTCCAGGATGGCCCAGGCTAGTTTTGTTCGTCCCAGTACATGAGCGGATAATGCAAAAAATCTCTACTGTTATAAAAAAATAGAGTTGGTGATGATGGTGTCCTTGCCATCCTGCAATATAGGTCGTCCGATTTACATCTAACGGATAGGAAGGAAACTATGGCAATTTGGCAAAAAAGATACCCACATCCCACTCCACATTTGCAAATAAGGCCTTCCCTCGTTCCTCCTTTTCTCTCACAAGATAAACTAATCATGCAAATGCATCTTGATGTTACGTGCAACGCACAGGCATTTTGCTAGTGAAGAAAAATGTTTCAATTTTGATGGGCCAATAACGTAAGTGCAAGGCTGTCGGATTCCGGGCTCCGCAGACCCAAGAGAGGTTCGAACTCAGGGGTGTGTCTGAAGAACTCAACCACTCAAGTCGATCGATCCACTGCTCTCACGACCTAGCTCGATGAACACGACGGAGAAAGACACGATAGTTTACCCAGGTTCGGGCCACCTTGCGGTGTAATACCCTACTCCTGCTTTGTGGTGGATTAGGCTCGCGAGGGGCTGAGGATTAACTAGTACAAGTGGAAGAACTACCTTAGGAGGCTTGTTCTTGTGATGAGCTCTCGGTGGTTCAATATGCTAATCACCTGATGGGTCGATCCCTTCAATGGTGGTGGCTAGGCTATATTTATAGTGGCCTTGGTACTCTTCCTCCAAACTTAGGCGGGAAGGGATCCCACAATGGCCAAGTTTGAAAGGTGACAAGAAGTACATCTAATCCTGACGAAAGGTGGTCTTCGGCTGCAAAGCCTCTGAGCGTGACGTTGTGGTGGGCTAGGCGATGACATCCATCCTGCCGTTCTGGCGGTCTTGGTCTCGTTGAAGGCAAATGGCGACCTTTGGCTGATTCCTTGGGACTCCACACTTGCACTTGCCTCCTTTGCACCAAAGAGGAAACCTTCCACTTGATGTCTACTAGAACTACGTCGGTATTTCCCCAAAGAGGAAGAGATGATGCAGTATAGCGACGGTAGGTATTTCCCTTAGTGCTGAAGCCAAGGTTATCGAACCAGTAGGGGAACCTACTCACACCACGTAACCAACACCTGCACACAAATAACAAATACTCGCAACCCCACGTGATAAAGGTGTTGTCAATCCCTTTCGGGTACGGCGCCTCAAGATAGGCAAATAATGTGAGGTAAAAGTGGTAGATAGGATAAATAGATCGCGGAGCAAATAAATTGCAGCAGGGTATTTTTGTATTTCTGGTTTAATAGATCTGAAAATAAAAGCAAAGGAAAATAGATCGCAAAGGCAAATATGATGAGAAGAGACCCAGGGCCCGTAGGTTTCACTAGTGGCTTCTCTCGAGAAAAATAGCAAACGGTGGGAAAACAATTACTATTGGGCAATTGATAGAACTTCAAATAATCATGACGATATCCAGGTAATGATCATTATATATGCATCATGTCCAAGATTAGTAGACTGACTCCTGCCTGCATCTACTACTTTTACTCCACACATCGACCGCTATCCATCATGCATCTAGTGTATTAGGTTCATGGAGAAATGGAGTAATGCAATAAGAACGATGACATGATGTAGACAAGATCTATTTATGTAGAAATAGACCTCATGTTGTTATCCTTAATAGCAACAATACATACATGTCGTTTCCCTTTCTGTCACTGGGATCAGGCACCGTATGATTGAACCCATCACAAAGCACCTCTTGCCATTGTAAGATAAATAGATCAAGTTGGCCAAACAAAACCCAAATATCAGAGAAGAAATACAAGGCTATAATCAATCACGGATATAAGAGATCAAAGAAGACTCAAATAACTTTCATGGACAAAAACATAGATCTGATCATAAACTCAAAGTTCATCGGATCCCAACAAACACACCGCAAAAAGACTTACATCATATGGATCTCCAAGAGACCATTGTATTGATAATCAAGAGAGAGAGAGAGAGGGAGAGAGAGAGATAGAGAGAGAGAGGAAGCCATATAGCTCCTAACTACGGACCCGTAGGTCTATAAAGAACTACTCACACATCATCGGACAGGCACCAATGGACATGATGCACCCCTCCGAGATGGTGTCTAGATTGGATCTGGTGTTTCTGGACTCTGCGGCAACTGGAATTGATTGCCGTCGACTCCCCTAGCGTTTCTGGAATATTGGGGTATTTATAGAGCAAAGAGGCGGTTCAGGGGGCACTCGAGGTGGGCCCAGGCATGCCCTGGTGGGTTGTGCTCCCCTCAGAGCACCCCCCAGGTCCTTTCCTGGCCCACTAGATGTCTTCTGGCCCAAAAAAATCCTCAAAAAGTTTTGCTGCATTTGGACTCCGTTTGGTATTGAGTTCCTGTGATGTAAAAAACATACAGAAAACAGCAATTGACACTGGGCACTATGTCAATAGGTTAGTACCAAAAAATTATATAAAATGACTATAAAAAGATTGTAAAACATCCAAGAATGATAATAAAACAACATGAAACAATAAAAAAATATAGATACATTGGAGACGTATCAGCATCCCCAAGCTTAATTCATGCTTGTGCTCGAGTTGGTAAATGATAAAAACAGAATTTTTGATGTGGAATGCTGCCTAACATGTTCATCATATTTATTTTCTTTATAGCATGGACATTTGGACTTTTATATGGTTCAAAGCAATAGTCTAGTTTTGACATGAAGACTTTAATACTCAAGCATACCAACAAGCACCAATGTATTTCAAAATATCAGCACTAAAGCAAGTTATCCCTAGCCCATTATGCTCAACCATTGATCCATTCATGAAACACACTCGAATATTAGCTATACACAATGCTCAAATATGATCATAGTGCCCTTTAGTTGGTGCTTTATAAGAGAAGATGGAGACTCAAATTCAAAATAAAAATTGCATAAGTAAAAGAAAGGCCCGTCGTAGAGGGAAGTAGGGATTTGTAGAGGTGCCAGAGCTCAAAGCTTAAATTGAGAGATAAAAACATTTTCGAGAGGCATAATTTTCCCACCAACGAAAATGACTTAGAGCTCCCAACACTTTCCATGCTAGATACATCCTTGGAGGTTCCCAAACAGAAAATAAAGTTTATTCCTTTTTCCACCATTACTTTCACTTTCCATGGCTAGCTGAATCCACGGTTGCCCTCCATACCAACACTTCCCAAGGAATTTATTATTTGACAACATAAACTAAATTCATTTTTCATTTTGGGACTGGGCATCCCTAATACCTTTGCCGTACTCTCGTTCAATGACAATTGAATAAACACTCATCGTGGGAATAACACATCTAGCATGGAAAATATTGGCCACCCCTCACTGCCTCGCGAGCGATAGAGCACAGAAAAGAGAAATTTGTTTTGAAAATTAGAGATGGCACATGCAAATTTGCTTAGAACGGCATGGAAATACCGCATATAGGTAGATATAGTGGACTCATATAGCAAAACTGGTTTAAATGGTTTTGAATGCACAAGTAGTGATCATACTTAGTGCAAAATGAAGGCTAGCAAAAATATTGAGAAGCGACCAACCAAAAAGCGAAAAATCTCGTACCCAAGCATTAAGCAAAATTAACACCGAATAATGCACCACAAGTAGGATATAAGTTTCATTTCGTAACTATTGACTTTAGTGCTTGCATAGGGAATCACAATCCTTAAGATCAATATTCTTACTAAAGCACAATTACTCATCAACATGACTCACATATCATATCGTCATATCTCAAAACCATTACTAAGAATCAAGTTTATTTTGTCCAATGAGCTTCATGAAAGTTTTTATTATATCCTCCTTGGATATCTATCACTTTGGGACTATTTTCATATGTTGCTTTTGATAAGCTCAAACAAATATAAGTGAAGAACGTGAGCATAATTTTTCTTTCTCTCAAAATAATATAAGTGAAGCAAGAGAGAATTTCTAAAAAATTACTAACTGCCAAATAAATCTAAGTGAAGCATGAGAGCATTTCTTCAAAAATAACAAAGCACACCGTGCTCAAAAAGATGTAAGTGAAGTACTAGAGCAAATCCATGGCTCTAAAAATTTAAGTGAAGCATAGGAGCAAGCATAACATAAATTTTGGCTCTCTCAAAAAGGAGTGTTCAGCAAGGATTCAAAACTTAAAACAAAAAGGAAAACAAGCAAAGACTCATATAATATAAGACGCTCCAAGCAAAACTCATAATATGTGAAAAAATATAGTTTCAAGTAATATACTGATGGTTGTTAGAAGAAAGCGGGGATGCCACTCGGGGGCATCCCCAAGCTTAGTTGCTTGCTACTTCTTGAATATTATCTTGGGGTCCCTCGGGCATCCCCAAGCTTAGCCATTTGCTAATCCTTATTCCTTCATCCATCATAAGATCACCCGAAACTTGAAAACTTCAATCACACAAAACTCAACAAAACCTTCATGAGATCCGTTAGTATAAGAAAGCAAACCACTCTATAAGTACTTTTTCAAACATATTCATATTTTGTTTTTGCATTATATCTACTGTATTCCAACTTTTCTATGGCAAAAACTCATCAAATGAAACCATAGAATCATCAGAACAAGCACACCACGCAAATAAAACAGAATCTGTCAAAAACAGAACTGTCTGTAGAAATCTGGATATTTAGAATACTTCTGTAACTCTAAAAATCTTGAGAAATTAGGAAAACTTGACAAATTTGTATATTAATATTCTGAAAAAAGAATAAACTCAAAAGAATGTTTCTGTGATTTATGAAAACTATTTTCGTGAGTGCATAAGTTTCTGTTTTTCAGCAAGATCAAATAAACTTTCACCCAAATCAACCCAAAGGCTTTGCTTGGCACAAACACTAATTTAAACCACAAAAACACATCTAACCAGAGGTATAATTGGGTATTTTGTTGAAAACAAAAAAAACCAAAAAGCCAAAAGATACAAGTTGGGTTGTGTCGTGGAATTAACACGTTAGATGTCCGAACAGAAGGACTTAGTCGTGGTGCCATCGCAGTGAGATTAGCTTAAAGGGGTTAAACCGGACAAGGGACATGAGAGTTTTATACTAGTTAGGCCCCTTACGATGAAGGTAAAAGCCTACGTCTCGTTGTGATGGGATTATTGGGGTTTCGATGCCCAGGGAGCGAATACGCTTTGCCTGAGTCTCGAGTTGTTGTTTCTTGTCCCTGAACCGCTGCCGGGTCGTCCATTTACATAGGTTGATTCCCGGAAGGTTTACAGAGTTCCGAGGCCGGCCCATACAAGTGTCCGGCTCGGTCTCTTCCTTTCCCTAACTTACAATACAAGTTATAAGACTATGGCGGTTTACAACTATGGGCCCTAATCCGCCTTTGGGCTCTGGGCCTCTAAGCTTTAATAGTAGAGCGCCATCTTCTTTGTCTTCATGGGCTTCAATATGGATGAGCGTGAACCGGCCCCTCCTGGGCGGTTTACACTCAGTAGTTATATCCTCAACATTAGGCCCCAGATTGATTTGGACCTGTTCATGTCAATCTTCAATACTTAGAAAAATTCCCTGAACTTCTTACGATCCTCGTAAACTACCATGATATCTTCTCCCTATAAACTTTGGTAAACCGCCATGACGTCATCTTCTGAATTTGCAGTAAATCGTCATGATGTCATCTCTTTACAAAAAGTTAATAAAGATTCCCTTCATTAATTAACTTCCGAAGATCGAGGCGACAGCTGCACCCCATTTTGCCGCTTCGGGCTCCTCGATTCTCGCGCCTGTCACTTATCCCTTTTCCTTTATAAATAAGACCGGGGGTCCTTTCCATTTTCCCCCTTGCCTCTTCGCAACTTCTTCCTCCTCACGACCCTGAAGAACTCAAGCATCGCCCCCGCCATCGACCCTTGAATCTGCACCAACTAGGCCGCTGCATCAACCTGTTCGTACCAAAGACCTTGCGACACTCCTCCGTCGCTACGTGGCCCGGTAAGTACTCCCTTTCTTAACTATCAAATATGCATTAGGGTTCCAAGGTTCTTGGGTGTTCATCAGCGTTCATCGGTGCTCATTTTCTTTCCCTTAGCATCTCATTGAATATCGCTAGGCCTGACAGCTTCTTCTCGTGGCCGAAGTCATAGTTTTAATCTGCCCCGCCGTAGCATCTCGTTGATCCTGGATAGATCCCGTCTGGACTGTTAGTGTTCTACCGTCGCCATTTTTAGGGCTTAGAAAATTTTCTTTACTAGGCCGCGGTAGATCCAAAATTATAATACCATCTTGCGAAACCTGTTTCTTCCGTACTTAGTAAATTTCAGATGTTCTTCTTCCACTTGTAGGCGGTTTAACCTTTAGAAAATGATAATCTGCCAGGTACCATTAGCCCTCACGTAAACCGCCATCTTAACTTGAGCATCAAAATCTGGTTTATCGTACATATATGCTCCAATTAAATCCCCCGGTTTAAACCAGTTTGTGCACATCAATATTGAACAGTGAACCAGCTTTTGCACTTCCTTTATAGTTTGTCCTCCAAAATGGCCAAGCAATTCTCCTCTTGCAACTGGATTCCTTCCCGGATCACAGAAACACAACACAATGGATATGTTCTAACTGGCGCTTTGGCCAAGAATGAGGTCATTCATTGGTGAGTCCCTGGCCGTGAGTGCTCTCCTGAACCTCAAGATGGAGAAGTGGTTGTATTTATGCAGCATCTAGACCGGGCATTTTGCCCTCCCGGATCAAAGTTTTTCCGGCATGTGCTTGCCAACTTCCAACTCCATCCTCAAGACATTGGACCGAACTCCGTGTCCAACATCTGCAATTTCCAAGTGTTCTGTGAAGTTTACCTTCAAGAAGAACCGATTGTTGAACTCTTCAGGGACTTCTTTCACTTGAACCGCCACACTGAATTTTCTGACGGTCCCAATATTGAACATGGCGGAGTGTCAATTCAGAAAAGGAAAGAAGTCGATTTTCCTCATGCCAAAGATCACAGCTACCCCAAAGATTGGAATCAAACATGGTTCTACTGTCAGAACAATCCTCCTACTAATGAAGACCCTCTGTCGGGTTACCATGGTCACCGGCTAAAGAACGACAAACATATGCACCTAAACTTGCTAAGCTTCGGGATCTTCTAGCAAACGGCTTAACATGCATTGATCTCGTTCGTTGCTGGGTATCATGGGGCATCCTGCCTTTAAGCCGCCGTACCAGGTTGATGCATGAGTACACCGGGGACGTCAAGGACCCTCAACGACAACATGAGATACAGATGACTGACGATGAAGTCACTGAGTCTGTCAAGAAGATGCTGGATGAACCGATCGCTGAATGTAGCAAGACTGGGCTGCATCCCTTTTATGCCTCTAACAAACCGCCAGCGGTAAAAACAAATTTATCCTTCTGCTTTTTTTTGATCCATCTCTGCTTTAACATTTTTCTGATAACCCTTTGTTAATTCTTACAGGCCAAAGATCCTTTCTGCAAGAGGAAAACTCAAGGTAAACCGGCAAAAGCTCAAGACAAACCGGCGAGGGATGCTCATGCTAAGAGCAAGGCCATCAAGAGGCCAGCAAAGAAGAAAACCGCCGAATCCTCTGACCCGCCCGAAGATGTTGATGATTCGGAACAAGAGGTAGAACTTGACTCCCTCGGTACATTTTTCATACATCTTATTGACAATGACCATTACCAGGATGACGCGGAAGCTAGCCGTGCAAACCATGTAGAGGTAATCTCTCTTTCCTACAATTCCGATCTTGTGCCAGTAAGAAAAATCCGTCGCGCAGTCCAGAAAGTGAAGCGTTCACATCCTTTCACTCATTTGGATCCACAACATCCTGAAGCTCGTCGCACAACCCGGCATAGTGGCCAGCAAGTCACTTCCTCCGGTTTACCGGACACTCCAATCTAGAAACGCCGTGCAGAGGTCTCTTGTAATTCTAACAAGTCTTATCCCTTGGCGGGTTACTTCCGATACCCTCTTTATCCGTCTGACTCAAATTATCAGGTAACTTCCAATTCGTCCTCCGGCGATTCATCAACCACGCAAATGCGTCCCCTCAAGACCGTCCCTGGGTAAGTACAATAATCTTATCTTTGCCTTCTTGCACAGGTGCACTATATTAACCTCTATGTGCCATTTTGCAGCGCCAAAGCCCGATTTAGCAAGAAGGCAAAAACAAATGCTCCCAATGATGAGATTGAACCGGATAGGACCTCAGAAGGTGCTGGCAGTGATGTTGATATTACCATGGATGATCATGTGCCACAAGATCATGCCACTGATGTTGAACTGCCCGAAGTTAACCCGGCGAGCCCGCATATCGATCCGCCAAGCTCGCAAGCCAATCCTCCAATTCCAACCACTGATCCGCCGAGCCCTGCCAAGGCCTCAGATAAACCGGTGAGCCCAAATGTAGCAACTGATGATGTTGTGATTACTGGTGTTGGCCATACTTCTCCTGGTAATCCTGTCTCTTTGTCAAAGCACAGTGCCAAAGTGGAATCTGCTGCTGAAGAGAAAGGCAAGTGGAAGACTGATGTGTCAAGTTATGCTCCTCTCCTCGCTCAAGAACTTCATTCTGGATACCTAAACCGCCTATACACAAGCCATGATTACGAGGCCGGTTTGGTCAACTTGATAAAGGAGCGTTATGAGGTAATTTCCAAACACTATAAATCTCCTTTGCACTGTATATCAACTCCATTGTAGCCCCCAAGGGCCGGTTTACCTTTTTAAGATGAACCGGGACTTGCTATTCCAAAGTTGTCCTTGTTGAATTCCTTCACCTTAGAATTTTCTGATCAATTACACATTAGCCCCCAAGTGCCAAGATTAATACTTGTATTGAGCCTTGGGACTTTGAATAATAGTCAAAAAGAAAACAATCCGCATTAGCCCCCAAGTGCCAAGTGTATAACTTGTTATGTGCATGGGACTTTGAGAAAAAATCTTAACATCTTCATCATCTGTCTTTTGCAGGATGATTTGACCAACAAAGATTCTCAGATTGCTGATCTTCAAGAAAACATTAAATCCCAGCAAGCAGAAACCTCCAAGGCCAAAGATGAACTGAAAGGTGCTTTGACTGCCATGGAGCAATTAAAGGATGGTTTCAAAAGTGAGCGGGCGGATTGGGAAACAGAAAAAGCTATTCTTTTAAAGCATGCTGAAGATGCCGAAGCAGCTCTTAACCCAGTGGCAGAAGAGCTAACTAGGCTAAAGCATCAAGTCAATGCTATGACTTCAACAATATTTGGTAAGTACCCTTTGACAGCACCTTATTTAAACATTTTTTGAACTTGCCAATTTAACAGTAAATTCTGAAACCGTGTTCAGGTAGTCGTGTTGCTCATCTGGGCTCAGATGTGCGGATGAAGTTGAAAGCAGCCTACACATTGATAGAACAACTGTATACTGGAGCTCAACGAGTCATCAGTGCGTCCTCTTTCAAAAACCGGCACCAACCTTGATCAAGGATACGTTGGCCAAATTATCTATGACCCTGGCCCAGATTGAAGAGGTAAAGCGATCTGCCGCAAGAGCTGGCGCTTTAACAACACTGATTTGGGCCAAAGCGTGGATTGCTGATATTGATCCGGCACATATCGCAAAGGGCTATCCTGGTCAACAAGAAGACGAATCAGATTTTGATAATGAAGCCCTCAAAGCCTTGACAAAATAGATGCACCCACTGGCAAGCCAATTGGCTGAAGAGATTGACTTGCCTGTCTATCGGTCCAGTTATGACGCAGACAACAAACGGGTTGACACAGCTGCGAAAGAAGCTCAGAATCTAATCCCTCCAATCCATAAGCACACCTATGCCCCTGACATTGAACCGTCCAACCCTATAAGCAACAAAGCTATCATTCAAGCCTTAACCAGGATTGATTGGACCACCCTTGACTTCTAGCCACTGGGTGAACAGGAGATGCTATCGAAGAAGAGCGATATACATAATTGGCAAAATATCAAAGAAGAGCCATGTCAACAAAATATGTACATAATGAGAGCCTATGGCTCAGGTGTAGTAAGGCCGTAGAAGAGCGACATTCCACGGCCGACGGGTCTCCTCCTCCGATTTGCTTGAGTCTTTGTGCTCGTGAACGTCGATGAGGTAGTATGATCCCTTGTGCAGATTCTTGCTGACCACAAAGGGCCCTTCCCAAGGTGGGGATAACTTGTGCATATCGGTCTGATCCTGGATGAGCCGGAGCACTAAGTCGCCTTCTTGAAAGGTTCTTGTTCTAACCTGGCGGCTGTGATAACGCCGCAGGTCTTGCTGATAAACCGCCGAACGAGCCAATGCCAGTCCCGTTTTTCATCTAACAGGTCCAGTGCTTCTTGACGTGCTTGCTCGTTGTCCACTTCAACATAATTGGCAACTCGGGGCGAATCATGACGAATATCACTTGGGAGTACCGCCTCTGCATTGTAAACCATGAAGAAAGGTGTATAACCTGTAGATCGGTTTGGGGTGGTGTTTATGCTCCATAATACAGATGGCAGCTCTTCCACCCAACAACCTGGTGTCCTCTTCAAAGGAACCATAAGTCGGGGCCTAATACCCTTCAAGATTTCCTGATTGGCTCTTTTAGCTTGACCATTAGATTGGGGGTGAGCCACAGATAACACATCAAGCCGGATGTGCTCTCATTGACAAAAGTCCTCCATCTCGCCTTTGGAGAGGTTTGTGCCATTATCTGCGATAATGCTATGTGGACAACCAAAACGGAAGATCACCTTTTTGATGAATTGAACCGTCGTAGCTGCGTCACACTTGCTTACTGGCTCCGCTTCAACCCATTTAGTAAACTTGTCAACCGCCACCAACAGGTGGGTCTTCTTATCTTTGGATTGCTTCAAAGGCCCTACCATGTCAAGCCCCCCAAGTAGCAAATGGCCAGGTGATGGGAATCATCCGTAACTCCTGAGCCGGAACATGAGATCATAGTGAGAATTTCTGACAACCATCGCACCGCCTCACCAAGTCTTCAGCATCAGCATGAACCTTCAGCCAATAGAAACCATGATGAAACGCTTTAGCAACCAGAGATTTTGAACCGGCATGATGACCACAATCTCCTTCATGGATCTCTCGTAAAATCTCACGGCCTTCTTCAGGAGAAACACAACGCTGGAACACACCGGAAACACGGCAACGGTGTAACTCGCCACTGTGAACAATCATGGACTTGGAACACCGGACTATCTGTCTGGCCAAAACTGCATCTTCTGGCAACTCGCCCCGGTTCAAATACGCCAAGTATGGAACCGTCCAATCCGGAATAATGTGTAAAGCGGCTACCAACTGTGCCTCCGGATCAGGAATAGCGAGGTCCTCCTCTGTAGGCAACTGAACTGATGGGTTATGCAAGACATCCAGAAAGGTATTGGGTGGCACCGGTTTACGTTGAGATCCTAGCTGGCTTAAAGTATCAGCCGCCTCATTTTTGCGCCGATCAATGTGCTCCACTTGATAACCCTTGAAGTGACCAGCGACAATATCCACCTCTCGTCGGTAAGCCGCCATGAGTGGATCCTTGGTATCCCAAGTACCTGAAACTTGCTTGGCTACCAGATCCGAATCTCCAAAGCATCATACCCGGCATAAGTTCATTTCCTTAGCCACTTGAAGACCATGGAGTAAGGTTTCATACTCAGATGCATTGTTAGTACAAGGAAACATTAATCAAAGAACATAATGAATTTTATCACCTCGAGGGGAAGTAAGGACAACTCCAGCCCCCGAGGCCTCCAATTGCCTGGACCCATCAAAGTGGATAGTCCAGTATGTGTTGTCCAGTTTGTCTTTCGGTGTCTGCAACTCTATCCAATCATTGATGAAATCCACAAGAGCCTAGGACTTGATAGCTGTCCGAGGCATATACTTTAAACCGTGCGGTCCAAGCTCAACAGCCCACTTAGCAACTCGGCCCATTGCTTCCTTGTTCTGGATGATATCCCCCAAAGGATCGGAACTGACCACTGTGATGGGGTGACCTTTAAAGTATTGCTTAAGCTTCCAACATGCCATCAAAACCCCATACACCAACTTCTGCCAATGCGGATATCTTTGCTTGGACTCAATGAGCACTTCGTTGATATAATAAACCGGCCTTTGAATCGGGTGTTCCTTTCCAGCCTCCTTGCGCTCCACCACCATAGCTACACTGACAGCCCAGGCATTAGCAGCCACATACAACAACAGCGGATCCTTATCAACTAGAGTAGCAAGAACGGGCGGTTCAGCCAACTGCTTCTTTAAGCCCTCAAACGCCGCATCAGCAGCATCATTCCATACAAAATTGTCTGTCTTCTTCAACATCTGATACAAGGGGATTGCCTTCTCTCCCAACCTGCTGATAAACCGGCTCAAAGCCGCAACCCCACATTGACAACACCTTTATCATGTCCAAGATTAGTAGACTGACTCCTGCCTGCATATACTACTATTACTCCACACATCGATCGCTATCCAGCATGCATCTAGTATATTAAGTTCATGGAGAAATGGAGTAATGCAATAAGAACGATGACATGATGTAGAAAAGATCTATTTATGTAGAAATAGACCTCATCTTGTTATCCTTCATAGAAACAATACATACGCGTCGTTTCCCTTTCTGTCCCTGGGATCAAGCACCATAAGATCGAACCCATCACAAAGCACCTCTTCCCATTGCAAGATAAATAGATCAAGTTGGCCAAAAAAAACCCAAATATCAAAGAAGAAATACGAGTCTATAATCAATCACACATATAAGAGACTAGAGAAGACTCAAATAACTTTCATGGATAAAAACATAGATCTGATCATAAACTCAAAGTTCATAGGATCCCAACAAACACACCGCAAAAAGACTTACATCATATGGATCTCCAAGAGACCATTGTATTGATAATCAAGAGAGAGAGAGAGAGAGAGAGAGAGAGAGAGGAAGCCATCTAGCTCCTAACTACGGACCCGTAGGTCTACAAAGAACAACTTACACATCATCGGAGAGGCACCAATGGACATGATGCACCCCTCCGAGATGGTGTCTAGATTGGATCTGGTGTTTCTGGACTCTTCGGCGGCTGGAATTGATTTTCGTCGACTCCCCTAGGGTTTCTGGAATATTGAGGTATTTATAGAGAAAAGAGGCGGTTTAGGGGGGCACCCGGGATAGGCACAACCCACCTGTGCGCACCTAGGCCTCCAGGCGAGCCCTGGTGGGTTGTGCTCCCCTCGAAGCACCCCCAGGTGCTTTCCTGGCCCTTGATATGTCTTCGTCGTATCTATAATTTTTGATTGTTCCATGCCAATATTCTACAACTTTCATATATTTTTGGCAACTTTTTATATTATTTTTGGGACTAACATATTTATCCAGTGCCCAGTGCCAGGAAAGTTCCTTTTTGTTGCATGTTTTTGTTTCGCAAAACCCCCATATCAAATGGAGTCCAAACAGGATAAAAACGGATGGAGAATATTTTTGGAATATTTGTGATATTCGGGAGGAAGAATCAATGCGAGTCGGTGCCCGAGGGGGCCACGAGGCAGGGGGCCGCGCCCCTGACCCTCGTGGGCACCCCTTAATGCGGTTTCTGCTCTTCTTTTGCCGGAAGAGAGCTAATTTTCGGAAGAAAAAATCATGGCGAAGGTTTCAATCCAATCGGAGTTATGGATCTCCAGATATATAAGAAATGGTGTAAGGGCAGAACCGGAGAGCGCCGAAACACAGAGAGACAGAGAGACAGATCCAATCTCAGAGGGGTTCTTGCCCCTCCCATGCCATGGAGACCAAGGACCAGAGGGGAAACCCTTCTCCCATCTAGGGAGAAGGTAAAGGAAGAAGAAGAAGAAGGGGGGCTGTTTCCCCCTCGCTTTCGGCGGCGCCCGAACACCGCCGAGGGGCCATCATCATCACCGCGATCTACACCAACACCTCCGCCATCTTTACCATCATCTCCATCACCTTCCTCCCATCTATATTCAGCGGTACACTCTCACGCAACCCGCTGCACCCTCTACTTGAACATGGTGCTTTATGCTTCATATTATTATCCAATGATGTGTTGCCATCGTATGATGTCTAAGTAGATTTTTGTTGTCCTACCGGTGATTGATGAATTGCTATGATTGGTTTAATTTTCTTGTAGTTATGTTGCTGTCCTATTGTGCCCTCCGTGTCGTGCAAGCGTGAGGGATTCCCGCTGTAGGGTGTTGCAATACATTCATGATTCGCTTATAGTGGGTTGCTTGAGTGACAAAAGCATAAACCTGAGTAAGGGGGTTGTGCCGTATGGGATAAAGGGGACTTGATGCTTTAATGCTATGGTTGGGTTTTACCTTAATGATCTTTAGTAGTTGCGGATGCTTGCTAGAGTTCCAATCATAAGTGCATATGATCCAGAAGAGAAAGTATGTTAGCTTATGCCTCTCCCACATAAAACTTGCTATCGGCCTAGTAAAGTAGTCAATTGCTTAGGGACAATTTCACAACTCCTACCACCACTTTTCCACACTCTCTATATTTACTTTATTGCTTCTTTATCTAAACAGCCCCTAGTTTAAATTTATGTGCTCTTTATTATCTTGCAAACTTATCCAACAACACCTACAAAGTCCTTCTAGTTTCGTACTTGTTCTAGGTAAAGTGAACGTTAAGCGTGCGTAGAGTTGTATCGGTGGTTGATAGAACTTGAGGGAATATTTGTTCTAACTTTAGCTCCTCGTTGGGTTCAACAGTCTTACTTATAGAAAGAGGCTACAATTGATCCCCTATACTTGTGGGTTATCAAGACCTTTTTCTAGCGCCGTTGCCGGGGAGTCATAGCGTGGGGTGAATATTCTCGTGTGTGCTTGTTTGCTTTATCACTAAGTAATTTTTATTTGTTGTTCTTAGTTGTTCTCTATCTTTAGTTATGGATATGGAACATGAAATACCAAAAAAAATTAGGTGTACTTGCTACTCATGGAGATGGGGAACCTCCTAAAACCCTCGATGCTGGTTATGTGAAAAATATTATGTACTACTTTGATAATCCTGAGAAAACCCCATTCAATTATGTTATGGGAGACACGTTGGATCAACGTGAATACTTTAAGGATTATCACTTGACACAAAAAGGGAAACTATTATGGGATCAAATTCATATGTTGCATGGTATGCTCGAGAACTATGCTTGAGATATGATTATACTTGTTGCTCTAGGATGAAGGCCCCACACCTTTCCTTTTCATGCAAATTTAATGATAATGAAACCTTGGCTTCTTATCCTAATGGTATATATGATTACTATGATGTGGAACAAATAGAAGAATTTGTTGCTATTATGGGTGCTTATGAAATTGAATCTTTGTTTAAAACATGTGAAAATCTTGATGATGCTATTTACAGACCTGAAATTTTTGCTATACTTAAATATTGCAATGAGAATCATGAATATAATGTCGATATTGATGCATTTATTGAGGAAGTCACCGCTTTCCAAGAAGAGACTAATATTTTGCAGGAGTCTATGGAAGAAGAAATTGAAGAAGCTGTGAGCTCATTAGATTAAAAATATGATGAGGAGAGCAAAGAAAAAAAAGGAGGAAGAGAGGATTAGCTACCCGTGCCCACCTTCTAATGAGAGTAACTCTTCAACTCATACATTGTTTAATTTCCCTTCGTGCTTACCGAAGGATGAATGCTATGATGATTGTTATGATCCCGTTGATTATCTTGAAATACCCCTTTTTGATGATGCTTGCTATGCTTGTGGCCATGAAGCCAATATGAATTATGCTTATGGAGATGAAATTGCTATAGTTCCTTATGTTAAATATGAAATTGTTGCTATTACACCCACACATGATAGTCCTATTATCTTTTTGAATTCTCCAAACTACACTATATCGGAGAAGTTTGTGCTTATTAAGGATTATATTGATGGGTTGCGTTTCACTACTACACATGATGATTTTGATAGATATAATATGCATTTTCTTGCTGCTCCTACTTGCAATTATTATGAGAGAGGAACTATATCTCCACCTCTCTATGTTTCCAATATGATAAAATTGCAACAAACTGCTTATACTATGCATTGGCCTTTACTTGGTGTGCATGAATTGTTCTTTTATGACATGCCGATGCATAGGAAGAGAGTTAGAATTTTTTGTTGCTTGATATATGTTACTTTGTGCTCACTACTAAATTACAAATCATTGTTAACTAAAATTGGCTTTGATATACCTTGGGATCCGGATGGATCCATTACTTGAGCACTATAGGCCTAGCTTAATGGCTTTAAAGAAAGCGCTGCCAGGGAGACAACCCGGAAGTTTTAGAGAGTCATTTATTTCTGTTGAGTACTTTTATAAAGTTTAAAAACAAAAAAATAAAGAGGGAAACCCAAAACTTTTCAAAAAGAAAAGTGACAGTGAGAGAGACATGCATTGTTGAAGTGGGGGAGCTCCTTGAACTTTGTTCATGCTCACAGAAACTTTGTGAATCTTGATTACAGAAAATTTTCAAAAAAAAATATCCCCTTGTACAATTCCATTGTATTATAAAAATAATGTGCCAAGGTTTGCCTTTAGGATGTTTACAATGCTTGTTGATTTGTGCGGTGCAGGACAGAAACTTTGGCTGTAGTCCGCGATTTTACATTTTTTACTGGAACGTCAAACGGTTCTGATTATTTTCGAACTGTCTTGATGTACAAATTTTTTATTTTTCCTAATTTTTTTAGAATTTGTGGGGTAACAGAAGTATGGTGAATATTCCGATTGCTACAGACTGTTCTGTTTTTGACAGATTCTGTTTTTGAAGCATAGTTTACTTGTTTTGATGAAATTATCAATTTCTATCAGTGGATTAAGCCATCGAAAATTTATATTACAGTAGACACAATGCAAAAACAAAATATGAATTGGTTTGTAACAGTACTTATAGTAGTGATTTGTTTATTATACTAACGGATCTTACCAAGTTTCTGTTGAAGTTTTGTGTGGATGAAGTGTTTGATCGAGGAGGTCTCGATATGAGGAAAAAGAAGAGACGAAAGAGATGAAGCTTGGGTATGCCCAAGGCAACCCAAGTAAATATTCAAGGAGACTCAAGCGTCTAAGCTTGGTGATGCCCCGGAAGGCATACCCTCTTTCTTCAACAAGTATCGGTATGTTTTCAGATTCGTTTCGTTCATGCGATATGTGCAAGTCTTGGAGCGTCTTTTGCATTTAGTTTCCACTTTTATTTTATGCACCATGATAGTATGAGATAGTCCTTGGTTGATTTATATAATGCTCATTGCACTTCACTTAAAAGTTATGAGTATGGCTTTATAGAATCCTTCATGTGCTTCACTTATATCATTTGAAGTTTTGATTGCTTGTTTCTCTTCACATATAAAACCGCCATTTGTAGAATGATCTTTTGATTCACTTATATTTGTTAGAGCATGGGCATATCTTTTGTAGAAAGAATTAAACTCTCTTGCTTCACTTATATCTATTTAGAGAGATGACAGGAATTGGTCATTCACATGGTTAGTCATAAAATCCTACATAAACTTGTAGATCATTGAATATGATATGTTTGATTCCTTGCAATAGTTTTGCGATATAGTGATGATAATATGTGGGAGGTTCTAGTAAATGGTTGTGTTTAGTAAGGTTATTGGTGTTAAGGTTTGTGATTCATGAAGCATGCACGTATGGTCTACTAACTATGTAACCAAATTGGCGCGCATTGTATTTTGATTGTTTATCTTTGTGTGAAGGTCGGGGGCGCGCGATGGTTAACTCCTACCAACCTCCCCCCTAGGAGCATGCGTAGTAGTATTTTGCTACGAGGGCTAATAAACTTTTTCAATAAGTATATGAGTTCTTTATGACTAATGTGAGTCCATGGATTATACGCACTCTCACCCTTCCATCATTGCTAGCCTCTTCGGTACCGTACCAATCAAGCAGGAGTTGGTGCAAACTTCGCCGGTGCATCCAAACCCCATGATATGATACGCTCTATCATACATAAGCCTCCTTGTATCTTCCTCAAAGCAGCCACCATACCTACCTATCATGGCATTTCCATAGCCATTCCAAGATATATTGCCATGCAACTTCCATCATCATCATATACATGACTTGAGCATTCATTCTCATATTGCTTTGCATGATCGTAAGATAGCTAGCATGATGTTTTTATGGCTTGTCTGTTTTTTGATATCTTTGCTATGCTAGATCATTGCACATCCCGGTACACCACCGGAGGTATTCATATAGAGTCATGTCTTTGTTCTAGGTATCGAATTGTAATATTGAGTTGTAAGTAAATAAAAGTGTGATGATCATTGTCGGTGTCAAAACCGGCGGATCTCGGGGATGGGGTCCCGAACTGTGCGTCTAGGCGGATGGTAATAGGAGACAAGGGACACGATGTTTTTACCCAGGTTCGGGCCCTCTCGATGGAGGTAAAACCCTACTCCTGCTTGATTGATATTGATGATATGGGTAGTACAAGAGTGGATCTACCACGAGATCAAGGAGGCTAAACCCTAGAAGCTAGCCTATGGTATGATTGTTGTAATTGTTGTTGTCCTACGGACTAATACATTCCGGTTTATATAGACACCAGAGAGGGCTAGGGTTACACAGGGTCGGTTACAATGGTAGGAGACCTACATATCCGTATTGCCAAGCTTGCCTTCCATGCCAAGGAAAGTCCCATCCGGACACGGGACGAAGTCTTCAATCTTGTATCTTCATAGTCTTGGAGTCCGGCCGATGATGATAGTTCGGCTATCCGGACACCACCTAGTCCAGGACTCCCTCAGTAGCCCCCGAACCAGGCTTCAATGACGACGAGTCCGGCGCGTATATTGTCTTCGGTGTTGCAAGGTGGGTTCTCCTCCAAATTCCATGTGTTTGCCGAACAGTGTCTGGCTTCCTTATAAATGTTGCGCTCCTTGGCTTCCACGCCCAATAATGGCCCTCTTCCACGCGTCGCACAAATGCGAAAGGCCAGGGTATTTTTACATTTTACCCCTTAGCTGCGCGAATAAGCTGCCTATAAGAGAGGCAAGAATCCATATCCAAATCACACCATCCTCCTTCCGCGAGTACTCATCGGAGCGCTTCTGACCAAAACCCATTCTATCATGGACCGTCGACGCGGCTCCTCCTCTCGCGCTCCTAGCCCTCAGCCAGGAGATTGGAGGAGATGTTCAGTCCCACACAGCGAGCTGGTGACGCTCCAAGCGGAGGGATACCTCCCTCCGGCCTTTATGGTCCCGGTTCAAGCCGAGCTGGCCACCTACAAAGGTGGAAAGCAGGCGGAGCACCCCCAGTCCCTCCAAAGGAGAGCGGGTGTGTTTCGTCCCTTATCTAATAAGGGGGCTCGGATTTCACATACATTCGTTTCTCCGGGGGCTTCTGGAGTTCTACGGACTCCAGCTTCATCACCTCACGCCTGCCTCCATTCGGCACATTGCAGGCTTTGTAGCTCTTTGTGAGCTGTTCCTGGGCATCGAGCCCCATTTTGCGCTGTGGAAGAGACTGTTTTGCCTCGTCCCCCATTCTCACGAGGGGTCGATATATCAAGTGGGCGGAGCCGAAATATGGCGCATCGCCGGGACCGGATATCTATCCGGTACCCCAAAGAAGGCGTCCGAAGACTGGCCCTCGGAATGGTTTTATGGGGAAGATGCTCCACTATCGGACCCAGTTCGGATCGGCCTCCCGGAGTTCAGCAATGCTCCTCTGAAGAAACGTCTGAGTTGGCTCCTGTGGAGCCCTCAACAGCAGGATGACAGGAGCGTCCGTTATCTGATGGGCCGGATAAGGTTGCTGGCTCATTCCGGATTGACCATGATTGGAGTCATGGCCACTTGCATTATGCGAGGGGTGCAGACGCTCCAATATAGGGGCCACCCCATGTGGGATTTCAATGGGGAGAATGACGCCACCCGTCATGGCCGCAAGGGGCCGGGATCGGCCGCATATCTGGTGAAGATCCTGTCCGGCTTGTACAAGAGGGAGAAGGAGGACTTCCTCCAAATGAGCCCATTGAATGGGTTCTCCATGAATAACCCTCGGAGCTGGGTAAGCGGATTTTTTACATCCGATCCGTGCTTTCAAAGTTAAGCGCTTTACTTTACGATTTTGACGCAGGAACTGCGCCGGGATGTGGTGGGCGTACACAGTCTGGCTCCACAACCCGAGGATCCGGGAAGATCCCTTGATCCGGCCTCCGAAGAGGATCCGGACATAAAGGTGGAGCTAATTGACGGGGTGTTCCACCAGCTTAGCATGGACAATGCTCTAGTCGCCATTACGGCTAACTATCCCGGTTTATTTCCGGCTTCCCAGGTAACTATGACCAGAGCCCTGACACCCTCACTTCGTTTGTGCTTATCTCTAACCGCCGTATACCAACGGTGTCTCGCAGGAGGTGCCTTCAAGGCGGGAAGCTGATCCCGTGGCAGCTGACCAACAAGGGTCAGTTCGGCCCAGCAGGCGGAAGAGGGGTGCGGTGCGAATTGAAACGTCGCCGCAAAGGTATGTCCTGCCGCCGTTTTTAAGGAAAAGACTTCTGTGAAGTACATTAATGCTCATGACTCTTCCAGGAGAAAGAGCGCTCGCCGGACTGTGCCTGGAGAGGTTGCCAACCAATCCTCCGCCAGCTAGGCTCCAACACCTGGTCCAGAGGGGGACACGAGCGCAAGGCGCGAGCCGGATGCTCCTCCAACGGAGGATGCCAATCCGCAGCCATTCACCAACCTGCGCCAGACCCGGGTGGTGCGCGGCGGCGACTGGAGCGCTCTGTCGCCGGACGATGCCAAGCTGAAGATTGCCACCACCCGAATCCTCCGGCTCAGGCTTGCCGGGCTCACAGCAGGGGCGGTTGGCACGGATTTCCTTCATCGTCGCATCGCCCCTCTGCAGAAGAGGGGGAGGCCCGCCTGGCTGTTTGGCGGCCCGGCGTATATCATGAGGCTGCGTCCAGGCCTCAACTTCAACTTCACGGTTCTGGAGCTTGACGGGATGCTGAGGGAGCTGTTCAAGCATGACGCCAATCATCCAGAGTGGTTCAGGCTGCCGGAAGGCGTCATCCCTTTGTGCAACAACTCCCAGCGCGATCGCATCTGCGCAATGATGCCAGAGTGCGACTCGCACGGGATGAGCGCAACTTGGATAGAGCCCGCCGACGACGTCATGCGGCAATTCTTCGATGACTTGACGGAGGTAGCAGTCAACTCAGACGAGCAGAAGCTCCTCACCCGCGCCACCACCGACGACGAGATGCGGTACATCGCCACCAGGGCCGAAGAGGCGGCGGCAGCCGCTGCCGCGGGTGAGTTTGGCTTCATGTTGGAGGAGGCGGAGGCGGCCGAGGCGGCAAGTCTTGCCGACCGGGAAGACCTTGCCAGAGAGGTCGTTGGCGAGGGGGATCCCGAGGTCGAAGCGAGCGAGCCCGCCGGGGGCGCGAGCGGCCAGCCGTCCTCGAGCAGCTTGCCGCAGGCGGAGCCCCCAGCGCAGCCCCAATTCCAGCCAAGAAGGCGCCTCCGTCGAGTTGGAGATCCAGCAGCGCGGCAAGCAGGCCAACAGCCGTAGCGTCGTGGGACGCGCTCCACCGCGGCAAGTACAGTTGCCGCAGGAGCATCTCAGGCCGCGCCGGCAACCGAGGCGGGGTCTTCCCGGGCTGCCACACCCGATCCTGCCGCGGCTCCCGGCAAACGTCCAAGGGAGCCCACTCCTCCGCCACACCGCGCAGAGAGGGTACCGGACTTCGACCTCTCCGCGCTGAGCTCCGATGATGATGAAGAGGAGGAGGAGGAGGAGTAAGACTTTCTTCTTACTGTACTTGTCTTTCTTTGATCTTTGTTGTTGCTTGTCTTGTATCTGATTTGCTTCCCTCTGAGTCTTTGTTCCATTTCAAGACTCTGGCCGAGAGAGCGGTGAAGAGGGCCAAGGTCCCAGTGGTTGTCATCGAGGACGATCCTGCTGTGACGGCAGAGGACACGTCTGAGACTACCTTGACGGACCCGGTTCCTTCTCCTCGCAGCAGCCCCCAGCACAGCCCCCAGCGTAAGTGTTTGGTTCACTTTCTGTTGTGGGGCGCGCACGGGTGCTTCTTCTTTTGCTGACATCTGGATTGCTGATTCATTTGTGTAGGAGCAGAGCAGGCTCATCAGGACCAATCAGGAACCGCCCCGGAGGAGCTGTCTGCTTCGACTAAGCCGCCCAGGGGCGATTCCCCGACAAGGGAGCGCTCCCCGGCAAGGGAGAGGTCCCCGGCAAGGGACGGAACCAGTGAGCCCTGGGTGGAGGAGCCCATGGTCACAGAGCCCAGCACAGGTGACCTACCTTGTCGAAAATCTTCCCTTGGGTCCTTTTTCCGATCTTCTTTCTTCTTTCTTTGGATATTTGCTTGACTTTTCCTTCCTCTTCCTGTCCTCAGATCCCCTTCTCGCAGACCCGATGGAGACCGAGGCCACCGGCGAGGAAGGCGCACGCGGCAATACTGAAGATGCCGCCGCTGGCAAGGAAGAGGCCGGCGCTGATGAACCCGCCGACGAGGAAGCCGCCAAGGCTGCTGGCGCAGGAGCCGGCGAGGGGTCCGGCGGTTGTACTGACGACCCGGAGGGTGCAGAAGCACAAGGCGATGCACCGTCCGCCGACCCCTCCGCCGCTAACGCAGCGCCGGGCTCCGAGGGGGCCCAGCCAGGCGCATACTTGAAGGCTGGCGAGGGCGTATACATCAAGCTTCCCTGGGCGTCGAGCTCCAGGGAGCCGGTTGAAGGAGAGGAGTTTGATGGAGAAGTACTCGCCACTGCTGGGCTGGCAGTGGTTGACGCGCCTAGCGGCAGCAGTGGCGAGTCCGAGGAGGAGCAGCTGCTCTGGAAGTTGGTGTCACTCTACCGCGCCCGGCAAGCGAAGCTTGAGTCCCGGGAAGCGCTTGTCGCGCAGGCGGGAGTTGACATAGAGAAACACGCGCAGGAGCTCCGGAACCGCAACCAGGAGGCCCTCCGATCCATTGCGGAGGAGAGGGCGTGACTTGACGAGGCGAAGGAGGCGTTCATCCTGGAGAAGGCTGAAGCCGAGGAGCAGCAGAGGCTCGCCACCGAGGAGATGTCTAGGCGGGAAGGTGAGCTGACACAGAAGAAGGCTAGTATGGACAGCCACGAGGAGGAGCTTGAGGCCCGGGAGCAATCACTTGGCGGGGCACTCAAGGAGGCGAAGGATGCCACCGTGGCTGCTGAGGCCGCCAAGAAGGAGCTAGAGGTGAAGGTGACGCAGCTGGAGGCGGAAATAAAAGGGAAGAACGAAGAGCTTGCCGCACTCCAGTGCGAGCGCGAGAAGGATGCCCATGCCCATGGTGATCTGCAAGTTCAGCTCGCCGAGAAGATCAAGGAGCTGAACGCCGTCAAGGACTCGAGCGCAGATCTAGAGCTGAAACTGGCCACCTTGACGGAGACGCTGGACGCCGCCAAGAGGCGAGAGGATGACTTGAAGAAGGAGCTCAAGGGCAACGAGGAGTTGCTAACGAGGGCCGCCGAGACCCAGAACACTTTCAAGGCTACGGTGGAGCTCTGGACGGAGGGCCTCGTCCACATTGCTGCAGCCATCGACGAAGAGTTGGCGGAGCTAGACTTGGCGGGCTTCGGGTAATCTGCTGACGAAAACCTCCAGCCCAGCGCCAAGCTTACTCTCTGTCACATCCCTAGCTTCTGGTGCTGTCTGGTGTGTGCATCATGTTTAAATTCAAATGAAATTTGAATTGAGGAATTTTCAAAAGCCTCAGGAAACCTCTAAAAATAACCAACAATTAAATCTTCTCAAATGTGTCCAAGAAAATGTTCCTGTTATTCCATAAAAATATTGGTAAGAGGTAAAATTTAAACCAATATTTTTGGAGTCACAGAGATAATTATTTTGGCCATTTGAATTAATCCAATAACTACTTGCTTTGGATTTATATTTAATATATATTAAATATGACTCCAATAAATCTGGAAGTTTGTGAGTGGCTTTGTATATATTTTAGCAAGCCACATAAAAATCTACAGAATTTATTTAAATGATTTAGTTGTTAAACTAAATCAAAACAAACAGAACAAAAATAGAAAACAGTAAATAAAAGCAGAGAGAGAGTTTTACCTCAGCTTACCTCGCAGCCCACCTGGCCCAACTCCAGTGGCCCAGCCGGCCCAGCCCACCTCCTCCCCCATGTCCTCTTCCTCCTCTGCCAGGAGGACGAACAGAGGCGAGGCGTGGCGCGCGCCGACGCTGCCTCGGCCACCTCCTGCTTCCCCCTGGCCACCTCCTGCTTCCTCTCGTCGCCCTGGACCCCGTCCGCGACTCCACGCACCCCCCCAGGCCTCTCACTCTCTCCCCGAGCTCCTCTCCTCCTCTGGCTCTCTCGCGTGCAGCCACCGAACACACCCGCTGCCGCCGACGAGCTTCCCCGTGGCCACCGGCCACCCCTAGCCTCGCCGATGCGCCCAGGAGCTCCCCCTCGACCCCTCCTTCCTCCCCATCGAACCACGGCCCTACGGACGCGCCACAACACCGCCGGCATCGCCGTTTCCATCGCCGGCCGCCGAGGATCTTCATCGTCAATTCGCCACCATCGTCGCTTCCCTGAGCTCGCTGACCCTCCCTGCACGATCCCCGTGAGTCCCTGCTTCGTTTCCCCCTAACCCCAAGCCCGATTTCGAGCTCTAGCCGCCCCCCTCTACCGGAGCCGAGACGCTCCGCCGCACGGACTCGTCGCCGGCGAAGCCCCGGTGACCAAATGGCCCCGCGCGTGCGTCCGTTGCACTCGCAATGACCCGTGGAGCAACGCTAGCGTGGCAGCTAGCTTGTTTGCAAGCCGCAGCGCTAACCCCGCACCCACCCGAGCTCCGGCCGCCGCCTCGGGCTCCATTCCGGCGAACCCCCGCACCTCCCGTTGGCCCCCCTAGATGCGCACGGGCACGGGCTACCCTCTGGTGCCCTTGGCTTGGCCCAAAACCGCTCGCAGCGCCACTCCGGCGAGCTCCCGCCGCAGTTTTGGTCGTCGCCGGCCGAACTCCGGCGACTGCCGACGTGGCACGCCTAATTAGCACTAATGACGCCTAAACACCCCCCCACGGCCACTGACAGTGGGCACCGTAGTGGGTCAAAGCCCGGGTCAACGCGGGATTAGCCCCTGTGTCACTGACGTGTGGACCCCACACGTCAGGTTTGACCCGAGCCGGCCCCTGTTGACTTGCTGACGTCATGCCAACGTCATGCTGACGCAGTAATGCTTTCTGGATTTAATTTAATTCTGAAATTCCAGAAAATACCACAAACTTCAAAAATTCATAGAAATTCAACCGTAACTCCAAATTAAATAAATTATATATGAAAAATTATCATAAAAATTCAAGGAATCCATCTGTACCATTTTCATGCATGTTAGAACAACTTATAGCTGCTGTTTAGCACAAATCAATTACATGGCATTTGAATAATCACATATGGAGTTTGAATTTGAATCTTGGATTCAAACCAACTTCATTTAATCTGGTTTTAGTTGCATTAGCCCAAAACACATTCATTTTGCCATGTCATGATCATGCATCATATTGTGCATTGCACTGATCGTGTTTTTCTGTATTTGCCGGTAATTGTCCCCTCTCGATAGACGTGTATCGATGATGTGATCGTTGACACTGATGAAGACTCAATGTTATCTTCAGAAGTGCCAGGCAAGCAAAACCCCCTTGTTCATTCCGATAAAATCCCACTCTCTCGCTCCTGCTCTCTTTTACTGCATTAGGACAACATCGATTCATCTGTTACTTGCTGCGGTAGCTGAACCCCTTTATCCTTTGCATGACCTGTCATTCCACAGTAAATAGATGAAACCCACTAGCATGAGTAGGAGTTGTTTGAGCCCTGTTGTGCCTACTCATTCATGTTTGTTTGTCATGCCTGCTACTGCTTAGAGTTGAGTCAGGTCTGATTCATCGGGGATGAATCAGAGGTGTGTGAACATGTCCTATTGTGTGTGAGCTAAGTGTGTGAACACGATTTGGTAAAGGTAGCGGTGAGAGGCCATGTAGGAGTACATGGTGGGTTGTCTCATTGCAGCCGTCCTCAGGAACTGAGTTCTGTGTTTGTGATCCATGATTCAGCTACTACCACGCGTTGGGCCCGAAACCAATGGACCCTCTCGGCTTCTTAATCACCCTTGTCCTCTGTCCAGGAGTTGCAAGTAGTTTCTAGTGTTTGTAGTATGCTGGAGGCCGTGGATAGCGCTGACCGTAGGGGTGGGCTGTGATGCGGTAGGCACGTGGCCGGGTAAACCGGGTACCCGTTTGGTGTCACGGAACCCTGTACACATCGTTTGGGGCTGTGAGCGAAACTCCGGCCGGATCTCCTCATGGATGGAACCCGAATAGGTGATAAACCTGGACAAGAGACTTGAGTGTTTAGGCAGGCCATGGCCGACACCCACGTTGGGCTTCCGCTTGAAGGTTGCCGAGTACATGTCGTGTAAACGGCGGTAAGTGGTGAGAGCGTGTGTGAAGAAGTACACCCCTGCAGGGTTAACCTAATCTATTTGAATAGCCGTGTCCACGGAAAAGGACCTCTGGGTTGCTTATATCAGTTCATAGACAAGTGAAAGTGGATACTCTAAAATACGCAAGATAAGCGTGAGTGCTATGAATGGCGTTCTCGTAGGGAGACGGGAGCGGATCCATAGTGGTGTATTGATATGGTGGATATGTGGACTCGTGTGCGCCACCTCAAAAGAGTTACTCGCAGTCGTAGTTCAGGATAGCCACCGAGTCAAAGCTGGCTTGCTGCAGTTAAACCCCACCATCCCCTTTGTTGATAATGATGCATATGTAGATAGTTCTGATGTAAGTCTTGCTGGGTACATTTGTACTCACATTTGCCTATTTATGTTTTTGCAGAGAGACTTCGGTCTCGCTAGTAGTTTCCCGTGGACTTCGACGTTTAGCTTGTTACCTCAGCTACGATCTTGTGCCCTCGGCAGGATCTGGTAGATAGTCAGGCTTCTCAGCCTTTTTCATTTATAGATGTCTGTACTCAGACATGATAGCTTCCGCTTGTGCTTGATTTGTATGCTCTGAATGTTGGGTCATGAGACCCATGTTTGTAATATCTCGCTCCTCGGAGCCTATTGAATAGATTACTTGAGTCATAGAGTCATGTTGTGATGCCATGTTGTATTTGCACATATCGAGCATATTGTGTGTATGTTATTGAAATGCTTGGTATGTGTGGGATCTGACCATCTAGTTGTTTATCTTTAGTAGCCTCTCTTACGGGGAAATGTCTCCTAGTGTTTCCACCGAGCCATGGTAGCTTGCTACTGGTCCGGAACACTTAGGATGGCCGGCATGTGTCCTTCTTCGTTCCTGTGTCTGTCCCTTCGGGGAAATGTCACGCGGTGAATACCGGAGTCCTGTTAGCCCGCTACAGCCCGGTTCACCGGAGTCCTGCTAGCCCAGTGCTACAGCCTGGATTCACTCGCTGATGACCGACACGTTCGATGCTGGGTCATGGATGCCTGTCCCTGTAAGTCTGTGCCGCTTTGGGTTTACGACTAGCCATGTCAGCCCGGGCTCCTTATCATATGGATGCTAGCGACACTGTCATATACGTGTGCCAAAATGCGCAAACGGTCCCGGGCAAAGGTAAGGCGACACCCGTGGGAATACCGTGCGTGAGGCCGCAAAGTGATATGAGGTGTTACATGCTAGATCGATGTGGTATTGAGTCGGGGTCCTGACAGCGTTGGTATCAGAGCTTGACTGCCTGTAGGATTACCAAGCCAAACTGGTCGAAGTTGAGTCTAGAAATTCTTTAGTTATATAAGGGAATTGATTGTGGGATGGAACGTAAGTCTCTTTTTACTCCTTATACCTTATGCCTTCTGATCTGAGTCATCATCTTCTCTTCTACGGGGATTAAGAACTAGGCTATCTCTTCTTTCTATCAGGATCACGCGTTACTAATTCGTACACTTATAAGATTGTTGGATTTAAGTCTCAGTTCAGTTCCTACTACATCCGTATGATAATTGTTGATCTCGGAACCTTGATATTGTGCTTCTAAGTGGTTATGCCACCATTTTTGTGAATGTCTCAAATCTTTTCCGAGCATTTACAGCCGTTATGCTGTCCGAGTCATCCCAGGTTTCTAAAGAGTCTGATGCATTTGCAAATCCTTTTGCTCCGGTTTCAATGTCTGTTAGGCCAGGTTAATCACACAAATTGTTGAGCTGAGGTACTCTACTGCCTCAACCTTTATGTTGGAGTTATTATTATGACCCTAGGTGTCTCAGGGGATCATCTAGTAGTCTAGCCATGATTTATGTTCCAGTGTGATGACTCTGGCCGTCATTATCGAAAGCATCCCGTGATGCCATTTAGTAGTAGGTATTCTATCCCTGGGTTTTGAACCCGAGATTCACCCTACTTGCTTCATGTTGATAGTTTTGCTCGTTCCTTTAGGTTATTAGTAACCTTTGCATAGTCCTTGAAGTCCGTGGTATCTTCTTCTTCCAAATACCATGAACTACTTATGGCAGAAGTTCCTCGTTGAACTGAAATATCACAACAGGATTATTCTTGAGGAGTTCTCCATTCATAAATCGTGACTCTGCCAGTTCTACCTTTCTGCATGGGTTATCCGGAAGAATTATGTTGAACTCGGTTCGACATACTAATTTATGCATCCACAACTCAGAAAGTTATATGTTCCTTTGAGTTGTCCCTCTTTAGTTGTCTACTGACCTTCGTCTATCAATTGATAGTCAAGAGTATGCGCGCGTTCGTTTGTCGATGCCTATTACTCTTGTGGCCCGTCAAGCCATTCCGTCCTGAATGACTAGGAGAAACAAACTCCAGTACCTCATCCATATTTAGGATTGGGTCAAAGTAGTTGTGTTCCGCAGATCAAGTTACAATCCAGCTTCTGGTCTGCTCTACCCTGAAGTATTACCTTCTTTATGACAGGAATTTCATGAGAATTGCACCACCTTTTGTGAATTCTTGACATAGTGATACTTCTCGCCATCCTTTTTCATTCCTCGGTTCCGTGTTGATGCAACCGGAATACCGACAAATGAATTGTGATGTGTGAAATCAATACTCCTAGCAACCTCGTTGCTTGGTAGCTAAAGGATAATAATTTCATTCTTAGCGTGTTGGTTTTTGAATCATCCTTCTAAGACTGATCGTGCTACCTAGTCCTTATTTCGGTGCACCCTTCGATTGATGAGTTAGGATCTTGTCAAGTCCTCACTCATTTGATCATATCGTCTTGCCCTCAAAAGCGAGATTGTTCTCGAGCTTAGTAACATACCGGTGGTTCATGATTTTCTGAATATCTTCTCGGAAGTATCACCAGGTCGTCACCTGACCGTTATGTTGAGCTCGAGATCAAGTTGGTTTCTTGTGAACCACCTTCTCTCCAAGAATCGGTGTTAGATATCCCTGAGCTAGTTGGTTAAGCTAGACAACAACTTGGAGAGTTGGAGGATAAAAGCTTGCCCGACTTAGTTCGTTCCAAAGGGATAATCTTGTGTAGTGTGTGTTGAAGAAAGATGATATCTTCATCGATTGGTCCCTGTGATCAGTTGCTGGACCTATTGTCTTATCAATCCCTTGATTTGAGTGTGGGCTATCGTCAAATCAAATCAGTACCAACGATGCTCGTAATGTGGTCCTACTCGTGGTTGATCCCTCGAGCATACACCATTACATCTTTGGTCTGACCAATGCTATCACTGTGTTCACATGATGGTGGAAGTCCAGTGATATGGAAATTCCGATGAGTTGCTGTTGAGCCCATCAGTAGCATTTTGTCTCCCCCCATGAATCATGTTGAACATCAACCTAGTGTTGGAAACTTGTGTAAGCATTTCTTCGTGTTTCGTTCATGAAGTATATGTTTGGATGAAAGTAGTGACTTTCCCTAATTCATGTGCATATGATGCAAGTTGCCGCCATGAATTTGAGGAAGATTGTTTTGTTTCCTTGGAATCATCCCAAATCAGTCATGCACACGTGCGAAATATTCTGTGGTCTGGAGACTTGCAACCTTCATTCCATATGTTTCCCGAGCACACCAAGCCACTGATTGATTTGTTCAAGGAGAAGAAGTTCCTTCATAAGAGCTAATCATATGACTTATGCAAGGACTTCGTTATCCACGGTGATGGTTCCCAACCAGAACTCGGTAGTGTTTTATTGTAAGACTACCATGTGATCATGTTTGTCTGAGACAACATGTTCACACATGCGTAGCAGAACCAGCTCATGTTCTGGAGCTTGCTATCGTAGTTCATTCCCCGAGAATCTCGCAACGTCATCTCGTCGAATTGTGTTGCAAACTTTCATTTTTCTTCCTAGACTCGATGAGTCTGGAATATCCTAACACCAACCAGATCTGAATCTCAGGCAGATATGATGGTTGGAACATTTTCCAAGAACTATAATATTGGTCCCTCGATAACCGGTAAAGTGGATGTCGTGGCCAACACACCCAACCGGAAGACCTATTATTATAATATCTTGATTGAGGAAGTTGGCCACCTCCCTATAGGGATTTCGTAGGATTTACTCCCTAGTTGCCCCTATGGATTTTGAGATCCCGAAGTCCGACCTTTTTACTTGATGTTCTAGATATCAAACCATATCTATGAATGGGTTACACTAGCACATCAAGGAGAACATTAGAAGCGGAGTGCTAAATGTCTCTCGGTCGATCATCCAGATTTTTATTTCCTTGGCCTCGCTAAGGTGAAATCTGAGAAGGTGTTATCTTCCTTTGCATCTGCATCGTCCATCGATGTTCATCATGGTGGTATGTTGTGTTGCCAGGATCCTTGACACGGATGTTGGTAAAACCTTGATGAATATGGAAATGCTCAAGTTCTTGAGAGCACGCACAAGCGCTAGGTGTTATCATCAGCACCAACTGGGTTTGCTCTCAGTTTCCTCGGCAATGCTATGACCTCTTCAAACAGTGAATTCACTCCCTATTGTTGGGTTCTTCCCCAGTTACCAGAATCATTCCCAGCATTTGCATTTTGTTCCCAGCTTGCACCGCCAATGTGCCATTCTACCACGGGTCTCTTCCATCTCCGGTGATAAGCAAATTCATCCATTACGTTGTCTTCAACAAGGTAATCCACATCATCCAAGTCCGAGTATGCCATTCTACCGACCCCGCCAATCGATTGCTGTGATTTGCCTTCGGCTGATATAGAGAGTCTCAGTGATCTCTATATCAAAGGTAATTCTTTTTGCCACTTAAGATAATAATCTACGAATCACCCTTCTCCAGGATGTTTCGTCGTGGTGTCATGGCAATTCAACTCCTCGCTATGTTGACAACCGATCACCACATTCTTAAGTCTGGAATTGCTGTCTACCTAGTGAACCTCGTCACCTGCTCCACTCCGTCCCTCTAGAGGTATGCTTCGTCTCTCAGCTTGAGAGATGTTGCTATGTCACATTCCGGGAGTTAATCCTGAGTTGTTCGATCTTCGAGAAGATCGACCCTTCTAGAGTCTCCTTCTTCCCTCCATGTCATGTTGACAGGATTTCTCAGAGCAAGACTTCAAGACAATAATGATGAATGAATCAACGTTCAACTGAAGTGCACCCTGGATCGTGAAGATTATACTAGTTTGCGTTTCCCCTTCACCTTACCCTACGCTTGAATCTCGAGACGAGATTCTTGTTTAGTGGGGGTGAGTTGTCACATCCCTAGCTTCTGGTGCTGTCTGGTGTGTGCATCATGTTTAAATTCAAATGAAATTTGAATTGAGGAATTTTCAAAAGCCTCAGGAAACCTCTAAAAATAACCAACAATTAAATCTTCTCAAATGTGTCCAAGAAAATGTTCCTGTTATTCCATAAAAATATTGGTAAGAGGTAAAATTTAAACCAATATTTTTGGAGTCACAGAGATAATTATTTTGGCCATTTGAATTAATCCAATAACTACTTGCTTTGGATTTATATTTAATATATATTAAATATGACTCCAATAAATCTGGAAGTTTGTGAGTGGCTTTGTATATATTTTAGCAAGCCACATAAAAATCTACAGAATTTATTTAAATGATTTAGTTGTTAAACTAAATCAAAACAAACAGAACAAAAATAGAAAACAGTAAATAAAAGCAGAGAGAGTTTTACCTCAGCTTACCTCGCAGCCCACCTGGCCCAACTCCAGTGGCCCAGCCGGCCCAGCCCACCTCCTCCCCCTTGTCCTCTTCCTCCTCTGCCAGGAGGACGAACAGAGGCGAGGCGTGGCGCGCGCCGACGCTGCCTCGGCCACCTCCTGCTTCCCCCTGGCCACCTCCTGCTTCCTCTCGTCGCCCTGGACCCCGTCCGCGACACCACGCACCCACCCAGGCCTCTCACTCTCTCCCCGAGCTCCTCTCCTCCTCTGGCTCTCTCGCGCGCAGCCACCGAACACACCCGCCGCCGCCGACGAGCTTCCCCGTGGCCACCGGCCACCCCTAGCCTCGCCGATGCGCCCAGGAGCTCCCCCTCGACCCCTCCTTCCTCCCCACCGAACCACGGCCCTACGGACGCGCCACAACGCCGCCGGCATCGCCGTTTCCATCGCCGGCCGCCGAGGATCTTCACCGTCAATTCGCCACCATCGTCGCTTCCCCGAGCTCGCTGACCCTCCCTGCACGATCCCCGTGAGTCCCTGCTTCGTTTCCCCCTAACCCCAAGCCCGATTTCGAGCTCTAGCCGCCCCCCTCTACCGGAGCCGAGACGCTCCGCCGCATGGACTCGTCGCCGGCGAAGCCCCGGTGACCAAATGGCCCCGCGCGTGCGTCCGTTGCACTCGCAACGACCCGTGGAGCAACGCTAGCGTGGCAGCTAGCTTGTTTGCAAGCCGCAGCGCTAACCCCGCACCCACCCGAGCTCCGGCCGCCGCCTCGGGCTCCATTCCGGCGAACCCCGGCCACCCCCGCACCTCCCGTTGGCCCCCCTAGATGCGCACGGGCACGGGCTACCCTCTGGTGCCCTTGGCTTGGCCCAAAACCGCTCGCAGCGCCACTCCGGAGAGCTCCCGCCGCAGTTTTGGTCGTCGCCGGCCGAACTCCGGCGACTGCCGACGTGGCACGCCTAATTAGCACTAATGACGCCTAAACACCCCCCCCCACAGCCACTGACAGTGGGCCCCGTAGCGGGTCAAAGCCCGGGTCAACGCGGGATTAGCCCCTGTGTCACTGACGTGTGGACCCCACACGTCAGGTTTGACCCGAGCCGGCCCCTGTTGACTTGCTGCTTTGTGTTTCTATTCTATTCTTGCTCGAGAGCGTAGGTGTGTTGTGGTGTTCAATGAGTCGAATGAACCGAACCCCTTCTACGTGCGCATGGGCCTCCTTTTTATAGTCTAAAGGGGTCACCGACAGGTGGCAGCGTAGAAAGAGGGGTAAAAAGGTAAAAACGCGGGTTGGTACAACCACTATCAACAGGGCCCCCTACCTAACTCTGACGGCAGGGGACAAGGGCATTTAATGCCCGTCCGGTCGCCCCAATAGTGCAGGAAGCGACCGTTAGGGGCACCACCGATCGCCACGATGGCCTCCTTGTCAGCTTCGCTTGCCACCTCGCACCGCATGGCTGCACAGCTCCCCGCCAGGTGCACCAGGAGCGATCCTGCGGCGACACATTGTTGGATGTGCTGGAGCCTGGGCGCAGAGTGGCAGCCTTGCCGCGGCAAGCGCCTTGCCGCGGCCGTTGTCTTGTCGCACCCGCAAGCTTGCCGCTCGCCGGGCCTTGCCGGGACGCGCGGGGCGTCGCGGCAAGTTTTCTGAAGTGCCTTGGTTGGCCTTCCCGGCAAGCTCCTCTTGCCGGGGTCTTTGTCCTTCCCGGCAAGATCCTCTTGCCGGGGCCTTGTCTTCTCAGTTAACACTTTGTTCTTGAATGGCAGTAAATAGGAATAGCGGAGGATTTTGGCGGACACCCGGCAAGCCTTGCCGCGGGACGCTGCGACTGCCCGTGCACAAGTTCGGGGTACTAAGGTACCCCTACTTTAGTACACCGACACCCTCCTCCTCTGGCACAAGGGTTCGCACCCCTGTAACATCACACATATAATCCAATCGACCACCGAGACGTAGGGCTGTTACTTCCTCCACAAAGGGCCTGAACTCGTAAAACTCGTGTGTACACCTTTGCCATAGCTGAGATCTTGCCTCTCCATACTTACCCCCCTTTTCTACTGTTAGTCTTAGAACCACGACAGTTGGCGCCCACCGAGGGGCAGGTGTCTTAGCGACTTATTGGTGAAGTTGCAAGTTTTTCCGATCATCATCATGGTTTCCGGTGGCGAGTTGGTTGAGGGCCGCGAGATCCGTCTCGGCACGCTTATTTTCGTCGCCAACAACTCGGCGTGGCTTCAAGAAGCTCCGCTTGACGTTGAGGCGCTTCCCGCCCGAGGGGCGATGCACTTTCGCGCATGCGTTCGCGACGTCCTTCTTCAGCAGCCGTCGACCCAGTATCAGTCGGCTCCGACGGTGTCTTCCATCCCTGCTGTACGCCGCCACAAGTGATCCCGCCGATCGCGGCTTCAGTGGTGGGTGAAACACGCGGTGGCTCGATGTTCGGCCACCCATCAAGTCACGGCAATCGGGCCCGACGAAACTCTCCACGGCCTATTCGATCTGTCGACTGGCTCCACAGAGACTGCATCCGAGTGCGATAGCAGCGATCCTGTGGCTGAAGTATTGATGGTCGATGGTCCGTGTGGCCCACCTGGCTTTCGCCACGAGGACGGCGAAGATGCTGGTGGCGATCCATCACGGGTCCACGAGGAGTATCATCTCGAGCCTCTTTCTTCGCAGCAGAGGGAGGAACTTCGTCGCCGCAACATGGATGCACTCCACACGCCCATCGTTGGAGAAACTCCCAAGGCTAGGGCCTTGGAGGAGACACGCTTGGCTAATTTTGCTAAGCGCACTCGACTGGAGAACCTGCAGCGCGCTCTCGACGAGCGGGTCCCTGAGTCCAGTCAACGGCAGCTTTTCTCGACTCCACCTAAGGTATACCGTATTCCGATTTGGAACCTCACAGTTGCGGCCCGAATCGCAGAGTCCATCCAACCTTCCCAGTCCGAGGCTGGCCGAGGGTTGGAGCAGATCCGGGCCTTGCTCCGAGCAGCGGGAGAGCAGAATTCTGCAGTGTCTCTGTCACGGAATAGGATCCATAGCAGATCTGTGGTAGAGGATACAGTCCAGTCGGCCCATAACCCAAGATCGCCCCTGCAACGTGAAGACCGTCGGCAGTGTGATCGTCAGTTCGACCGCGACAATCGTCGTCGAGTGCCTACAGCTCCTCCGAGAAGTGCGTCGTACGTGCCTCGGCAGAACGATGACAGACGCCGTCACAGGGACGAGCGCAGAGCTCCAGTCGACCCAAGAGAGCCAGGCTTCGATGCGAGATCCATTCTCGTCCAAGGTCTGGTCGACCGGAACAGAGCGCATAGAGAAGACCCTGGCAGAGATCGTCCGAGTGGCAGCAGATTGCATGTTTCAAGCCCAGAGTGTTTCAGCAGAGCCATCAGGGCAGCAGTGATTCCTCCCAACTTTAGGTTAGAAACCGGAGTGAGTAAGTTCACTAGAGAATCCAAGCCTGAAACCTGGCTTGAGGATTACCGAGTGGCCGTGCAAATTGGAGGCGGAAACGATGAGATAGCGATGAAACATCTCCTTCTTATGTTGGAAGGGTCGGCCCGAGCGTGGTTGACTCAGTTGACTCCAGGCAGTATACACAGTTGGGAGGAGCTATCTCAAGTGTTCGTAAGAGCTTTTGAGGGCATGTGCAAGCCACTAGCAGGGTTGCCCGAGTTGCAGCATTGTGTGCAGAAGCCGAATGAGACTTTGAGAGAATTCATTCAGAGGTGGACCACTTTGCATCACACCGTTGAAAATGTATTAGAGCATCAAGCAGTGTGCGCTTTCAAGGAAGGCGTCAAGTACCGAGAGTTGGTCTTGAAATTCGGTCGGACTGGGGATATGACTCTAACCCGAATGATGGAGATAGCCACCCGGTACGCTAACGGAGAATAAGAGGATCGACTCCATAGCGGGAAGAGTAAACCAGTCGGCCAAGAGGCCGGTGGGGGTAACTCTAGTCGGAAACAGAAGCGTAAAGCCGAGCCAGCGGCACCGAGTGAGGTTGCAGCAGTGGCTCAAGGAAAGCTTAAGGGAAAACCTAAGGGGCCCTGGCCCCCTAAGAAGGTGTGTCAGGACCGCGATCCAATGCCACACCGATCTAGCATGTAACACCTCATATCACTTTGCGGCCTCACGCACGGTATTCCCACGGGTGTCGACTTACCAAGCCCGGGACCATTTGCGCCTTTTGGCTCACGTATATGATAGTGTCGCTAGCATCCATATGACAAAGAACCCGGGCGGACATAACTACTCTTGAACCCAAAGTGGCGCTAACTTACAGGGACATGCATCCATGACCCAGCATCGAACGTGTCGGTCATCAGCGAGTGAATCCAGGCTGTAGCGCTGGGCTAGCAGGACTCCGGTGAACCGGGCTGTAGCGGGCTAACAGGACTCCGGTATTCATCGCGTGACATTTCCCCGAAGGGACAGACACAGGAACGAAGAAGGACACATGCCGGCCAGCCTAAGTGTTCCGGAGCAGTAGCAAGCTACCAAGGCTAATGGAAGCACTAGGAGACATTTCCCGGTAAGAGAGGCTACCAAGGATAAACAACTAGATAGTCAGATCCCACACATACCAAGCATTTCAATAACATACACACAATATGCTCGATATGTGCAAATACAACATGGCATCACAACATGACTCTACAACTCAAGTATTTAATTCAATAGGCTCCGAGGAGCGAGATATTAGAAACAGGGGTCTCACGACCCAACATTCAGAGCAAACAAGTCAAAGCACAAGCGGAAGCTCAACATGTCTGAGTACAGACATCTACAAATGAAAAAGGCTGATAAGCCTGACTATCTACTAGATCCTGCCGAGGGCACAAGATCGTAGCTGAGGTAACAAGCTAAACCTCGAAGTCCACGCGGAACTACTAATGAGACTGAAGTCTCTTTGCAAAAACATAAAATAGGCAAACGTGAGTACAAATGTACCCAGCAAGACTTACATCAGAACTATCTACATATGCATCATTATCAACAAAAGGATGGTGGGGTTTAACTGCAGCAAGCCAGCTTTGACTCAGTGGCTATCCTGAACTACGACTGCAATGTAACTCTTTGAGGTGGCGCACAAAAGTCCACATATTCACCATATCAATACACCACTATGGATCCGCTCCCGTCTCCCTACGAGAACGCCATCCATAGCACTCACGCTTATCTTGCGTATTTTAAGGTATCCACTTTCACTTGTCTAAGAACTGTACAGGCAACCCAGAAGTCCTTTTCTGCGGACACGGCTATTCAAATAGATCATATTAACCCTGCAGGGGTGTACTTCTTCACACACGCTCTCGCCACTTACCGCCATGTACACCTCGTGTATCTCGGCAACCTTCAAGCGGGAGCCTAGCGAGGGAGTCGGCCACGACCTAACTAACCACACAAGTCTCTCGTCCAGGTTTATCGCCTATTCGGGTTCCATCCGCAAGGAGATCCGGCCGGGGTGTCGCTCACGGCCCCAAACGATGTCTGCAGGGTTCCCAAGCCCACCATTCGGGTGCCACTTGGTACACCGGGCCACTGTGCCTAGTCTGTCCCAAGCCCACCTGTACTGGGTGCCACTTGGTAGACTAATAACACTACCTACAAACACGAGAAACTAGTTGCAACTCCTGGACAGAGATCAAGTTGATTAATAAGTCGAGAGAGCTTGGAGCGCCCGGAGCCCAATGTGTGGTAGTAACTGTTCATGGATCACAAACACAGAACTCAGTTCCTGAGGACGGCTGCAATGAGACAACCCACCATGTACTCCTACAAGGCCTCTCACTGCTACCTTTACCAAATCGTGTTCACACACTTAGCTCTCAACAGTAGGACATGTTCACCACATTCCAATTCATCCCTGATGAATCAGACCTGACACAACTCTAAGCAATAGCAGGCATGACAAACAAGCATGTATGAGTAGGCACATCAGGGCTCAAACAACTCCTACTCATGCTAGTGGGTTTCATCTATTTACTGTGGCAATGACAGGTCATGCAGAGGAAAGGGTTCAACTACCGCAACATGTTAAAGCTGAATCGTTGTTGTCCTAATGCAGTAAAAGAGAGCAGGAGCGAGAGAGTGGGATTGTATCGGAATGAACAAGGGGGTTTTGCTTGCCTGGCACTTCTGAAGATAGTATAGTTCTTCATTGGTGTCATTGATCACATCATCGAAACGCGTTTATCGAGAGGGGGCAATTACCGGCAACTGAGAAGGAAACACAATCAATGCAATGCACAATATGATGCATGATCATGACATGGCAATATGTTGTGGTTTGAGCTAATGCAACTAGCAGAAAGTTAAAAGAAGTTGGTTTGAATCCAAGATTCAAATTCAAACTCCACATGTAGTTATTTAAATGCCATTCATTTGATTTGTCCTAAATAGTAGCCATAAGTTGTTCTAACATGCATGCAAATGGTACAGATGGATAGATTGGATTTTTTTGATCATTTTTCATATATAATTTGTTTGATTTGGAGTTACCGATTAATTTCTATGATTCTTTGAAGTTTTGGATATTTTCTGGAATTTCCTTAATAAAAATAAATCCAGAAAAAGGTTAACTACATCAGCATGACGTCTGGGTGACGTCAGCAGGGTCATCAGGCCGGTCCAGGTCAAACCTGACCAGTGGGTCCCACTGGTCAGTGACTCAGGACAGGTTAGTGTCACAGACAGGTGGGGTCTAGTCTACACGTGACGTGGCCAGGTCAAACTGACCTGTGGGGCACGTATGGTTAGTTAAACATAAACATAAACTAAACCAGGCTAATTAGGCAGTGGGGCCCGGCTGTCAGTGTAACTAGATGGTTGTTTAGGGGGATAATTAGTAGCTAATGATGTAGCCACGTCAGCACGCCGGAGTTTTGGCCGACGGCGACCTCAAACCGCAGCGGCGTCCGCTGGAGTTGCGCCAGAGAAGACGGATCGACGCGCCAGGGGCACCAGGAGGTAGCCCGTGGCCTCGCACATCCAGGGGAACCAACGGAAGGGTGCAGGGTGGACGGAGTTCGCCGGAAGCGATGTTGTGGCGGCGGCCGGAGTTCGGGCGCCGATGAAAACAACGACACTGTGCACGGGAGGATCTACGGTTAGGACCTACGCGTTCTATGAGAGCTCACGAACCCAACAGAGGCACGCACGGGACCAAATGGCCACCGGAGCCTCGTCGGCGACGAGCTCGTGCGGCGGCATGCTATCGGGTGAGAGAGGCGCGGCGGCTACGGCATGCTAGAGAGAAAACGGAGAGGGGGAGGATGATCAGGAGCTCACGTGGAGTGCAGTGGTGGCCTCGGCGTGCTCGGGGAAGTTCGGACGGCGGCGAGTCGGCGATGGAGATCCGCGGCGGACGATGATGATGAAGTGGTCGGGGACGGCGCGTTGGAGCTCTTCCGGCCATGTGAGCTGACGGAGAGGACGAGGGTGGCACAGCGGAGCTCGGGGGCTGGTCCATGGGTCTAGTGCTGGCCGGTGGCCGCGGTGGTGACGAACGACAGCGACGAACCCGTTCGGGTGAGTGAGAGAGAGAGATCCAGGGAAGAGGGTGAGGACGGGGGAGAGTGAGAGGAGTCCGGGTGGGCGAGGGGGAGTGCGTGGCACTCGGGGCTGGCTCCAGAAGCGGCAGAAGCAGGAGGTGGCTCGGGCGCGTGCCGGCGCGCGGTGGCCAGACGCCCTCGTGCCCACTGGCACGAGGTTGAGGATGACTGGCACATGGGCCTGGTGGGCTGGCTTCTCTGCTGGGCCCGGTAAGTAACAGGTACTCCCTCCTTCTCTGTTTCTATTTTAATTGTTGTTTTCTATTTATTTCAATCTGTTTTGATTTAGTTCAAGCACTAAACCATTTTTGTTTCTTCCAATAATTTTTGCAGGGACTGAAAGGAATATTCTAGAGCTCCTCACAAAATATCAGAATTATTGAAGCATTAAAAATATATATAACATATATTTGCTCGAACTCAAATACAATATGTGTTAATTCAAAAATCCAGAATGGCCTAGAAATATGTGCATCATTTTTGACAGAGGTTTTAACCTTTACCAGAAATCATGAACATTTTCAGAGGGCATTTTGGGTTCATTGAAAAAGATTTTATTTTGACCCTAGTTGAATTCATTAGCTGCTAGGGCTTGGATCAATCCCCATTTCAAGTTAAATAAAATTTAAACATGATGCACACATGAAGGGCTAGTCTAGTGCATACCAGAACTAGGGATGTGACAAGTCACCCCCACTAAACAAGAATCTCGTCCCGAGATTCAGGACGTGAGGTAAGAAGACAAAGGGGACACAAACTAACACAATCTTCATGATCCAATTGCTCTTCTCGAAGATGTTGATTCAATGCTTCTAATTGATCTTGACGTCTTTGCTTCCGAGATCTTTATCCAACACGATGACGACAGAAGAAACTCTACAGGAATCAATCTCCATGAAGATCGAGCGATTCATGACCAACTTATGGAGTGAGACGTAATAACATCTCTCGAGCTGAGAAACGAAGCACACATCTAGAGGGATGGAGTGGAACAGATGACGAGAGTTCACTAGGTAGACAACAATTCCACACATAAGAAGGTGGTGAACGGTTGTCAACGTAGCGAGGAGTTGAGTTGCCATGATACCATAACGGGGCACCTTAGGAAAGGTAACTCATAGAAATATCCCCTTAGTGGCAAAAAGAATTACCTTTGATTCAGAGAACATTGAAACTCTTCATACCAGCCTGAGGCAATTCAAAATTAATCGATTGAAGGAATTTGAAAGAATGTCATACCCAATTTGGAACGGAAACTACAGTTATAGAACAACTTGGCAAAAAGGAAGGCACATTCCAATTGATACCGAGGATATAACCTAGTGTCTGAGCATGCCCTCAGGAACTTGAGCATTTCCATATTCATCAAGGTTTTACCAATATCCGTGTCAAGGGATCCTGGCAACACATCACACTACCATGATGAATAGTGATGGACAATGAAGATGCAAAGGAAAGACAACACTTTCTCAGATTTCACCTTAGCGAGGCCAAGGGGACAAAATCTGGATGATCGACCGAGAGACATTTAGCACTCCGCTTCTAATGTTCTCCTTGATGTACTAGCGTATCCCTTTCATAGATATGGTTTGGTATCTAGAACATCAAGTAAAGGTCGGACTTCGGGAGCACAAAAATCCATAAGGGACAACTAAGGAGTAAATCCTGCGAAATCCCTATGGGGAGGTGGCCAACTTACTCAATCAAGATACTACAATAACAGGTCTTCCGGTTGGGTGTGTTGGCCACGACATCCACTTTACCAGTTACAAAGAGACCAATATTATAATTCTTGGAAAACGTTCCAACCATCATATCTGCCTGAGATTCATATCTGGTTGGTGTCAGAATAATCTAGACTCATCGAGTCTAGAAAGAAAAATGGAAGTTTGCAACACAAACCGACGAGATAACGTTGCGAGATTCTCGGGAAATGAACTACGATAGCAAGCTCCAAAACATGAGCTGGTTCTGCTACAAACATGTGAACACGTTGTCCCAGACAAACATGATCCCATGGTAGTCTTACAATAAAACACTAACGAGTTCAGGTGGGAACCATCATTGATGACATCGAAATCTTGTGCATGACCTAGGATAGCACAACAACTCCTTTTCCTTGAACAAGTCAATCAGTGGCTTAGTGTGCTACGGAATTCATATGGAATGAAGATGATCAGTCTGACAGACCACAGAATACTTCGCATGTGCATAACTGACTTGGGATGATTCCAAAGGAGGCAACATTGACTTTCTCGAATCCACGGCGGCAACTTGCATCAAATGCACATGAATTAGAGGAAGTCACTTCTTTCATCTGAACATATGCTTCATGAACGGAACATTAAGATAATGCTTATAAAAGTTTCCAACACTACTTAGATGTTCAACATGAATCATGGACAAGATGAAAATATTGTCAATGGGCTCAACAACGAATCATCGGTACTTCCATGAAGATGGAATTCCACAACTATGTGAACAAGGTGATAGCATTGGTCAGACCCAAAAGATATAATGGTGTATGCTCGAGGAACAACCGCGAGTAAGACAATGTTACGAACATCGTTGGTTCTGATTTGATTTGACGATAGCCCATACTCAAATCAAAGGTTTGGGTAAGACAATAGATCCAACAATTGACCACGAGGATCAATCAATGAAGATATCATCTTTCTTCAACATACATACAAGATATCCCTTAGAATGAACTGAGTCGGACAAGCTGTTATCTTCCAACTCTCCAAGTTGTTGTTTAGCTTAACCAACCAGCTCAGGGGTATCCAACACGGATTCTTGGAGAAAGGGTGGTTTCGAAAACCAACTTGATCATGAGCTCAACATAGCTGTTAGGTGACATCCTGGTGATACCTCCGAGAAGACATTCGGAGAATCACGAACCACCGGCATGTTACTAAGCTCGAGAACAATCTTGCTTTTCAGGGCAAGACGATTTGACCAGAGCGAGGGATTGCCAAAATCCTAACTCATTGATCGAAGAGTGCACCAGGAAATAAGGACTAGGTAGCACAATCATACTTAGGGTGATGATTCAATAATCAACATGCTAAGAATGAGGTTATTGTCCTTTAACTACCAAGCAATAGGGTTGCTAGGAGTATCAATTTCACACATCATAGTTCACATGTCGGCATTCCGGTGGCAACAACATGGGAGCCGATAAATGAATAATGAGAGTGAGAAGTATCACTCTATCAAGAGTTCATAGGATGGTGTGCAATTCCCATGATATTCTTAATATAAACAGGGTAATACTCCAAGGTAGAACAGAACATGAACTGAGTTGGCATTTTGATCTGCGGAATACAACTGCTTTGACCCAATCCTGGAAATGGACAAGGTACTGGAGTTTGTTTCTCCTAGTCATTCCGAAATAGAATGGCTTGACAGACCATAGAGTAATAGGCATCGATGAACATGACTGCACAACTACTCCCTACTATCAATTGATAGACGAAGGTCAGAATACAACTAAAGAGGGACAACTCAAAGGAACATATGATTTTCTGAGTTGTGGATGCATGGGCTAGCATGTCGAACGAGTTCAACATATTTCTTCCGGATACCCATGCAGAAAGGTTGAACTGGCAGAGTCACAATATAGAATAGAGAACTCATCGAGAACACTCTGGTTGTGATCTTTCGGTTCAACGAGGAACTTCTGCCATGAGTAGTTCATGGTATTTGGAAGAAAGATATACCACGAACCTCGAGGACTAATTCAAAGGTTGCTAATATCATAAAGGAACGAGCAAACACTATCAACATGAGGTAAGTAGGGTGAATCTCGGGTTCAAGAACCCAGGAATAGAATACCTACTAATTAAATTGCATCACGGGATGCTTTCGAGAATGATGGCCAGAATCATCACACTGGGAACACAAAACATGGCTAGATTACCTGGCGACCCTCTATGACATCTAGGGTCATAATACTAGCTCCAACATATATGTCGAGGCAATAGAGTACCTCAACTCACCGATTAGTGTGCTTAATATGGCCCAAAAGGACATCAGGAATGGGAGGAAGGGATTTGCAAATGCATTAGACTGTTTAGAAACCTGGGATGACTCCAACAGCATAACGGCTGTAAATGCTCAAAAAAAGATTTGAGACATTCACAAGGATTTGCATAGTCACTCAACAACATCATATCAAGGTTCTGGTTCAATTGATAACATTCCAAAGTAGTAGAACTGAACTGAGGCCTGGAACCAACAATCCTAAGATTCTACGGATTAGTAACACGTGATCCTGATAGAGAGAAGACAAAACCTAATTCCTTAACCCCATAGGAAAGATAGGTTGACTCGGATCAGAAGGGCATAAGATATAAGGAGTAAAAAGATCCTTATGTTACCAACCACAATCAATTCCCTTACATATAACTAAAGCATTTCTAGACTCAACTTCGACCGGTTTGGCTTGGTAATCCTACAGGCAGTCAAGCTTTGATACCAAAGCTGTCAGGACCCCGATCCAATGCCACACCGATCTAGCATGTAACACCTCATATCACTTTGCGGCCTCACGCAGGGTATTCCCATGGGTGTCGACTTACCAAGCCCGGGACCGTTTGCGCCTTTTGGCTCACGTATATGATAGTGTCGCTAGCATCCATATGACAAAGAACCCGGGCTGACATAACTAGTCGTGAACCCAAAGTGGCGCTAACTTACAGGGACAGGCATCCATGACCCAGCATCGAACGTGTCGGTCATCAGCGAGTGAATCCAGGCTGTAGCACTGGGCTAGCAGGACTCCGGTGAACCGGGCTGTAGCGGGCTAACATGACTCCGGTATTCATCGCGTGACATTTCCTGAAGGGACAGACACAGGAACGAAGAAGGACACATGCCGGCCAGCCTAAGTGTTCCGGAGCAGTAGCAAGCTACCAAGGCTCATGGAAGCACTAGGAGACATTTCCCGGTAAGAGAGGCTACCAAGGATAAACAACTAGATAGTCAGATCCCACACATACCAAGCATTTCAATAACATACACACAATATGCTCGATATGTGCAAATACAACATGGCATCACAACATGACTCTACAACTCAAGTATTTAATTCAATAGGCTGCGAGGAGCGAGATATTACAAACAGGGGTCTCACGACCCAACACTCAGAGCAAACAAGTCAAAGCACAAGCGGAAGCTCACATGTCTGAGTACAGACATCTACAAATGAAAAAGGCTGAGAAGCCTGACTATCTACTAGATCCTGCCGAGGGCACAAAATCGTAGCTGAGGTAACAAGCTAAATGTCGAAGTCCACGCGGAACTACTAATGAGACTGAGGTCTATCTGAAAAAACATAAAATAGGCAAACGTGAGTACAAATGTACCCAGCAAGACTTACATCAGAACTATCTACATATGCATCATTATCAACAAAAGGATGGTGGGGTTTAACTGCAGCAAGCCAGCTTTGACTCAGTGGCTATCCTAAACTACGACTGCAATGTAACTCTTTGAGGTGGCGCACACGAGTCCACATATTCACCATATCAATACACCACTATGGATCAGCTCCCGTCTCCCTACGAGAACGCCATCCATAGCACTCACGCTTATCTTGCGTATTTTAAGGTATCCACTTTCACTTGTCTATGAACTGTACAGGCAACCCAGAAGTCCTTTTCTGTGGACACGGCTATTCGAATAGATCATATTAACCCTGCAGGGGTGTACTTCTTCACACACACTCTCGCCACTTACCGCCATGTACACCTCATGTATCTCGGCAACCTTCAAGCGTGAGCCTGGCGAGGGAGTTGGCCACGACTTGACTAACCACACAAGTCTCTCGTCCAGGTTTATCGCCTATTCGGGTTCCATCCACAAGGAGATCCGGCCGGGGTGTCGCTCACGGCCCCAAACGATGTGTGCAGGGTTCGCAAGCCCACCATCCGGGTGCCACTTGGTACACCGGGCCACTGTGCCTAGTCTGTCCCAAGCCCACCTGTACTGGGTGCCACTAGGTAGACTACTAACACTACCTACAAACACGAGAAACTAGTTGCAACTCCTGGACAGAGATCAAGTTGATTAATAAGTCGAGAGAGCTTGGAGCGCACGGAGCCCAATGTGTGGTAGTAACTGTTCATGGATCACAAACACAGAACTCAGTTCCTGAGGACGGCTGCAATGAGACAACCCACCATGTACTCCTACATGGCCTCTCACCGCTACCTTTACCAAATCGTGTTCACACACTTAGCTCTCAACAGTAGGACATGTTCACCACATTCCAATTCATCCCCAATGAATCAGACCTGACACAACTCTAAGCAATAGCAGGCATGACAAACAAGCATGTATGAGTAGGCACATCAGGGCTCAAACAACTCCTACTCATGCTAGTGGGTTTCATCTATTTACTGTGGCGATGACAGGTCATGCAGAGGAAAGGGTTTCAACTACCGCAACATGTAACAGTTGAATCGTTGTTGTCCTAATGCAGTAAAAGAGAGCAGGAGCGAGAGAGTGGGATTGTATCAGAATGAACAAGGGGGTTTTGCTTGCCTGGCACTTCTGAAGATAGTATAGTTCTTCATTGGTGTCATTGATCACATCATCGAAACACGTTTATCGAGAGGGGGCAATTACCGGCAACTAAGAAGGAAACACAATCAATGCAATGCACAATATGATGCATGATCATGACATGGCAATATGTTGTGGTTTGAGCTAATGCAACTAGCAGCAAGTTAAATGAAGTTGGTTTGAATCCAAGATTCAAATTCAAACTCCACATGTAGTTATTTAAAAGCCATTCATTTGATTTGTCCTAAATAGTAGCCATAAGTTGTTCTAACATGCATGCAAATGGTACAAATGGATAGATTGGATTTTTCTGATCATTTTTCATATATAATTTGTTTGATTTGGAGTTACCGATTAATTTCTATGATTTTTTGAAGTTTTGGATATTTTCTGGAATTTCCTGAATAAAAATAAATACAGAAAAAGGTTAACTGCATCAGCATGACGTCTGGGTGACGTCAGCAGGGTCATCAGGCCGGTCCAGGTCAAACCTGACCAGTGGGTCCCACTGGTCAGTGACTCAGGACATGTTAGTGTCACAGACAGGTGGGGTCTAGTCTACAGGTGACGTGGCCAGGTCAAACTGACCTGTGGGGCCCGTATGGTTAGTTAAACATAAACAGAAACTAAACCAGGCTAATTAGGCAGTGGGGCCCGGCTGTTAGTGTAACTAGATGGTTGTTTAGGGGGATAATTAGTAGCTAATAATGTAGCCCCGTCAGCACGCCGGAGTTTTGGCCGACGGCGACCTCGAACCGCGGCAGCGTCCGCCGGAGTTGCACCAGAGACGACGGATCGACGCGCCAGGGGCACCAGGAGGTAGCCCGTGGCCTCGCACATCCAGGGGAACCAACGGAAGGGTGCGGGGTGGACGGAGTTCACCAGAAGCAAGGTTGTGGCGGCGGCTGGAGTTCGGGCGCCGATGAAAACGACGACACCGTGCACGGGAGGATCTACGGTTAGCACCTACGCGTTCTATGAGAGCTCACGAACCCACCGAAGGCACGCACGGGACCAAATGGCCACCGGAGCCTCGTCGGCGACGAGCTCGTGCGGTGGCGTGCTGTCGGGTGAGAGAGGCGCGGCGGCTACGGCATGCTAGAGAAAAAATGGAGAGGGGGAGGAAGGTCAGGAGCTCACGTGGAGTGCAGTGGTGGCCTCGGCGTGCTCGGGGAAGCTCGGACGGCGGCGAGTCGGTGATGGAGATCCGCGGCGGCCGACAATGAAGAAGTGGTCGGGGACGGCGCGTTGGAGCTCTTCCGGCCATGTGAGCTGACGGAGAGGACGAGGGTGGCACAGCGGAGCTCGGGGGCTGGTCCATGGGTCTAGTGCTGGCCGGTGGCCGCGGTGGTGACGAACGGCGGCGACGAACCCGTTCGGGTGAGTGAGAGAGAGAGAGATCCAGGGAAGAGGGTGAGGACGGGGGAGAGTGATAGGAGTCCGGGTGGGCGAGGGGGAGTGCGTGGCACTCGGGGCTGGCTCCAGAAGCGGCGGAAGCAGGAGGTGGCTTGGGCGCGTGCCGGCGCGCGGTGGCCACACGCCCTCGTGCCCACTGGCATGAGGTTGAGGATGACTGGCACATGGGCCTGGTGGGCTGGCTTCTCTGCTGGGCCAGGTAAGTAACAGGTACTCCCTCCTTCTTTGTTTCTATTTTAATTGTTGTTTTCTATTTATTTCACTCTTTTTTGATTTAGTTCAAGCACTAAACCATTTTTGTTTCTTCCAATAATTTTTGCATGGACTGAAAGGAATATTCTAGAGCCCCTCACAAAATAACAGAATTATTGAAGCATTAAAAATATATATAACATATATTTGCTCCAACTCAAATACAATATGTGTTAATTCAAAAATCCAGAATGGCCTAGAAATATGTGCATCATTTTTGACAGAGGTTTTCACCTTTACCAGAAATGATGAACATTTTCAGAGGGCATTTTGGGTTCATTGAAAAAGATTTTATTTTGACCCTAGTTGTATTCATTAGCTGCTAGGGCTTGGATCAATCTCCATTTCAAGTTAAATAAAATTTAAACATGATGCACACATGAAGGGCTAGTCTAGTGCATACCAGAACTAGGGATGTGACAAGGTGAAGGATCAATCAGGAAATGATGTGTTGGATTTGCCGTGTCACATCCACACGAAGAAAGATGAAGAAGGTAATCTGATTTACCCAAAGTATACCACTCGACAATGTCGACTACTGATCTAACAGTTCCGAGGGAAACAGCCCAATGAGAAGGAGAAAGAGTCGGACAGAGATGAGGACGAAGAGGAAGACGATGGTTATCCCAAAGTCAATTCCATTCTCATGATTTTTGCTGACGTTGAGAGCAAGAGTCGGTTGAAGGTTATCAATGGAGAGGTGAATATGGTTGCTCCGGCGACAACGACCATGTACCTGAAATGGTCCTAGACAACCATCACATTCGACCAGTCAGACCATCCTGCTCGTGTAAACCACCCCCGGGAGGCAAGCGCTGGTGGTCGACCTAGTGGTCGGAGGCACTCAACTGACTAAAGTGCTGATGGACGGTGGTAGTGGTCTGAATATCCTTTATGCTGAAACCTTGAAGGGGATGGGCATCCCGATGTCCAAGCTTAGCGAGAGCAATATGAGCTTCCACAGTGTTATCCCCAGAAAGAAGGCCGAATCACTCAGCCAGATCGCTCTCGACGTGGTTTTCGGTGATTCCAAGCATTACCGTAAATAAAAGTTGACATTTGAAGTCGCGGATTTCCAGAGTGCTTATCATGCCATTCTGGGAAGGCCTGCATACGCACGTTTCGTGGCTCGACCGTGTTACGTATACCTCAAGTTGAACATGCCTGGCCCCAAGGGTGTGATCCCAGTTACTGGCAATCGGCAAAAGGCGAAGGAATGCTTCCAGAAGGGTTCCAAAATTGTCGATGCGCAGATGGCAGCTGTCAAACTTCAAGAGTATCCGAAGAATGGAGATCCGAGTGATTTGCTCCGAGCCAAGAAGCCAGCCACCGATTCTGCATTTCAGTCGTCGGGTGAAACGAAGCCCATTCATATTCATTCGACCGATTCCAATGCCGTGCCGACTCATATATCAACAACACTCGACAGCAAATAGGAAGAAGCGCTCATCCAGTTCCACCATGAGAACTGGGACATCTTCGCATGGAAACCCTCTAACATGCCAGGTGTACCCCGAGGACTGGCTGAGCACCGTTTGTGTGTCGACCCCAAGGAAAAACCCGTCAAAGAGCACCTTCGGAGGTCCGCCGTGCGGAAGAGTAAAGCGATTGGCGAAGAAGTGGCTCGGCTGCTAGCAGCAGAGTTCATGCGATAGATCTACCACTCCAAGTGGCTTGCCAATGTCGTCATGGTCCCTAAGAAGGATGATTCACTTCGTATGTGCATCGATTTCAAGCATATCTATCGGGCCTGCCGGAAAGATCACTTCCCTCTCCCCCGTATCAATCAGATTGTTGACTCGACTGCGGGGTGTGAGCGCTTGTCTTTTCTAGATGCATATTCCGGGTATCATCAGATCTGACTGTATGGTCCCGATGAAATATAAACAACCTTCATCACGCCATTCGCGTGCTTTTGCTATGTCACCATGCCATTCGGTCTTAAAAATGCCGGAGCCACATTCATGAGGATGATTCAGAAGTGCCTGCTCACCCAAATCAGTCGGAATGTGGAAGCGTACATGGATGACATCGTGGTCAAGTCTCGCAAAGGTTCCGACCTATTGACTGACCTTGCAAAAACCTTTGCCAACCTAAGGAGGTACGATATCAAGCGTAATCCGTCAAAATGCATGTTCGGGGTTCCCGGAGGAAAGTTACTCGGTTTTCTCGCTTCTGAACGAGGGATCGATGCCAATCCAGAAAAAGTTGTTACCATCCTCCGAATGAAACGCCCTGTGCAAGTGCATGACGTTTACAAATTGACTGGTTGATTGGCCGTCTTGAGTCGATTCATTTCACGTCTCGGTGAAAAGGCATTGCCTCTTTACCGACTGATGAAGAAATCTGATAAGTTCGAGTGGACTGAGGAAGCTGATGTAGCGTCTGCAGAACTCAAAACCCTACTTTCCACCCAGCCGATGCTCGCTGCGCCAATCAGCAAAGAGCCTTTACTGCTTTATATTCCAGCCACTGGACAGGTTGTCAGCACAGTACTCACGGTCGAGCGGGTAGAGGAAGGAAAAGCATACAACACTACTAGGGAAAAGCTTATACACAGAAATTTATCAGTATAGCGGTTTAAAAATGGATGCTACTGCTAATTAGTAGTAGCGAGGGGCATAAAAACCGCGCTACTACTAAGTTGATAGTAGTAGCGAGGGGTATAAACCCGCGCTACTATTAAATGGCCTCCAACAATGCCCCCGGGATATGCCATAGTAGTAGCGAGGGGTATAAAACCAGCGCTACTACTAAGTAAGTACTAGTAGCGCAGGTAAGACCCCCACGCTACTAAGCATGTCCACCCCGGCCCGATCCACACTCCCACCCCACCACCACACTGCCACCATCAACCCACCCCTGTTTATCTCAGAAAATAATATTCCACCGAGGCCCCGATCCAGATCCCCTCCACCGCGGCCTCCTTCCACCTCCTCTCCTCTCCAAAAGCCATGGCCGGCGGCTACGACGCCATGGCCGGATCCGGCGACGACAAGGACGAGGAGGCCATGAAGAGCCTCTACGCCGGCACAGCCCCCGGCCCCGCGGAGGAGGAGGAGGAGGTCGACGAGGGGTACGCCGTCGCGCCGATGAAGGCAGGGGAGGAGAGGAGGATCGGGTAGGAGGGGCTACAGAAGTGGATGGTGCGGGAGGGGGAGGGGTCGCAGCTCCCCGGCGCCGGCGACGAGGTCGAAGATAACGTGCCCTCCTCGCTCGCTGCTTCTCCGGCGTGGACGGGATAGATTTGGTTGACTTGGGCGTTGACTCGTTTTTTTACCTCTGCCGCAGTGCACTACACGGGGACGCTGGCGGGCGGCACCAAGTTTGACTCCAGAGAAGCCCCGTTCCGGTTCACCCTCCTCGCTCTCACTGACAGTCAACTCCTCCTCTACTTCTTCTGAACTGAATCTTTTCAGCTGGCCGTAGCAAGTCATGACAGATTATTCACAGTTAGGACTAGAACTTTGTAGATTAGGAGTACACGTTTACAACTAGCAACCAGGCATATTGGCAGGAAATCTCACATCTACAATGCTGACTGGGGCAGGGCTCATCAGGATCCAGTTTAGTGTGATTCTGCTCGAATGGGTATTGATCTGAATTTTGTTCCAAGGGTCAATTCCCCCTTCACGCGCTCGATAGTGACTACTGAACCACCAGAACTATTGGATTTGAAATCAAATGTGCTCCTTTGCATTTCATCCCCATTTAGAAGTACTGAATTGTGATCCTGCATCACATAAACTGAATATTGTTAAAAGTAATTAGTTCTTCATATGCACATATTATACTGGTAAAAGAATTCTCACCCATGTTCTATAGACTCTCCAGGCGCCGTGAATGGAAAACCTGCAAGTGTATAATTATGCGGCATGAGTTTTTTTATATTAACAAAAAATATTCCAGAAGAACCAGGGATAAATACAGTAGATGTCATCATATACGAAAATTGAATTAACACCATTCCCCTTTGTCCCGTTTCCGAAAAAAGACCGATTTCTTCATACTGCAAATGATTATGTTTGGACTTGGGTGAATGTAACCAGACTTATACTCTCAGATTTTGTCATAGTTGATGGTGTGAGGACTTATAATGTGATAAAGTATATATACGTTGTTGCAACACAAAAATCAATGAAATATATTTCCTTTTTTGCTGTCGATGACATCTCCTGGAATCTTGACTCCATAAAGTAAGGATTTAGATAACATCATCTGTTCAGAGTTCAATTCTTTCCTTATCTGAAACTAACATATTTTACAATGGGCATGTTGGATGTTGCAGGTTCATTGGTGACAGCCAATGGTTCATGCTCCGATATAAGTATGGAGGCTGTCATGATGCAGGCTATTTCACCCTGGACCTCCAGAGATTCCAGTTTGAGGGAGTGAACATTTCAACACGGTGTCGATTGTACTCACGCATATAGCAACTTCCCACCATTGTTGTTATCTACGCCGATAGTATCAAGTGGCAAACTTTCTGTTGCATCCTAGTTATCTCCCAGCTTTCATAATTATCACACTGCTTGTCTCATGCTAGATAGTTCATTATTTTGATTGGTAGTTATTGTTACACTATTTGTAGTTCCTACTTTTTATGTGCTCGTGGCGAAGCTAACCAAGCTCAAGAACATAACAAATTCATTTGTTTGTCTTTTTTCGTTGCCATTTTGAAGTGGTAATTAGAAAAGAAAAATTGAGTGATGATCTTGATTAATTTCTCAAGGGAGTATTCACCAAAAAATTCCTTAATGGAGTTGCCATATACTCCCTTGGTGTTTATCTTGCAAAACGATCCTATATTATTGGACGGAGGACTTAAGTAGCAAGAATAGTTTGTGCTCATGAACTCTTTGATTTGATCTTCTGAAGATAAATTAGAGGCAGAACAACCATGCTTTTTAGACATTTTGAACTTCTTATGCACCTCTATCTCACTCTGCATGCCAAATGCAAAGCAATCGGTTTGTTGAACGCTGCTACTGAGACCCCTGTGTTTCTTAAGTTAGAAATCCATTATACTAGCTAGGTAAACTTGTAGGCTAAGTAAACCTGTAGACCCCTGTGGTTCTTAAATTCTTTTAAGATCAATTTCTTATGTGTACCAATCTTTTTATGGCTATGTATTCCAGGTTTCCAACTTGTATTACAAAGTACACTGTAAACACATAAAACTGAGTCTGAGTTGTTACATGTCTCAAATTTTATTGAGGTCAAATGTGAATATTGGCCATTCTGCTTCTTCCTGTCCATTTCTTGTATAAGCAGTTTACCAAGTCTTCTGCAATAGTAATGCGTATGTCATGTATGTTCCTATTTGCTCCCAATTTCCTGAATATCTATGATCTGAATATGCATACTTTTAATAAATTTGGCAAGCACTCAAGAAAGTGCCAAGGAGATACTGGACCAAGGCGTGGAGGCACTGCAAGCTGAAGAGCACCTAGCTGCAGATGCTGGAGGCCAGGCCGGTGAGCCGAGGATTGGAGGTAGCGCTGATTGGTGTTTTTATGGAGAGATAGGATGCCACTGTTTGGTGTTTTTATGCATTTTGGTTCGCTTGTAACTGTGTTTGCACTAGCTGGGAGTAAGTGACTTGGCAAGAAGTGTAAGGTGTTTTAATTTAAGGCATGAAATGCCATGACAATATGTATTCCCTTACAGGATGTGCTGTAATGCCGTTGGTTTATTATAAATCTTGGATTAGTAATGATGTGTAATGCTGCTGGTTTATTGCAAATAAGTGTTTGTTTTAGTTGGAATTGTATGTATAGAATGGAATTGGTGGATTTTATTTTTTTAATTCCTAATTAGTTAGTAGTAGCGTGGGAAATCACCAAACGCCTTACTACTACTTCGTTAGTAGTAGCGTGGGTTTGCATCCATGCTACTACTAACGTTTTAGTAGTAGCGTGGGAAAAAACCTAAGGCGCTACTACTATTTCATTACTAGTAGCGTGGGTTGCACCCGCGCTACTACTAAAATATTAGTAGTAGCGTGGGTTTCACCCACGCTACTACTAACTATTAGCTGTAGCGCGATACTAGTAGCGCGGGTACCCGCACTGCTAGTACCCATTTTACCCACGCTGCTAGTAGCCTTTTTCCTAGTAGTACAAGGTTCAGCGCGCAGTTAATTATCTCTCTGAAGTTTTGAATCCATCCAAGCAACGATATCCTCATTATCAGAAGCTTGTCTATGGAATATACATGACCATGAAGAAGGTTGCATATTACTTCTCTGATCACTCTATTACAGTCGTCAGCGACGCACCGTTGTCTGAGATTTTGAATAACAGAGATGAAACTGTCGAGTGGCAAAATGGGTTATTGAACTCCTTCCACTGGACATCAAGTTTGAGGCAAAGAAAGCTATCAAGTCCCAAGCAATCGCGGATTTCCTTGCAGAGTGGATTGAGCAGCAACTACAGACTCAAGTTCACTCAGAAAATTGGACTATGTTCTTCGATGGCTCCAAGATGCTAAACGGATCAGGTGCTGAGGTAGTATTGATGTCCCGCCATGGAGACAAGCTTAACTATGTTCTCCCGATTCATTTTGATTCCTCCAATAACGAGGCAGAATATGAAGCACTTTTATATGGGTTGCGTATGGCCATTTCACTCGGCGGCCGTTGCCTCATGGTATACGGCGACTCAGATTTGGTGGTTAATCAAGTGATGAAGGAACGGGATGTCAGAAGTCCAGCCATGACTGGCTATTGCAATGCTGTTAGGAAGCTGGAAAAGAAGTTTGAAGGGTTGGAGCTTCACCATGTACCCTGATTGAAAAATCAAGCTGCAGAGGAGTTGGCAAAGATATGTTCAAAGAGGGAGGCCATTCCCCGCAATGTGTTCTTGGAACATATTCATTCACGTTCAGTTCAGGAGGATCCTTTCACTGAAGAGTCGCCACAGCCCAAGAGTGCCACGGATCCGACTGAAGTCAAAATCCCAGTCGTGGTCGACTTGATCATGGAGGTTTTGGTCATTATTCCCGACTGGACAGTGCTGTACATTGCATACATTCTTAGGAAAGAACTTCGAGAGGATGAAGAAGAGGCTCGATAGATCGTCCGGCGATCTAAGGCCTTTACCGTGATAAAGGCGCAGTCGTTCAGAGAAAGTGTAACTGGAGTCTGCCAGAAGTGCATCATGCCAGAGGAAGGCCGGGTGATCCTCAATGATATTCACTCGGGAACCTGCGGTCACCACGCGTCCTCTCGGACCATCATGGCCAAAGCATACCAAGCCGGATTTTACTGGCCGCGGGCCAATGAGATGGCTAAGGAAATAGTGGACAAGTGTGAAGGCTGTCAGTTTTATTCCAACATGTCTCATAAACCCATGTCAGCTCTGAAAACAATTCCACTCGTCTGGCATTTTTCCGTCTGGGGACTGGACATGGTTGGACCTCTGAGGACTGGCAGGAGTGGCTTTACTCATGTGCTGGTGGCAGTCGACAAGTTCACCAAATGGATCGTAGTCAAGCCCATTAAAAACCTTGAAGCAAGTACAACTATGAGTTTCATCAGTGAACTGATATTCAGATATGGCGTCCCACATAGCATCATCACGGATAATGGCTCGAACTTCGATTCCGAAGAATTCAGATCCTTTTGTGCCTTCCAAGGAACGAGAGTCGAGTACGCTTCGGTCACTCATCCTCAGTCGAATGGGCAGGCCGAGCGGGCGAATGGATTGATTCTCAAAGGACTAAACCCCCGTTGATGCATGACCTAAAGCATGGAGCAGGGGCTTGGGTCGATGAGCTCCCATCAGTACTTTGGGGATTGAGGACAACCCCTAACCGGTCGACTGGAAGGACTCCATTCTTCCTAGTCTACGGAGCCGAAGCCGTGCTCCCTAGTGACTTGTTCCACAACGCGCCTCGAGTCGAACTCTTCTCAGAGGAAGAAGTAGAGCAGGCTTGGCAAGATGCAGTCGATCTCCTAGAAGACGAAAGAGAGATGGCTTTGATCCGATCGACCATTTATCAGCAAGACTTGCGTCGATTTCATGGCAGAAATGGGAGGGGTCGGGCATTTCAAGAAGGAGACCTGGTACTTCGAGTGGACCAGCAGAGACCTCACAAGCTCGCTCCTGCTTGGGAAGGCCCTTTCATCGTCACCAAAGTGCTCCACAATAGAGCGTATCGTCTCCTCAATGTCGAGCATAATAAAGATGAGCCACGCGCCTGGAATGCGGATTTGCTGCGCCCTTTTTACTCTTATGTATTTAGAACTAATGAGATGTAATAAGAAGTACCCTTTAAGTTTGATTATCAAAAGACATGATTTGATAGTCTTCTAAACGATTGTTGTTCATTTTTTACTTGTTTTAAACCCTGCCGAGTGGTGAGTCTGCCTCTCACTCAGAGGCTTAGCCACGAATCCGTTTCGCCTAAGTAATATAAAAATCCTGCCGAGTGGTGAGTTTGCCTCTCACTCGGAGGCTTAGCCGCGAATCCGCTTCGCCTAAGTAACATAAAAATCCTACCGAGTGGTGAGTCTACCTCTCACTCGGAGGCTTAGTTGCAGTCCAGCACTCGCCTAAGTAATATAAAAATCCTACCGAGTGGTGAGTATGCCTCTCACTCGGAGGCTTAGCTGCAGTCTAGTACTCGCCTAAGTAATACGAAATCCTGCCGGGTGGTGAGTATGCCTCTCACTCGAGGTCTTAGCTGCAGTTCAGTACTCCCCTAAGTTTAAAAATTCCCATCAAACGGTATAGGGCAGCCATGACCCCCCCCCTCCCGGAGGTTGCACCATCAAGAAGAAGGACGAGATTGAAAGAACAATCATCCGGCTCGAGAAAATCCTATCGAGTGGTGAGCAATCCTCCCACTCGGGGGCTTAGCTCCAGTCCAGTGCTCCCCTAAGTTAAAAAATCCTACCGAGTGGTGAGCAATCCTCCCACTCGGGGGCTTAGCTGCAGTCCAGTGCTCGCCTAAGTTAAAAAATCCTCCCGAGTGGTGAGCAATCCTCCCACTCGGGGGCTGACCTGCAGTCCAGTGCTCGCCTAAGTTAAAAAATCCTACCGAGTGGTGAGCAATCCTCCCACTAGGGGGCTTAGCTGCAGTCCAGTACTCGCCTAAGTTTAAGAATCCTACCAAGTGGTGAGCAATCCTCTCACTCGAGGGCTTAGCTGCAGTCCAATACTCGCCTAAGTTTAAAAATCCTACCGAGTGGTGAGCAATCCTCCCACTCGGGGGCTTAGCTGCAGTCCAGTACTCGCCTAATTGTAAAAATCCTACGGAGTGGTGAGCAATCCTCCCACTCGGGGGCTTAGCTGCAGTCCAGTGCTCGCCTAAGTTAAAAAAATCCTACCGAGTGGTGAGCAATCCTCTCACTCGAATGTTATGCAAAGTGCGGGTCAACCACGACCACCACTTCAGAGTCGTACCATCAGGAAGAAGGACGAGATTGAGTGTGTCGCTAGGGCGAGTCACTTTCAGGAATGTCAAGACCATTGTTGAGTGCCTTGCCGACGAGCTGATCAATGCTGCTCAAGGATCGTCCAATCGGTCGACAGGAATGTCAAGACCATTGTTGAGTGCCTTGCTTATGAGCTGATCAAAGCTGCTCAAGGATCATCCAATCGGTTGACAGGAACAACAAGACCATTGCTGAGTGCCTTGCTGATGAGCTGATCAATGCTCCTCAAGGATCGTCCGATCGGTCGACTGGTGATTCTTCTTTAGAAGCTGCATCAAGCAAACATGCACTAATCCGAGAGAAAAACAAATTTCGCTCAAAGACAAACGCGATATACTCGAAGATAAATCCAAAGATTCCTAACCGCAGAATAAAGTGCTCGGTCATCAGGCCCGAAGGAGTTTTAACGGTTACAAAATCACTCGGCATTCCGAGGCAAATAAAGGTGAAGCATAATGTTTTTTTAATCACTCAGCAGGAGAAGGACTAGCCGGATCACAGAAGCTATCGAGGTCGATGCTGTCGGCAATGCGAGTGGCTGCCTCGAGGAAGGTGTCCATGAAGGTATGGAAGGAGTGCTTCTTAGTATTCGCTACCTCGAGAGCAGCCAGCTTGTCTTCCTTAGCCTCCTTGCAGTGCACTCGGACCAACGATAAGGCAATGTGGGCACCGCAGTGAGCAGAAGATTTTTTTCCACTCTTGCACTCGGCCTGGAATCTGATTAAGTCGAGTCATCAGTGACTCGAGGTCCTGAGACAGCTCCGCCTGAGGCCAAAGTTCAGCGTCCACTTGGGTCATCGCCGCCTTCAGTCGAGCCAGATAAGCAACTGCGCCATCCAAGCACGACTCCAATCGCAGCAGATTCATTGCAACATCATCTTTCACAGGATAATTGATGGGGTCGAGACCCGTCTCGACCAACCCAGTTTCAGCTTCAAAGTCCTGACACAGCTCTGTCCCATTGCGAAAAACGATGAGTCGACAACATGACAACAAATTTTAGTCGACGACAAATTGACTAGTCGAATGATCATACCTTCAAGCTTCAGAACAAGATTTGTAGCAAGTTGTTCCAAATAAGACTCCAGCTTGTCTGTCTTGGCTCTAAGGCCAACGACTTCTGTGGTCGGGTTCTCCTTGTCCTTCCTCAGCTGCTCGACTTCCTGATTAGCTTCTGAGATGGTGGCCTTCAACTTTGCGTTCTCCTCCTCCAATTTGCCGACTGAAGCCAGCTTCTGGTCCGCAAGCTTCGTCTTCTCACATGCTTCCTTCTATGCAGCGGTAAGGGCCAGGTCCTTCTTCTCCAAAGCCTCCTTCATCCTCTCTAAAGAAACAACACTCTTCAGACGAGACTGAAGTTGGTGATTTTCACTACGCACATCTGCTCGTGTGAAATCACTCGGTTCTAAGAGACTGAAAGAAAAACCAGTGCAAAGTGCAAGCTACAAAGCAGACAAAACGGCTGAATGGTTACCTCCCATGATGGCCGTCTTCTTGAGCAGTCTTGAGATTCTTCTTCGCCAGTTCAAGGTCAATTTCAACGCTGATATGCTTCTTCTTTAATTCGGTGAGCCGAGCTTCAAGATCACAAGACCTCTGCAGCCAGGAAAAGAGACATGTCAGTCGACAGAAATTAGAGACAATGACGGAGAAAAATTACTCTAAGACTACTGCCGAATCAAATATTCAACAGTAGTCTCGGGGACTACACCAAGTGGGTGCACTTAGCATGCCCCCACTGAATCAGGTCAATACTCAGCAAGGGTTGCCCAGCGTGAGTTCATAAAAAAGGAAGAGATACATCATTAGACGTCAGTCGATTGCCAGCAGTCAACCCTGCTCTCGGGGACTACACCCAATGGGTGCACTCGGCGTGCCCCCACTGATTCGAACAGTTTATTGAGACTCAGCTCGACATGAGCTGAGTTGAAGATTTCCTACATTCTAAACGAAGGAACACCCCAGTGGGTGATCTGATATAAAGCAACACTCAAAAGTTCAGTCGGAATGTTGCTGACCTGAACATTGGTCTCAAGGGCAGTGCTGGCGTTTTAAGCTACCTGGCTAGCCTGATGCATCACTTTCACCTAATCCATGACAAGGTTCACCTGACGAAGAGCTTCCCTAGCGGCGCCCGGCAAGTCGGCTGGAGTTTGATATGTAGCAAAGAGTGATGGCTCCGGGGTGGTCGAAGCAGTTACCGGGTCGGACGAGTGGAGTTGCACCGGTGCAGCAGGTGTCTGTGCAGTCGACCCCAACGAACGATCAGTCGTCAGCGGGTTGGCAAATGTGACGTTGGTCCGAACCGGCCCTTCGGAACGTTCGACCACCGCCTCAAGCGTCGGCGTCGACTGAGGGACTTCAATTTCAAGCCTCCTCCTGCTTGAGCCTCTGCTCTTCTTTCTCCTGTCCTGTAGAGGTGCTTCTTCTTCTTTATCATCAGGGAGCACAACGATCTCTTGTGGAGCTACAGAAAGAGAGAAGTATCAAATTTTCAGCTGATTGACCGCCCACTCGACTAAATGAAACTCGGTCGAACAAACTTACCAGCTCGGGAGGTGGCCTCCTCATCTCCTGGTGCCTTGTTGACATCCATGTCAGTAGCAGTAGAGGTGGGGTCTGGAAAGATGCATAATCCGGTAGGTCAGAACAGAAATGTCGGTCTGTATGTGTAAGCACAAGTGTTTTACTCACCCTAAAGCCACTGGGACGTCCATCTTGATCCGCGACAAAGTCTTTCGAGTCTTAGGAGGGGCAACGTTGGGCTGCTTGGCGGTCTTCTCTATCGGTTCTAGAGTCGACTTCCGAGTACGCTTCTGAGCATGAGTACTCGGAGCCACGCTCTTCCCGCGCCCGCCCGTCGGGTCGTGATACTGCTTGGATCGGCGCTTGAAACGCGGTGGCGAGTCGACCTCTTTCTCGCCGTCCGACTCCTCTCTCTCGTCCTCATCCTCTCCGTCCGAAGATTCCCATTCACCGCTCTCGTCTGCACTGGTCTCCTCCTCCTGGCCTTGCTCCAGGGGTTGTTCACCGTTGGGCATTGAGTACATTTTAGTGAAGACCTACAAGATGAGAAGTCAAGCAAAAATCAATCGACATCGAATCCAGTCGGAACTTAGGTGCCAAGCAGTCAGAACAAAAGACATACCTTGTCGGGTGGGTTGTTGGCTCTGAAAGGAATAACTCGCCTGGATCCGCTGGGATTGTCCTGATTTCTCGTGATACTCCTCAACCGCATGGCCACAGTCTCGGGCGACACTTCCTCTGGATGGACCCGAGCAGTGTCTTCAGGTCTAGAGTACAGCCACATGCGATGATCACGGGCCTGGAGAGGCTGGATGCATCGACTGAGAAACACTTCCAGCAGGTCCAGGCCGGTAACACCCTCATTGATAAGCTGGACCACTTTCTCTACCAGCATCTTCGTCTCCACATTCTCAGCCGCGGTCACTTTCACTACAAGAAATATGTCAACTAGTGACCTTTTGTCAGTGACCCTTGAAGAATTGGTCATAGACCTATGACCATTTCAGACCAATTGGTTAAAAGCTGTTCGGGGGGCTCCAAACCCTAAACCATTGCGACCATTTTGGTCAGAACGGTCATAATTTCCTTACACGAAATGGTCACAAAGCAAACAGTGCTAGTACGCTGCCTTATTTCTAGTTGTTAATGACCAATATAGATGGTCATAGCCTTGTAGATTGTGGTGGGTTGTGATGACTAGGCGCCATCTCATCAGTTTTGCCTATGTGTCATGTCCATGTGGCAGTTTTTGCCCTAGGTTGTGAAGCAACCTATATTTCTGTTAGTCCAAAAATTCCCAAAAAATTCTCATAAATGTTTTGGATAATATATTCATCAAATATGTTAAAAACATTCCTTGTCTAGTTCAAAAATAATTCAAAAATATGCATTTTCCTATTCTGTTCAAAGCAGCACTTTGTGAAGGAAGTACCACTTTGGCATGTCCAAATGGTATCCATTTTCTACAGTGCTTTCCTTTGCCCAAATAACCATCCTCCACCAAATGCCAGCTCAATCCATTCATTATTTTCAGCCCAGCTTCAACATTCGTATTTGTGTCTAGTGTGGTACTTTGTAAAGCAAATACCACCTAGGCTCCTCCTTTTGAGGTGAAAATTTGTGAAGACGGTCTTCTTAGTAACTGATCATCCTCAGCCAAAACTCACGCCCATTAGCCATGTGCATTTCCTGTACCGCAAATCAAACACTTGGCTGCTTATTCATGTTTGAGCATCGATCGGTCTCCTCGCGAGAATCTTATGTTGTGATTTTCTTCCTAGCACCTACCTGGGAGTGCCCAACCCACTAGACATGCCTAGGCCGCCCAGAACACATGGCAACGCCACGGTCACGCGGTGACCACGCGGCGGGCATGCGAGCTTACACGCTCTAGAGTTGGGGCCCTCGGCCACCATCCAAACCTCGATGTCTTGCCGTCAAACCATGTATTTCTGATTAAATAGATACCTATTTACCTAGAAATGATTTTTGGAAAAAATAAAGAGCAAACTATGAGGCCGCTGCAGTTCAAATTTGACCCGTTTCCAACTAAATCGACGACAATTTGTCTTTTTCACCAGAGGTGGATCAAAACTTTTTTCACCCAACCATTATACATGGCCTAGTATTTTATAAAATTGATTTGGTTCATTTTTGCAACAATTATTTGGTAGTTCCTTCACAAAAAAACATCCTTTTGGGCACTCGGAAAATGAAAAATGAATTTTCCGTGCAAAGAAAATGAAAACTTCCTTAGGCAACATTGTTTGGAATTCCAAGATGTACCCTGGTGCACAATATGAGATCATTTGAACAAACTATGCCATGAATGTGGCCTAAGATTGATCATTTGGCATGAAAGCCATGAATCTTCACGCATGATAGCTCATTTCTGAGAACACTTTTTTAAAATAATTACCATATTTCAAGTTTACTATTTTTCCTGGAAACTTGGTCACATATAATGACATAATGCGATGGTTTTCCAATTTTTTGATTTTTTTTGAATTTTTTATGCCCGTTTCAAAATGCGGTCAAAACGGCGGGCTTGACCGTTCCTAGCTAGTGGTTGAATCTTGGAATTTCTTTGGTGTTTCTATGAGTAAATAGATACTTATTTAACTAGAAATGATTTTTGGAAAAAATAAAGAGCAAACTACAAGGCAGCTGCAGTTCAAATTTGACCCGTTTCCAACTGAATCGACGACAATTTGTTTTTTTCACCAGAGGTGGATCAAAACTTTTTTCACCCAACCATTTTGTCAATTGTGCATTATATATGGCCTAGTATTTTATAAAATTTATTTGGTCCATTTTTGCAACAATTATTTGGTAGTTCCTTCACAAAAAACCTCCTTTTGGGCACTCGGAAAATGAAAAATGAATTTTCCTTGCAAAGAAAATGAAAACTTCCTTAGGAGACATTGTTTGGAATTCCAGGATGTACCCTTGTGCACAATATGATATCATTTGAACAAACTATGCCATGAATGTGGCCATAAGATTGATCATTTGGCTTGAAAGCCATGAATCTTCACGCATGATAGCTCATTTTTGAGAATACTTTTTTAAAATAATTACCGTATTACAAGTTTATTATTTTTCCTGGAAACTTGGTCACATATAATGACACAATGCGAAGGTTTTCCATTTTTTGAATTTTTTTGAATTTTTTATGCCCGTTTCAAAATGCGGTCAAAACGGCGGGAATGAACGTTCCTAGCTAGTGGTTGAATCTTGGAATTTTTTTGGTGTTTCTACGATTAAATAGATACTTATTTAACTAGAAATGATTTTTGGAAAAAATAAAGAGCAAACTACAAGGAAGCTGCAGTTCATATTTGACCCGTTTTCAGCTGAATCGACGGCAATTTGTCTTTTTCACCAGAGGTGGATCAAAACTTTTTTCACCCAACCATTTTACCAATTGTGCATTATATATGTCCTAGTATTTTATAAATAATGATTTGGTCCGTTTTTGAAACAATTATTTGGTAGGTCCTTCACAAAAAACCTCCTTTTGGGCACTCAGAAAATGAAAATGAATTTTCTGTGCAATGAAAGTGAAAACTCCCTTAGGCAACATTGTTTGGAATTCCAATATGCACCCTTGTGCACAATATGAGATCATTTGAACAAACTATGCCATGAATGTGGCAATATGATTGATCATTTGACTTGAAAGCCATGAATCTTCACGCATTATAGCTCATTTCTGAGAATACTTTTTTAAAATAATTTTCGTATTTCAAGTTTATTATTTTCCCTGGAAACTTGGTCATATATAATGACACAATGCGAAGGTTTTACAATTTTTTGTATTTTTTATGCCCGTTTCAAAATGCGGTCAAAACGGCGGGAATGACCGTTCCTATCTAGTGGTTGAATCTTGGAATTTTTTTGGTGTTTCTCTGATTAAATAGATACTTATGTACCTATAAATGATTTTTTGAAAAAACAAAGAGCAAACTATGAGGTAGCTGCAGTTCAAATTTGACCCGCTTCCAACTAAATCGGCGGAAATTTGTCTTTTTCACCAGAGGTGGATCAAAACTTTTTACACCCAACCATTTGGTCAATTGTGCATTAAATATGGGCTAGTATTTTAGAAAAATTATTTGGTGCAATTTTGAAATAATTATTTGGTAGGTTCTTCACAGAAAAACCTCATTTCGGGCACTCGAAAAACAAAAAATGAATTTTCCGTGCAAAGAAAATGAAAATTCTCTTAGACAACATTGTTTGGAATTCCAAGATGCACCTCGTGCAAATATTTGATAGCTTCTTCACAAAAAAATTTCATTTTGGACACTCAAAACATAAAAATTAAAATGGTGACATGAATTTACACTTTATTTTTATTTGACCATGACCAATTTTGAATGGTCATAACGTCCAATACTAAATGGTCATAACGTTATATACGCGTACTGCATTCTGATTGGGCCATAGCCATCTCACGCGGATCATGCATCAAGCACCGTTGGATGCTCGTGGATCCAACGGTAGCCCTGGCCCCCCACCCTCTCACCCACCTAGCCCTAACACTCCTCAAAAAAAAACCTAGCCCTAACACAACCCCCCACGCCCCCACTTCCCCAACGCCGCTCTCCACCTTCTCTTCCTCTCTCCCTTAAGGATCCACCACCGCCGCACACCACTCCTTATGGATCCCCCGCCGCCGCCCCCAACCGCACTCCCTCCCACCGTC
>NC_041385.1:200370749-200376496 GCF_002162155.2 Triticum dicoccoides
GCCGACAACCCCTCCCCTCCCCTTCCCTCCCACGGCCGCGGTCGGATCCGCGCTCGTCCCTTCCAGATCGCAGCCGCCACCTCCTCCCTTCGAGGCTGCCACCTCCCGCCGGCCGCTACACCGCTGCACCGCTCCGCCCCGCCCGCCTGCTCTGCCTGCCCGACTGCTACTGCTGGTGCCCTACACCCACACCCATCCGTCCCTCCTGCCCCACTTGACTCGATGGTACCACTCGTCTCTGAGCAAGGCAGTGGATACGAAGCTCCCTCCGGCCTCGCCTATCCTGCGCGCGCGACGAGGGTACGGCCACCTGATCGGCTGGCCATGGCGTACCAGTACCACCACCAGGACCATGCCGCGGCCGCGCTGGGGATGGACCCGGCGGCGGGGGGAACCCCGGCGGCGACTTTGCGCTAGGCCTAGGCGCGGGCGCGCCCGACGGGTGGGTGAGGGAGAAGGCGGCCATCGAGGTGCACCCGCTGTACGAGCGGCTGCTAGAGGCGCATGTCGCCTGCCTGCGCGTCGCCACCCCCGTCGACCAGCTCCCCCGCATCGACGTGCCGATCACCGCGCGCGCCCCGCCGCCGCGCCCTCCGGCGGCGAGGAGCTCGACCTCTTCATTGTGAGCTGCTGCTACCACCAGGCCTTTCTTCACCTCGCGTATGGATGCCGCGTCGGCTGAGCTGGGCTGCTCCGCGCGTGCTGTATGTGTGGATTGATGCGGCATGCGTGCGTGCATGTGCAGTTCGAAAAATTGGGGATTGGAATTGCCCCGCTCGTGCTGGGACTGGGATTAGGATTTCAAACAGGCTAAGCCAGATTACCTTTTTCTTCAAGCCGCCACGTCCTCCCTTCCAGATTACCTTACAGATTAGTGTTTTTGCCTTGGGATATGCAAAGATTACCTTACTGTCTAACCATATCTATGTATTTTGTGTTCCTTGCGAGTCATTTGCATGTATGTAGTGTCCCTGATGATAGGAGTTGTAGGAATTACTATTCCTGACGAATTACCTGCATATATTAGCCTATGTTCTTTGTAGATTAGTGCTCCTTTAGATGGCTTACTAGTATTGCTGTTCATAGGTCTCCCCATGAAATCCGTGTTTCTCGTTAAGTTTATTAGTACACTGTTGTTCTCTGTTGTGTAAGTTTTGCAAATCCGGTGTTGTTCAGTTAACTGGCCGTCAGGTTCAGTTTCAGCGCTGATCCTTTTTGCTTGCTAATAATAGTAGGCTGCTCCACTTTACTGTATTAGGATTCTATACTACTCGTTCCTTAAACGTATCAGGCTTCCTAATTCGAGTGTCGTTCTCCCTTTTTGGTATGGTACTATCGCATTTGTGCTACATCTATATGTATGATGAGGAGCACTAGCAGTGAGTGAGCGAGTGAGTTAGTTCGGCTGTAACTAGTGACAACAACGATGGTTTTCTCTGTGGTATTAGCAGATACTCACTACTATCACCTAGCACTAGCAGTGAGTGAGTGAGGTCGGCTATAATCAGTTTACCAGTGATAACAACCATGATTTTGTCTCTGATATTATCATCTGACACTCTCTCTCTAGTCTAGTTTGATGCCGAGTCATATAATGAATTTGTTTACAACACAAGCTTCTACTCTTCGATGCCTACAGGTTGATGTTGAAGACCTATAGAGTTTACTTTGGTCATTATATATATAATCATGTCTGAACCTGAACTGTACATGGAGGCTTGGTTGCATTCGTGGGATGCTGAGTATTGGGGAATATTCAACTTTACAAGTTTCAACTTATTCTGTCATGTTTATTTTGGTTCCCTGTAGCTTGGAGTGCCTTGGGTTTCACTTAACATGTGTGTACATGTATGGAACAGAGGAAAAAGGTAAGAGCATGACTTGGTGATACAACGGAGGATCCCAAAACTTATTTATCATAATGTTGGTTATTGTGTATCACATTGAAAAAGAAAATGCACAATGACTTACCTTTGTATGTCGGGATTTATTCTTCATCTGTTACTCTTCCTTTTGCTAGTGAATTCACTGTCTTGTGAGATTTTGCTTCTTTATTACAGGGTTAAATAGTCCACTATTTTGTCTGGTCTCTGTGTCTCTCAATGACAGCAATCTGAACTGATGTATTGTGTGCCTTAAAAAGCATGGACGCAACCATTCCTAATTTTTGTTCGGTTTGGATTTGGATGCAGCAGGTGCTCTGCTCTTGCGCACGGTGACCGGCGTGACGGCGGCTATGTATGGCAGCGACCACAAGCTCATCGGTGAGTGGCTCCCTCTCCTACCCCTAGTTCTCTTTTCTAAGATGTAGTGTTCTATGCAGAAGATCTATTTGCTAGTACTTGGGCTCACTGCTGTTTATATTTGATTATTCTATTATTATGTATACTGAAAATGCTATAACGAATTTACTGCACATATTCCTGTACAAAAGCCCTTGTGTGAATTAATGACATGCTTCATTTCTGAACAAACAGGGAAGTTGAAGATTTCGCTAGGAGGCTCAATTCTGTTTGGCCTGAAAGAATGCATTTGGGTCAATAAAGAAGAATTGAGTCGCAACTGATTGGTGGTAATGGTTCTCTGCAGAGATTTTCTGGTAATTTTTTCCATATAGAATTGTTGAAACTGTAGTGAGTAAAGAATTTAGCCCACTCTACTGAATCTTTTGGAAGAACAGAAGGTTTTACATACTAAAGGACAGTGTTTGGTTAGTCCAACGTAAAGTAGGAATTACCTCATTCTTGCACCAGCTCATTCCATAACCGGGTCAAGTGATAATTTGTATGTGCCCGCAGGGTTCAATCACAGGTGAATGTCGTGCGGTAGTGAGTAAAGAATTTGCATTGCCCCATTAATTGAGTTTCTTTTATCTATTCAACACACTCCAACATGTTGGTTTAATCAAATCCTCTAGTAATGCCACAGCTTGTCATGCATGTCGCATTTCCTCTGTTTTTGGGGAATTTCGAGATGTACCATTCTCTGTTTTGGGAATTTCTTTGCCGTTAATTATTATAGCCAACTGTTCAGAATTGTTTTTGCGGGGAGCAAATCTGTATATGCAAAGTGTGTGTGTGTATCCAGTGAGCAAATCTGTAGTAATTATAGAGTATATTATCTTCTTTCTTTTATTGGCAATTTTTTGCTCAGTTCTCTTTTGACATATAGTTTGTTATCTTTGAATGTGCAGATGGTACGATGTGGTGGTTATCTTTTTTCGTTGCTGGAACCTGGATGTCATATGATATGTGATTTGAGCCAAATGGCATATTGTAATCTTTTTATTGCTTGTTTTTATGTACGATGTCATGAAGATGTACGTTTGAAATGTTGCTTTGATAGCAAAATTGTATTCCTGTGTACATGCTGCTTTGACAACAAAATTATGGAAATTTCTCAACAATATATATGCGCAAAATTCTATTCCTGTGTACTGTGCCTGAAAAGGCTACAGCCAACTGATGATGTTAGTAGAACCTGACAACTGGGACCCATCTGACTAGTGGACCCTTCTTTTGGAAAAAAAGAAAAACTAAATTTGTTTAGACAAAAAGGCCACAACCCAACAATAAAAAAGGCTGTAATATAGGGCTTGGCCCATGAACCCAACCAAAAATTGACACACAGAAAAAAACATAAATGGGCTGAATTAATGGGCTAGGCCCATGTAGAAAACCGAATTGGACCGGGCTGATTCTTGTGCCACATCAGCTTGCCACGCTGGATGCCTACGTGGCCTGAGGAGGTTGCTAGTGACCAAAACACCACAGTAGGAATATTTTGGTCGTAAACGTCCACGACCTTCTCTCAGAGAAGGTCGCTATAGTCAGTTAACGACCCTCAGCTTTTGACCTTCTATTTTTGGTCAAGAAAGGTCGCAAATGAAAAACCATGACCTTTCAGTGACCAATAGTCAAGGTCACAAGTTAACATATTTCTTGTAGTGTTTGCGTGGAGAAGGAGTTTGCACGCGGTCGAATGTGAAGTGAGGGAGGCTTTTCGACTGACCTGGAGCTGCCTAGTCCTGACAGTAGAACCAGGTCGACTGCCAGCCTCTAGCCATTTCAGGGAGAGTCATAGCGGGGAAAGAGCTCCTATGCCTTTTCTGGATGCCTAAACCCCCACACATCTGGATGAATTGGTCTTTGCACTACAAAAAAACACACATCCGTGACATTTTGGGCCGAACGAATTTTTTTTCTGTCATACATATGACACTTCTATGACGATAATTGTGACAAAACCCGGTACCATCATAGATGTGGTGGGCTCCTACTTCTATGACAAAAAATCATGAAAGAAAATGGGCTTTTCGTCCTGGGTGGGCCGGAGACGCAGCTGCATGACATTCTTTGGGCTGTCCATGATGGAAAAAACCGTGGTATAAGCGAGGGCAAGGAAAATTTTGGGGAGTTGCCGGTTACGGTGGGAGGTCGGGGGCCGAGCGATGCGCGTTTCTCTCGTACACGTGTGAGGCGTTGGCTCTAACTGAACCCGAGCGAGGCATTGGGCTCTAACTGAACCCGAGCGATTGCACTGCAGGCTATGCATTACTGAACCCGAGCGATCGATCGATGGCTATTCACTGAACCCGATCGAGTGATTCCTTCGCTACTGCTGCTAACTAAAGCCGATCGATTGGATGAACAGTGAGCGTTGCGGGAGGGGGGGTTGGATGAATAGTGAGCGTTGGCGTTCCCTCTGGATGAACAGGAACCCGTGGTGTGGAGGGCTGGATGAGCAGTAGACGGTGGAGGGGTGGCCGTGGAGGGGTGGTTGAACAGGACCCCGTGGTGTGGAGGGCTAGATGAACAGTAGACGGTGGAGGTGGAGGGGTGGTTGAACAGTAGCCGGTGGAGTACCGCGCGGTCGAGGCTAGATGAACAGGAGCCCGTGGAGGCTAGAGGAGGTCGACGGTAGCCCATGGAGGTTGGAGGAGGTCGACGGTGGAGATGAACAGTATCCCGTGGAGTCCCGTTTTGCGGTATGCCACACCCCTCCCGATGAACAGGACCCCCGTTTTGACCGTAGCGCTCCAACACAAGTCCGTTTCGTCCGTTTGGCAGTACACCACACCCCTCCCGATCAACAGGACCCCCGTTTCGACCGTAGGACGTCCGTTTCGTCCGTTTTGCTATACACCACATCCCTCCCGATCAACAGGACCCCCGTTTCGACCGTAGGAGGTCCGTTTCCACCATTTTGCGGTACGCCACACCCCTCCCGATCAACAGGACCCCGTTCCGAACGTAGGAGGTCCGTTTCCTCCATTGTGCGGTACGCCAGGCCTTGTTTCCATCGCCTGTTCCGTCCGAGCCCTCCCGATGAATACGACGACGCATTCCGTTCCGACCCAGCCGGTTGGCTCCCACACGTTACGTTGCCTCCCGATGAACACGACGCATTTTGTTGCCTCCCCATGAACACGATGCATTCCGTTGCCTCCCCATGAACACGACGCATTCCGTTGCCTCCCCATGAACACGACGACGATGCTGTTTCTCCGTTCCGACCTAGCCATGCACACGAGCCCTGGCCTCTACTATGACACGTATGCGCCTCTACTATGACACGTGCACGCCTCTACATCGACCAATATATATGTACGTACAAGTTCGCGACCAGAATGACAATGCTACATATGCTTCGACCAGGTGGGTCCCGACTATCAGGCACTTCCTTGCCTGCGAAGATGTAGCTGGTGGGTCCCAGCAATCAGGGGGGCGAATCGTTTTGGGTTTTTT
>NC_041385.1:200376837-200439940 GCF_002162155.2 Triticum dicoccoides
GGACGCACTTCCTTGCGTGCGAAGGTGTAGGAAATATGGTGGCCCGTACGGTGGGTCCCTGCTGTTAGGTGGAGGAAACATCATTTTCCGCATAATAAGGAGGCAATTCCTTGCTGCGGGCGTGGACCCAGCTGTCAGCCTCTCCACGTACAGTCCACATCCGATGGAAGTCATTCCTTGACCATGTTCACCACCCCGCGCCGAGAGCACCAGGGCAGTGGACGACGGAGAGGCCTAGGAAGGGGACGACGCGGAGCCAGTGAAGACGCGATAGTGGATTTCCACGCGGAGAGGAGTATGAGGGTTCACTCGTTCGGCTGCAGTGTGAGGCTGCCGTCGCTGCAGGGCATGGCCAGCGGTGGGAATAGTAGGGGCGGTGAGGCCTCTGTGGCAGCACAACCGGCCACGGGAGGCAGGAGCAGGCGGCACAACCGGCGCTACTTTGGTCGGCTGGAGCAAGCAGACTAGAGGTTGAAGAAGCACTACGGTCGTTGGATGGACATCGTATGGTCACTGGAGCTAGAATCGTTCATATTGACTAAGTTGACAAAGCCCTCCGTCCCCGTCAACTTAGAAGGCCCACAAGTCAGCCTCCCACCAAGGTGGCTCCCAGCTAGCAGGGGGAGTATTCATTTTTTTGTGCGTAATAAAGAGGCACTTCTGGTGGGTCCGAGATGACAGCGGGGGGAACATTTTTTTCGCGAAATAAGGTGGCCCGTCCGGTGGGTCCCTGCTGTCAGGTGGAGGAATAATTATTTTGTGCATAATAAGGAGGCACTTCCTTGCGGCCGCCGTGGACCCAACTGTCAGCCTCTCCACATATAGTACTCTTTCGATGGAAGTCAGTCCTTGACCACGCTGCGCCGAGAGCACCAGGGCGGTGGACGACGATGACGCCTAGGAAGGGGACGACGCCGAGCCGGGGAAGACACAGCAGTGGAAGCCCGCACGAAGAGGAGTATAAGGGTTCACTGGTTCGGCTGCGGTGTGAGGCTGCCGTCGCCGCAGAATAACAGGGGGTGTGGGTGAGTGGAGGGATGGCCTGGCCATTGGTGGGAGTAGTATGGGGGCGGTGAGCCCTCCGCGGCAGCACAGCCGGCCACGGGAGGCAGGAGCAGGCGGCACGACCGGCGCTGCTTTGGGCGGCTGGACCAAGAAGACCAGAGGTTGAAGAAGCACTACGGCCGTTGGATGGACATCGTACGGTCACTAAAGCTAGAATCATTTATATTGACTAAGTTGACAAAGCCCTTGGTACGCTCCAACTTAGTAGGCCCACAGGTCAGCCTCCAAATGGTGCGCCCTAGATGTAAGGGGGGGGGTCATATTTTGGGCGGCCGAAGCTAAGAATATCTGAGATTGAAGAAGAAGCACAACATCCGTTGGATAGACATCCAACAGCCACTGATGCTAGAACCGTGTGTTGACTATAATAAGTTGACAAAGCCTTGCATACGCGTCAACTTATTTTTTTAGGGGACGCGTCACTTAGTAGGCCCACAAGTGTGTGGCAGAGAACTTATAGCCCATTTCCGTTTTGTAAGAATGTACAGCCCATTTTTGAATTCTAATGGAATTTACAACAACCCATTTACAGTTTGTTAAAAGTACAACCCATTTTCTAGCTAGGACAACGATTAATAAGTTCAACCAACCGTTGAAGACAGAATTCAATAAAATTTCCCACATTTTGATGGGATCCGAAATATTGTTATCCCGAAATTTCTAGTCAGATTAAATATAAATTTGTATTACGTAAAAATCCAACGAAACATTACGCGCGCAACAATGAAAATTTAAGATTTTCAAAATCCATAAATAATATTTTATAAACTAAGTTCATGTTTGGTGCATTTTTTTATAGTTACTGCCCAGTTTTTATAATTACATCCCATTTATTATTTTTTAAAGCCCATTTTCCTGTTAAGCCTAATGCATCCCTCCTAGGAAAGATTTGCAGCCCAGCGAGGCGGAGAATAACAAGTTGACCTTGCCTGGGTATCCCTCAAAAAAACGTATAGCTGGGCTAGCCATTTTCATCTTGAAAAAATTAGTATCTGGGCTGGATATCTGGCCTGGGCTAGACGGGCTAGCCCGCCTAGTTAATACCCTGCTCTCCTCTGAACAACAACGAAATCATCGCCAAGAAAAACTCTGCAGTGCTCAGGCCTCAAAAACACAAATACTGCTCGAGCTGCTTGGTCCCAGCTATCGGCTGCACCTTGTGCAATTCTCTCGTTTACATTGACTACATAGGTTGACAATGGTGTGGGACCGTGATGTCAGGAAACTAGGAGAAAGCAAAAAAAATATAGTTGTAGATAATAAGGAGGCACTTGCGTACGTACAGCTATGGCCCTAGTGGGTCACTAGTGTCATCCAGTCAAAATAAAGTCATCTCCTGAATCCTCATGTTCGTTGACCATGTTAACAATGCTCGGCGCCATGGCGAGCGCAACAACTCGAAGGACAACGGAGAGGGCCACGCGGGCCCTACGGAGGTCTGATATAGCGCCCGCTGCTCATTCAGGAAGCCAGGATCATCGGACACCTATGAGCACCTTCAAGAAACTGAGACGACATGAAACGGTAAGGCCGCACTTGGGAGCTCTGGTTTATTTCAAACCTGTATTAACATACAAGTGTAATTTACTCATCATCGGAAACAACACGTAAAATACAGGCGTAATGATACCGAGGGCCCGAGGTCTGTAAGTAAACCGGCGGGTTACGCGTGTAATTTGAGAGACCAGTGTATATTTTACGAGCACTGCTATATGGACGACATTACCAGACGATACATGCACGATGTGCGTATCATGCCATCCATGGGCAAGGCTGAAACAATAGCTAACGACTGGATTAGAAATCGTCTGAGTGTCGTTCAGCGTTTTTATCGTGTGTGAAGTACTTCCAATATTTTATTAGTCGAAATCGACCAACCAAGCGCCTTCGCCCGAGACCATCTGCTTTAATTTACAAGCGTCAGTTTTACAAGCGGTTTTGGTTGGGAAACGATGATCCAATCACGGCCTAATATCATGAGTTGGTCGGAAGATCATATGGTTTCACATCTAAGCTACCCGACATGTCGTATAGGCTATGAATGAAACATCAGACGATGAACTTCTTACGCACGGAAACAACAAAAGAGGATGATCTTCTTAACAAGCAAATCACTGGCATTAGATCTACATGCAAAACAATACGAAGCATTATTCTCAGGAGGAACAGTGAACAGCTCGTGATGCCGCATGCCACAACATTCCAAGCTCAACTTTGCAATCAAACACAGGGCCTGGCATTACATAGACAATATTCAGAACAAACTCTTAACACAGGAATATCTCAGCAGAGTAACTATTTACTTCTAAACTGAACACAGGAATAGGAAAAAACACTCGACGCTGCTCACAGCAAGGGCGTTCCACTCAAAAATATCAAATGCATGTCTTCTGGCTAACGTCAATGAGCAAATTTTGACAAGGTTTTCCAATTCCAATATATTAAACTAACGTCTTCTTGCTAACATCAATGATTAAACTTTGACAAGCTTTTCCCATTCAAAATATGTAATGCCTATGATCGTGGAGTCCTGTCGTAGCTTCTTGTACTTGTTTGGGCACTTTTTGCCCAGGGCACTCCACGTGTTGTTAACTTGCCAATGGTCTCTATAGACTAGTCATGTCACCGGTGTCTCATAATACTCTGTAAAGCTTCTCGGTCATTCCTTCTGTAATGTACCGCAAACAGTGACTGCTTCTTTCTACAAAGTGGAATGACCAACTGGACCCAGTAACGCAGCAGTTTGCCTTGGACACATTGGCTCCTTTTGTGCAGTTCAACTAAAATCGAAGTCGGAATAAAACCGAGCTTTAATTTTGATATCCCTGTAAGCAACAATAGGTATAAGGGAAACAATTACTGAGAAATAACGGTTGATGACTTGTCTTAATGGGAAACAAAGCAGGAGAGTAGCAATTCTCCATCAGTGTGATTCATTCATATTGACTGAGACATTATCTTAACAATGCCTTGTTTCAACATGTATAAAGAACGACAAAGCAAAAAAGTACCATTCCTAAAACAATGCAACTGATTCATTTTAACATAGACATTATGTTAACAATACCTTGGTTAAACATGTAGAAAGAACTACAAAGCAAGATAGTACCATTCCTAACAAGTGTTGTAGTTTTGAACTAAGATTCAGTACTTAATTAATTCTGAGAGTGGCATTGCTTAATTTTGCCAGCGACATTAGATTAACGAAAAGCATAAACAGTTCCAGGGGAGAGTGGGCGCAGCAACAATATGTGCTTCCATCTACTTATAAAGGGGGTGATGCAGAGTTTGTTGTAACAAAGCAACAAGCATCATGTCTGGGTTGGTCCCATTTTTGTTAACTACTTAATGGGAAAAGACAACAATACAATAGCTTCAATTCAACATTTATTTAATACAGTACCAATACAAGTAGCACAACATCTCAAAGCACACTGCACAATCATGTGGATGAAGGCCTGTACTGATCTTTCATGAGAACACTAGGATAAAATACGAATCTGCCAACACGAATAGGAAATCCAATCTCGTTTTGTGCAGTTGCACTAAAATCAAGCGAAGTGTTTCGAATAGTGAAGCAAAATGTCGCAATAGCAACAAGTTGAATAGATATCCCTGTTTAAACAGAGGCAAAAAAGGAATCAGTTACTGGCTAATAAAGAAGGATGAAACATGCGGCCACAAAAATGGTAATCCCGACAATCCCTAACAAGTGTTGCAGTTTTGAAATAAGATTCAGTATTTAATTCTGAGAGTGGCATCAATTACTGGCTTATAAAGGGGTGATGCTGAATTTTTTGTAACAAAGCAACAAGCATCATGTCTAGGTTGGTCCCATTTTTGTTCACTACTTAATCGGAAAAGACAGCAATACAATAGCTTCAGTTCAACATTTATTTAAAACAGTACCAAAACAAGTAGCACAACATCTCAAAGCACACTGCAAGTCATGTGGTTGAGACCAAGATTTGAAACAACTCGCCACAAATAGTGGAAACAAATCTCGATCTCCTTTTGCGCAGTTCCACCAAAATTAACCAAAGTCACCAGTGTGACATTCAAGTTGAACTGCACAAAACACTGTTAAAACATAAGCATTTCAAGTAGCAAAGAAAAATGTCGCAATAGCAACAAGTTGAATCGATACACCTGTTTTAACAGAGGTAAAAAGGAAACAATTATTTGCCGATAAAGGAGGATGAAACAAACGGTGACAGAAAGAAGCATCTAACTTATCTTGGATGGACAACAAAGAAGGATAGTAGCATTTCTAAAACGGTTGCATAGATTCATATTAACAGAGACATTCTCTTGAAATAACATTCGTTAAAAAATGTAATTTACTTTTAACAGTGGCATTGCTTCAATTTTCCGGCGGCATTCTTAGATTAACAACAGCAAAATAGCTGTATGGGACATGCTAGCACCATGTGCGTTCACACGTATAAATGGGTGATGCAGAGTATGTAGCCAAGCAGCATATCTGTGTTGGTCCCATATTTGTTCTCTTTGAACTTTTTCCCTATGTGAGGGCAGCAAATCTAGTCCTGCACAAACTACCCGACCCCCCAGTTTCTTTCCCTTTTCAACAAAGAGATCGGTTCCTTACAGATGTGTGTACTGGGTTACCCCCTTTTTCCCTTTTCGACCAACAAAGCGGTTGGATAGCCAGTCTATACTACTTTTCCTCCCTCCTTTCCACATTGAACCACGTCCTAATTCATGCTCCACCCCACCGCACCTTTCTTTCCTCTTTGAACCAAGACCTAGATTCGACTACAGATCGAAAATATCCACATGCAGCTAGAGTAACGATGGTTTCAAATAAACTTATACCTTAGGGTCGTCGGGATGTGGCAAGGCGTGCGGCGGGAGGCCGGATGTGCCCACACTATGTACGACAGCGAGGAAGAAGGGGTCGGTGGCCCTCACACACAGGCGCTGGGTGAAAGAGAACAACGCAGCTGGCAGTGGATTGCCTCCCTCACTGAAGGATATAGAGTTAACACTGCACCTCCTCCCCTTCCCGATGCGACGGGATACGAACGCCTCCTTCACCAGCTGTGAGGGGGGAGAAAGAGACAAGAGGCCAACGAAGTCTTGTTTAGATCTGGTGAGGAGAGGGTGAGAGACTGTGAATATAGCAAACCCTAGCAAATGAATGCTGAGCCTCTAGCGTGTAACATATATATATTGCGGCGAGCGTGTGGAGAGTGCATACCCTAGAGAACAAGCGCTGAGGCTCCCACTTATATATATACGAATGTAGTACGGGCTGAGCTCCGGTGCCTTCACTGCATCTGCTTTTGGCTGTATGACAGGTGAGCCAGCCACATTTTTGGCCCACCTGTCATAAACCCAAAGGCAGGTGCAGTAAGTCAATGAAGCTGCGTCCATATAGTACTCTCGTATGTATACGACTAATATATAGTGCAGTGGTTTTCTTATTCTCTCCATAACAATCATTTTAAATTTTGTAGGTACGAAATGAAACTCTTTATTTAATTGTCGGTGTACTAAAGTAGGGGTACCTTAGTATCCCGAACTTGTGCATGGGCAGTCGCAGCGACCCGCGGCAGGGCTTGCCGGGCGTCCGCCAAGATCCTCCGCGGCTACTTTGATGCCATTCAAGAACAAAGTACTTGAGCTAAGGCCCCGACAAGAGGAGCTTGCCGGGAAGGCCAACCAAGGCCCCGGCAAGAGGAGCTTGCCGGGAAGGCCAACCAAGGCCCCGGCAAGAGGAGCTGGCCTGGAAGAAGACAAGACCCCGGCAAGAGGAGCTTGCCGGGAAGGCCACTCGAGGCATCCCAAGAAAACTTGTCGCGGCGCACCGCGCGCCCCGGCAAGGCCCGGTGAGCGACAGGTTCCCGGACGCGACAAGACGACAACCGCGGCAAGGCGCTTGCCGCGGCAAGCCCCCACTCCGTGCCCGCGCTCCAGCTCACCCACCACGTGTCGCTCTGAAGCACACGTGGCGGGGAGGCTGCGCAGCTAGGGGTGCGCGGTGGCAAGCATGCACTAACAAGGCGGCCATCGTGGAAAACGGTGGCGTTCCTAGCGGTCCCTCTCTGGGCCGTCAAGGTGACACAGACGGGCATTTAATTCCCTTGTCCCCTGCCGTCAGAGTTAGGTAGGATGTGACATGTAGGCGGTGGAGCCAACTACCACCCCTTTTACATTTTTACCCTCAGCTCTGTTGCCACATGTCGGTGACCCCTTAGGCATATAAAAGGAGGCCTGTGCGCAACAGGGAAGGGGGGACGGCCATTCTCATGCTCGGTCTCGCCAGCCCCTTGAGTGTACTGTAGCACTCGTCGCCCCCGAGCAAGAACTCAATACAACCACCAAAGCAGGAGTAGGGTTTTACGCATCCGTGCGGCCCGAACCTAGGTAAATCGCTCGCGTGCCTCGCCTCGATCTGCTCTTTGTGCAACCACGCCCCCCTGCCGAACCAAGAATGGGGCTCCGGTCCGCCGTGGTCCCATAGGTGCTCGTGGGTCAGCCATCAGCCCCGATATCTCTGGCGCGCCAGGTAGGGGGTGCATCGAGGTCGTGCGAACCTGGTTCGGCGTTTGCGCGCGCTACATCAGCATCTTCATCGACATGCCACCGAAGAAGAAGGCTTCCGAGGTGGCCGCTCCGTCCACGTCTATCCTACCGCCACCGGAGCGAACGGGCGGTGGGGTGGATGCCGGCGGAGGAGCGGGCGCCAGTGGAGGGACTCACATTGTCACTCGGTCCAAGGACAAAGCCCCGCAAGCTTCAGCGTCTGTACATCCGCCGCACCCCTCCCAGGAGGTGTAGGATCGACAACGCCGCGGTGCTCCTAGCACCGTGCTCGCGTTAGAACAAGGCCAAGCTGGTGGGTCGCGGGACGCTCAAGGCCAACATGCGCGACAACATGCTGGCGCGAGCGCGGGACGGTCGCCTGGGCGAGATGTTGCTCCTTCTAACAATGTTAGAAGTCTGAGCATATCCCGCACCTCGCGTCGCTCGCCACCGCCACCCAAGACTCCAGAGGAAGCGCTGGCCCGAGCCCAGCTGCTTCTAGATTACCCTCCAACGCCAGACAAGATCGACGACTAGAGGGCCACCATTCAGAGCCTTATCGGCTTCGCCAACGGCGACAAGCCCTGGCGACCGAGCATATCGAAGCCCCGGAGAGACGCCCAGGCACAAGCCGACGTCGATAAGACCGCTGGGGGCGCCACCACCGTGTACTCCCCACCATGAAGGCCAAGATCACCGACTCGCCGGGCCAACCTCGACGCCGATTCCACCGTGTCATCGGACCTGCGAGTTCGCCGCGATCAACGCCAAATTCTCCAAGAACGACGACAAGAAGACGCTCGTACTCGCATCGAGCGCCGAAGAGAAGCGCGGCGTCAGTTAGACCAGCGCGCTGGGCCCACTGTTGATATGCACGCGCCGGGGGAACCAGGCGACTTGCCATACGCGGTAGGTTACCCTGCGTTCACCCGTGAGCTGCGGCAGGTCCAGTGGCCCAGCACCAAAAACTTCAAGCCAGATGTACCCGAGAAGTACGATGGCAGGACACATCCGTCGGAGTTCCTCAGCGTCTACACCATCGCGGTGCAGGCTGCCGGGGGGCGCGACGAGAAGATCCTCGCCAACTACTTCCCGCTGGTGCTGAAGCCCAACGTCAGATCTTGGCTAATGCACTTGCCGGACAACTCCATCTCTTCGTGGGCGGACCTGTGTCATCAGTTTGTCGGCACCTTCACAGGCGGCCACAAACCCCATGGCCAGGAGAGCGATCTTCATCTGCTCGCCCAGAAGGAAGGAGAACCCCTGCACAAGTACATACAGAGATTCAGCCAGGTGCAGTGCAACATCCCAGACGTCCACCCTGCCGCGGTTATCAGCGCGTTCCATCAGAACGTGCGTAACCGCAGGATGAGGGACGAGATGGCGATGTGCAAAATCAGAGATGTCAGCGAGCTATATGCTCTGGCCGACAAGTGTGCACGTGCTGAGGAGGGGAGGAAACTCCCCGGAGAGAACGCAGGAGCAGAAGGATCTGACAGTGAGGATGCCGCCCCGGCGAAGAAGAACCGGAGTCGGAACAATAGAAACAGAAGAGCTAAGGATGTGCTAGTCGTCGAGCAGTCCGGCAGTGGAGGTGGCGCCGAGAAGGCCAAAGCTGGTGACTCCGGCGAGGCTGTGGTGGCCGCCGACAAGCGGGACGACTTCGGCAAGCAATACTGCAAGATCCACCGCACGCAGCCTCTCATCACGCCTACAACGTGCTCAAGATGCCCGGTCCGATAAGTGTCATTTCTGTCCATGGCGACAAGAAAGATGCACTATCTGTACCGACAAAATCTACCGGGAAGCAGTAGCCGCAGCAGAACACAAGCCACTTGCCGCTGAAGCTCCCGGGGGGAAGAAGAAGTCCAAGTCCCGCAAGAGTAGCTCTGATGCCTACTCCGGCAAGCGCACCTCTTCGGAGTGCTGCGCTATCGTCGAGGACGCACCATCGAGCTCCACCGGCAAGTCCAAGTCCGGCAAGAGTAGCTCTGATGCCTACTCCGGCAAGCGCACCTCTTCGGAGTGCTGCACTACCGTCGAGGACGCACCATCGAGCTCCACCGGCAAGTGCAAGAAGGCAAAGACAACTTCACCACAGACCAAAAAAGTGGCCGCCAAGGAGGACGACACCGGTGGTACCTTCACCATCAGTGCCACGCTTGATCCTAAATAGGAAAGCGCGCGCGTTGCTTTCCTGCGGGCGAATGTCGATGTGTTTGCATGGCAACCATCTGACATCTCCGGTGTTCCCAGGAAAGTAATTGAGCACCACCTCGCCGTCTGCCCTCACGCGCGGCCTGTCAAGCAGAGAGTCAGAAAACAAGCAGTAGAACGCCAAGAGTTCATTGCAGAAGAAATCAAGAAATTGGAAGCAGCCGGCTTGGTCCGGGGAGTACTCCATCCAACGTGGTTAGCCAATCCAGTAGTCGTGCGCAAAGCAAACGGGAAGTGGAGGCTTTGTATTGACTTCACTGATGTTAATAAAGCTTGTCCCAAGGATCCATTTCCCTTGCCATGCATTGACCAGATTGTCGACTCCACGGCAGGATGTGATCTGCTTTCATTCCTTGATGCATACTCAGGATATCATCAGATCTTCATGGCAGAAGAGGATGAAGAGAAAACCGCATTCATTACTCCATGTGGCACGTACTGCTTTGTACGGATGCCTTTCGGACTATAGAATGCTAGTTCAACATTTGAAAGAATAGTCAGTCATGCTTTTGAGCCACAACTGCACAGAAATGTAGAAGCTTACATGGATGACATAGTGGTCAAGAGCAAGGACAAAGAAACTTTGATCCAAGATCTGGACGAGACCTTCACAAATCTGCGCAAGATAAATCTCAAGTTGAATCCCGAGAAGTGTGTGTTTGGAGTTCCTTCCGGCAAGCTCCTCGGATTCTTCGTGTCTCAGCGAGGGATCGAAGCCAATCCCGACAAGATCAAGGCCATCGAGCAAATCGAAGCACTGAAGCGAGTCAAGGATGTGCGAAGGCTTGCCGGCTGTGTTGCTGCTCTCGGTAGGTTCATCTCTAAGTCTGCTGAGCGCGCCCTGCCATTTTTCAAAATTTTGAAAAAGGCAGGTCCAATGAAATGGACTCCGGAAGCGGAGGCTGCACTGCAGGACCTGAAGAGATACCTATCCTCTACTCCAACACTTGTTGCACCTAAACCACAAGAGAAGTTGCTGCTATATCTGGCGGCAACCAATCAAGTGGTTAGTGCTGCATTAGTAGCGGAGAGGGAGGCAGATGGTGAGCCAGCGACCGCGGCAAGCGAGTCCAGCGACAAGAAGGGGGCTTCCCCGACAAGATCTGGCCCGACAAGCCCTGATCCGGCAAGTTCCGGTTCCGGCAAGGATGGATCTGCGCAGCCACAAGAAGAGAAACAGAAGAAGATGGTGCAGCGCCCAGTTTACTTTGTCAGTTCCCTTCTGCAGGGGGCTAGATCAAGGTACTGTGGTGTGCAGAAGTTGCTTTTCGGCCTCCTAATGGCCTCGAGGAAGCTGCGCCATTACTTTCAAGCACATAAGATCACAGTGGTCACTCGCTTTCCGTTGAAGAGGATATTGCAGAATCTAGAGGCAACGGGCAGGATTGTCGAGTGGGCACTGGAATTTTCAAGCTTTGGCCTCAAGTTCGAGAGTACCTCAACTATCCAGAGCCGAGCATTGCCAGAATTCGTAGCAGAATGGACGCCAACACCTGATGAAGAAACTCCGGAGAGGAGCATCCTCGTCAAGGAAGCAAGCAAGGAATGGATCATGTACTTTGACGGTGGCTTCTCGCTGCAAGGCGCCGGGGCGGGCGTACTACTTGTCGCACCCACCGGAGAGCACCTCAAGTACGTGGTCCAGATGCACTTTCCCAAGGAGCAAGCAACAAACAATACTGCAGAGTATGAAGGCTTGCTTGCCGGACTCAGGATCGCGGCAGACCTTGGGATCAAGAAGCTTATTGTCCGGGGTGACTCACAGCTTGTCGTCCGTCAAGTAAACAAAGATTATCAGAGTCCGTTGATGGAAGCCTACATTGATGAAGTGAGGAAGCTAGAGGAGCATTTTGACGGCCTGCAAATGGAGCATGTTCCAAGAGCTCAGAATGACATTGCAGACGGCCTGTGAAAATGCGCCGCACTCAAGTTACCTGTGGAACCAGGGATTTTTGTGCTCAATCTGACTCAACCATCTGTAGCACCATCAACTGGACAGAGCAAAAAGAGGAAGTTGATTACTGGCGACTACCTTCCAGCAGAGCTCCCCGAAGCCACCATCAAGAAGGTCCCCAGGATCAACACTCTGAATGCTGAGGGGCAGCCTGCTCCGACAAGCCCCAGGGTTTGTTTCGTTGAAGGAGACGCTCCCGAAAAGCTGTGTCCCGACACGCTTGCCGGGGAGCATCATGCTCCAGCTGAATTACAGATTCTGGCCGTGGAAGCAGTTGTTCCCGCAGCATCCAAGATCAACACAGAGAATGCTGAGGGGCAGCCTGCTCCGACAAGCCCCAGGGTTTGTTTCGTTGAAGCAGACGATCCCGACAAGCTGTGTCCCGACACGCTTGCCGGGAGCATCACGCTCCGGCTGAATCACAGATTCTTGCCGTGGAAGCGGATGTTCCCGCAGTAGTATTTGCGCCTTTAGTCCTTGTCGTCGAGCCACAGGCTCCGGCATGGGCACAGCGGATTGTCCATTTCCTTCAAACAGGAGAACTTCCCGAAGAGCAAGAAGAAGCGGAGAGAGTAGCCCGGCAATCAAGTATGTACCAGTTTGTCGACGACATACTGTACAGAAAAAGATTCAACGGAGTGAAATTGAAGTGCATTTCCCGGGAAGATGGACAAGAGCTGTTGGCGGAGATTCATGGAGGCATATGTGGTCACCACATTGGCGCAAGAGCGCTTGCCGGCAAGGTTTCTTCTAGCCGACAGCCCTCCAGGATGCAACTGCACAAGTAACCAAGTGTGAAGCGTGCCAGTTCCACTCCAAGCAGATACATCAGCCAGCTCAAGCTCTCCAAACAATCCCTTTATCCTGGCCATTTTCGGTCTGGGGGCTCGACATCCTCGGCCCCTTCCCCCGAGAAATCGGGGGCTTTGAGTACTTGTACGTCGCAATCGACAAGTTCACAAAGTGGCCTGAAGTGGAAGTAGTGAGGAAGGTGACCGCACAGTCAGCCGTCAAGTTCTTCCGGTCAATTGTTTGCCGTTTCGGAATCCCTAACAGTATCATCACCGACAATGGCACACAATTCACGAGCCGCACCTTCATGTAGTACGTCCAAGATCTTGGCGCCAAGATCTGCTTCGCTTCTGTTGCTCACCCGAGAAGCAACGGTCAAGTGGAGAGGGCAAACGTTGAAGTGTTGCGCGGGCTCAAGACCAGAACTTTCGACAGGCTGCACAAGTGCGGAAGAAATTGGATCGAGGAGCTGCCGGTGGTTCTTTGGTCGATCAGAACGACGCCAAATCGAGCCACTGGCCAGACACCTTTTGCTCTAGTATATGGAGCAGAAGCAGTTCTCCCCACGGAACTCGTATACGGATCGCCTCGAGTACTCGCTTATGATGAGCTTGAGCAAGAGCAGCTGCGCCAAGATGACGCGCTGCTCCACGAGGAAGATCGTCTTCAGGCTGCTGTACGAGCCGCTCACTACCAGCAAGCTTTGCGCCGCTACCACAGCCGCAAAGTTAAAGCCAGAAGTTTCGAGGAAGGCGACCTTGTTCTTCGGCGCGTTCAATCCGCCAAGAATTCCAACAAGTTGACGCCGAAGTGGGAAGGCCCTTATCGGGTGAAACGAGTCACTAGGCCTAGCGCTGTCCGCCTAGACACCGAAGATGGCTTTCCGGTGAGCAACTCCTGGAACATAGAGCATCTTCGTAAGTTTCATTCATAAGGCGCGATTGTCGGACCCTGTCCGGCAACCACCTTTCTGTACAAGCATTGCCGCTGTTGCATGTAACCCTTTGTACAGAGCCAGGCGCAGACCCTGAGCACAAGTAAATGAAGCGCTGATACCCCGGGGTTATAGCATGCATGCTAAGTCGAGTCTCGTCCTTGGTTAGGGTTGATAGTGCCTAACAGCAGCTAACCCTTAGCTTAGAGGTCGAGAGTCCGTCCTTTTGCTTTTCATTCGTTCGCAGGGCTCGCATATCCTGGCCAGGCCGCTTGAGAATGAAAAGGAGAAGAAGGGCACGACGGCACCTAGGCCCCGGCAAGCCAGTATCGCTGGGGGCTGCGAGTGCCAAGATTCGTCCCCGGCAAGCCAGAGTTGCCGGGGGCTGCAATATCAGATAAGTCTTTCGTCCCTCTTCATGCATCCTCTTATGGACTGCGGAATGCGAAACCACGTTTCTTCCCAAAAACTGCCGTGCTCCCTCAACTCTAGGCCCTGGAGCCCGTTCCCGGGGCCAAGTTTGGTCGTAGTCGCGGCAGCAGAGGGATGAAACGAGGAGGCCGCACCCACATCGTTCCCGCCTCCGCCAAAGGCGTGAGAAAGGTCGAGCGACGTGGGAAGGCGGCAGGGCCTGTTGCCGGGAGGCGAACTGTCTGTCCGAGGGATACCAAGGATTTGCTCCTTGGCGTGGGTTTAACCCGCGAGACAAATAACCTGGCAAGCAATCCCTTTTTCATTAAAAAACATCCCACTCAGGTACAGTCCATAAAGGATGAAAAACATGAAAGAGAGGATTAAAAGTTTTAGATGCAGCTAAGGCCCGAAGGCTTACAAATTAAAAAGATAAAATGCCCGTAATGCCTTCCCTGTCCCTCTCTTCAGGAGGTAGGTCAAGGAGGCGAAAAGGGCAAAAGGAGCGCCTAGGCGAGCTACGGGTGCCAGAAGACACCAAGAGAACAGCCCGGGGGCTGTCCGAAGGCTGGACGGTGATGGCAGCGCCGGAAGCGGGGCACGAAGACGGGGCGGCAGGACGTCAGCACGCTGTCGAGGGCACCACGCCCTCGTACTCCGACCTGACGGCCTTGCCAGCCCTCTTCCCCTTCCGCAGCCTCCCTACGCCAGCCGCCCAAGGAGACGTCCCCGGGGAGTTCAAGGAGCCGGCGACGCGGATGATGGGGTCGCCGGTGACGCGCGGGGCGGCGCCCGACACCTAGTCGGACCCGCCACTCCGCCGCCCGCTACCCTCGTCATCGCTGTCGCTCTCCTCCTTGTCGCTCTCGTTCGAGGGGGAGTCTTCGCTATCGGAGGAGCTGTCCACGCAGCACCTCGCCCAGATGCCAGAGTCCCCAAAGACCTTGACGGAGAGGAGGTCGCCCTCCATTAACTTAAAATGGAGGGTAAACCCCGCCGTCAGGCTGTGGATACGGGCGAACGACTTCCACCCTCGATCAAGATACATCACATTGGGAGCTGGGAATACAATGCGGACTCGCGTGCCGCTGATCCCACAGCCCCTCATCTGCAGTCTCAGCGTCTCGGGCGGGTCCGATTCCATCGCGCTCGCGAACGGAGTTGGAAGCCGAAGGCGACGATGAGGCGCCCGGCGCAGCCTGACGAAGAACTCGCAAGGATCGTCCCCTATGTGGACCGCCATGGGGGGAGGAACCGCCGGCGGAGGCGAAGCTGGCGCGCCGCCCCGTCCGCCTCTTCCCCGAGCGCCTCGACCTCGTCCTCGACCTCGTCCGCGACCTCGCCCCCTCCCTCTTCCCCTTATGGCCGGCTCTCCCGCCAAGGGTGCGAGAGAGGGAGAGGTGCGCTGTCTGGCGGCGACCCTCGCCGCCACTGATGAAGAGCCAGGGTTCCCTTTCTCCATGGCGAATGGGAGAAAGGAGAGCAGAAGCTGAAGGAAGGAGGAGATGAGAGAGTGCGGGCTTCTGTGCCCCCCTCCTGCTCTTTATAAAGGAGCAAGGTGGGGGCCCGGCCGCCCCGCTCAGCGAATCAAGGCACGGGAAGAGCAGGGAATCGGGACCGACCCGCTGCCTCTGCTCGCGACGGCCCAGATTCCCACTCCCACCGTCCGTGACCCCAAGCGCATGGGAGCCGCGTGGCGGGGATGCAGAGCCGAGGCGACGGGTGAGGCGGCCTCGCCCCACCCCGTGATCGTCGGATTGGACGCCTCGAAAACCACGCACTGGCCCCGTCCAGTAAATGCACCACGCCCCCATGCCTACCTCCGTTTAGGTAGGAGGGCGTGAGCCGTCCCCTTCATCATGGCTTGACGCATGCTCACGGGGCTCAGCCCCGCACACGCCAACCACGTCACCCACGACGCCGCGTTTGACGCGTGCCGTTCTGGGCGTGCGCGGTGGAAGCGGAGAGATATGCGGTGTGACCTAGGCCGCGCGTGCCCGTGCACTGTTTTGGGCCTGGCCCAACAGCGCCCGGCACCGTGTATGGCCCAGGCCCGGGGGCTCCTGTCGGTGTACTAAAGTAGGGGTACCTTAGTATCCCGAACTTGTGCACGGGCAGTCGCAGCGACCCGCGGCAGGGCTTGCCGGGCGTCCGCCAAGATCCTCCGCGGCTACTTTGATGCCATTCAAGAACAGAGTACTCGAGGTAAGGCCCCGGCAAGAGGAGCTTGCCGGGAAGGCCAACCAAGGCCCCGGCAAGAGGAGCTTGCCGGGAAGGCCAACCAAGGCCCCGGCAAGAGGAGCTGGCCGGGAAGAAGACAAGACCCCGGCAAGAGGAGCTTGCCGGGAAGGCCACTCGAGGCATCCCAAGAAAACTTGCAGCGGCGCACCGCGCGCCCCGGCAAGGCCCGGTGAGCGACAGGCTCCCGGACGCAACAAGACGACAACCGCGGCAAGGCGCTTGCCGTGGCAAGCCCCCACTCCGTGCCCGTGCTCCAGGTCACCCACCACGTGTTGCTCTGAAGCACACGTGGCGGGGAGGCTGCGCAGCTAGGGGTGCGCGGTGGCAAGCATGCACTAACAAGGCGGCCATCATGGCAAACGGTGGCGTTCCTAGCGGTCCCTCTCTGGGCCGTCAAGGTGACACAGACGGGCATTTAATGCCCTTGTCCCCTGCCGTCAGAGTTAGGTAGGATGTGACATGTAGGCGGTGGAGCCAACTACCACCCCTTTTACATTTTTACCCTCAGCTCTGTTGCCACGTGTCGGTGACCCCTTAGGCATATAAAAGGAGGCCCGTGCGCAACAGGGAAGGGGGGACGGCCATTCTCATGCTCGGTCTCGCCAACCGCTTGAGTGTACTGTAGCACTCGTCGCCCCCGAGCAAGAACTCAATACAACCACCAAAGCAGGAGTAGGGTTTTACGCATCCGTGCGGCCCGAACCTGGGTAAATCGCTCGCGTGCCTCGCCTCGATCTGCTCTTTGTGCAACCACGCCCCCCTGCCGAACCAAGAAAGGGGCTCCGGTCCGCCGTGGTCCCATAGGTGCTCGTGGGTCAGCCATCAGCCCCGACATTAATGTACAGTGAAGAAAACTAGTACTACTTCCGATGAACTAACAATCCACACCCACGCGTCCTGGTCGCACTTCCTATCCTTCACGTGTGGTACACCACCCTCCCTTAAGTGAACAACCACACATGCGCCAAATTATCGGAAACGTGTGAGAGTGTGTACAAATAAAAGAATTTTAATTTCAATTATTGGAAAGGTTTGAGAGTATTACAAAGTTTGACTTCAGTCAAATCTAATATGCGGAGTAAATAAAAATGGAGGGCTACTACGTCCATTCGGGTTTTTAGTCCACACCATTTTGTAAATCAAAGTTAATAGGTGGACAAATAAAATTACAGGGGAGCTGGAGACAAAGTTGTGAGAAGGCTTAGAAATCAATACAAAACTTATGCTCTTAGTACCAACGTCGATCCTTCTTCGAGGAAACATTCTGTTCATAGCCAATTGTGTGATAAAATTGCACCAACGTGAAAGACGGCCGCGTCTCCAATGCAACCAAGGTGAACTGATGAAGGATATCATCTTTGTGCGTGACAAGCAAAGAGCACTGATGGAAGACATCTTGTTTTTCATTGAAAATTGATCAGCTTCACCAGCCGACGCAACCATGAAGCGCAACCATGAGCATCGATAGGTCATCGTGGTGATGCATCATTCATTTGGCATCAAGTTTGGGTGAGGCGCCTATGAAGTTCGACAAATCCTCATTGTGGTCTGTTTCTTCTCAGTAATCAAGCTCGAGGAAGGAAGAACCACGTGGTAGAGGACAGTGAGGCAGAACATAAATGGCCATCCAATTTTGTGCAGTTCCACTAGAATTGAGGAAGACATGCCCGGGTATGGAGACACGCATCGCTGTTTCCAAAAATATAAAAAAGGGTTAGAAACGATATCTCAATTGTCAATAAGAATTAATGAAAAGTACACCAACAAACAGAAGCATGATAATTATATCTTGATGGGAAATAAACCAGGATACCCGAGAAAAAAGCATTTCTTCATTTAACCAGTGATATTACTACCACCATATGGACAATGACCGCACAACCACCATGTACTTTTTGTCGAAACAACATGTATACCTCCACCGAGGCATAAATTAGGACAACTTTTCGAGTGGCATTTCCTCTATAAAAGTACTAGTAGGTGATGTTGGACTAGCCGACGAACCCTAGCTACTATGCATGGGGAGCTGGGGAGTAGTCGCATAGAAGAAAACCCGCACGCAGCGACCTGGGGAGCTGGACCAGTACAAGAAGTTATACCTCAGGTGGGCGAGATGTCGTTTAGGCGGGCGGGAGGGATCTACCCACACGACGGCAGCGAACAAGGGCGCGGAGGATCTTCGTCCGCGCCAGCGCCGGCTCCGAGAGGACGATGCGCATCGGTTCCCTCCGTCGCCGACGACGACAACGTCAACGCTGCACCTCCTCACCTCCCGCAGCGGACGGGATTCGGCCACATCTGTGACCAGCGGTGAGGAGAGAGATAGAGCGGACACTGTCATCTTGTTTTGATATGGAGAGGGTGAGAGAGCGAGACGCAAGAAACTCTATCAAACCAGAGGCTATAATGGAGTGAAACAATCTCTCCATAGCAGTGGTTTTAAATAGAATACGCGCGTTCCCGGAAAAAAGAAACGAAAACTGGCGGACAATTTTTGAAGGGTCTGTCTAGGACACATCTAGATATGACATAGTTATGTCACATCTAGATGTGACATAGTTATGTCACATCTAATTTGATGTCCACTCTATTTGTGCTCTATTTTTTTTGTCCTACTTTTTTTTGTTTCTTGTTGCTACATTATATACTTGTGGGAGCTTAGATATGATATCCTTAATAACATCTAGATGTGAATTAGACAAACTGATTCTCTAATGTACCAAGAAAGAAAACTCGATCAAAAACACGCCCCCGCTTCCAGGTCGCGAGAGTCGTCGCGCGCACACACATAGACATAGACATGCATATCCGTGTTTACGTAAAATTCCATTTCCATCTCCATCACCAATCATATTTGTCCAACTGGCACATTATTTATGTTGTTAATTATATACGCAGCAATACTAACGAACAACATCTCTTGTTTGCGCACGTCCAGACCGCTACCACGACTGGTCCTGAACAACCCGAACCCTCTTCATCACCCGCGCGAGCTTCCCGCCCGAAACGATCAGTGCCGCATTCATGCCCGGCCAGAGCGGACGCGACCTCTCACTGGCGCCGACATTGAAGCGGCGCGCCGGCCGAGAGAGCGTCGCCCGCGCTGCTTCCGGATGCACGCAGCTCCTCCGCGTTCACAGGTCGCAATAGCTGGCTACAACATGCATGTAAAAAGTTCTTGGGAGTCCGTGCTACAGCTAGCTGTCCTCCCCCAACTCGTCAATCTCTTCCAGTAGTGTTAGTACTCCATGGCGTGATCCATCGACAAGCAGGCGGGAAAATTATCGTATACTCGGTTTGCGATGAGTGGCATGCCGAGCGGCCATGTGGGGTCGAGCTATGGAGGAGAGTGAGACACAAACACGACAAACATGATTTAAATGTTGGTTTTGCTCGATGGCGCGATCCAACAAAACGAAATGTTGGTTTCTCTCCATTTCCATTTTTTCTCCAGAAAAAACGGAAACTTTCCACTCCATTTTCATTCCTACTCCAAGGTTGCCCCATTACAACATTCCATCAAATACAAAGGAAAACTAACACGCATGTTGATGCATCTCAATGATTCACAGATCCTAGCCAATATTTACTTCACAACTAAAGAAAAAGTTGTGAGAGCGTGTATGAAAGAAAAACTACTGATGGGGTCACTACGACTTAAACCCTAAACCCTAAACATGATTTAATTCCCTGTCCAGGTAGAACCTGTCGAAGGAAAGACGGCTGGCACCGTCGGATCATACGATGCTTTTGTGCAGTTCCACTAAAATCGACCTGACCATCCCTAATGGCAAAGATATTGAAGAAGTGTGATTAGAATAATAGTACTGGCACTAGTTCATGAGACATAAACTCATCACAAGTAGAAGCCGGTAGAAGTAGAGAAAGATCGACATGGAGATTGAGCTATGGCAGTGGAGCAAGCCGGCTCCAAAAGGAAGATGGACTACCTGGGACGTCGGGCCGTAGCTAGAAGGGCGGTTGGGACGCGGCATCGGCCCATACTGCGGTGACCCCCGATTGGGATGCACCGACTGTGGGTTTTCTCCCTCGCCGATGTCGACCGCGTCTACGCAAAACATTGTTCCCTTCCCCCAGCTGCGAGATCAGGCCCGTCGTTCTATGCTTGTGAATAGAGCAACCTTAGCAAGTATGCTTGTAGCTTAGGCTCCTGCTAGTGTATATATAGTGGTTTTCTTTTTCTCTCCATATCAACCATTTTATATTGCGTACGTGTCATTCAAGAGTGAAATGATGGTTGCTTCTTCCGACTAACTTACTGTGTGATTTGACTGCTCCTTAGTGGCCCCTACACGTACTCCCCCTACGTGTATGCAATAGTCACACGTACACATGGGCGCAAAAACGTGCGCGACGCCCTAATGCTTGCATGTCCGAGCACACGACGGAACACACACGGTCACCCTAAGTGCTCAACCTACACGTGCATGCACACACATACTTAGTCAGGGTGAGCTAGTGACCATATAAACACCAGAATATAAATATATATATATATATATATATATATATATATATATATATATATATATATATATATATATTGAGAGCAATGAGCGTATTATGAAGTCCACTGACTATATTTTTACAAATATACAGCGACAGACAGTGTATTTATCTCGTCCGAAATTAAGCCATATTAACCGGAGAGGAGGCAGTATGGACTAGCATTACTTTGTTGTGTCCCGTCAACTTGTCGAACGAGGAGAAGGTTGTAGGATGGGAGAAGCTTGCGCACGGTGGCTCGCAGGACAAGGAGAAACTTTTGACTAATGCAAGCTCTCCCTCGCTCAAGCGGTGGACGTGCAACAGTTAAGTCGGTGTCAGATTGCCAGAGCATACACTATACTACTAGTGCTACTATTGTTCGACTTCCCGAATAGGCGAATAGCCAAGCGCAAAGTTTACTAGTACTAGTACTACTACTATAGTCTATAAAGGTACGTACTATACTTGTACTAGGAACCGGATGGAGGAGCGTCTACACTCTTATTATAATTTTAAAATGTGATAAAGCAATCTTCAACACATTTGGTTCTCTTCGAGGGTTCCCGCATGTGATAATGGAAGTTGATTGCATTGAACACTCGCCACAATTCTCGCTTAATTCTGGCTCATGTCCTGTTACAAATAGTAGCGCTCAGTAATATTTCCTCTTTTTTTGTTATTCAGCATGTAAACAGGTCAGCAAACCTTGCGGCGCATCTTCGTACAAACCGTGCTTGCTGCACTTTGAATGTGGCCGAGAGCTAGCTTGATGAAACACCTCGCTTCCTACTTCTTTTTTTGCGGGGTACCTCGCTTCCTAGTGACCAGTGTCTTGGCTGATCGTCCTAAGAATGCTTATATATGAATAAAGCTCTCTCATTTACCCACAAAAAAGATCAAGCCATATTTACCGGAAAGGAGGGAGTATGGACTAGCACTACTTTTTGGTGTGTCCCGTCAACTCGCAGAATGAGGAGAAGCTTGCAGGACAAGGTGAAGCTCACTTACGCTTTTGACTAATGCAACCTACCCTCGGCTGACATGCATCAGTCCATTCGGTGTCAGATTGTCGGAGCCATACACTATACTACCCAACATGCGGAGTACCATCATTGTTTGACTTCACAAAGAGGCGAAGAGCCAAGCACAGTAGTACGAGCAGTACTACTACTAGAACCGCATGGTGGAGCATCTGTACTCTTATTTTTTTATCTCTGATAAAGTACATGTTTATTCCAGAGAAGGGCGGTGTCGTGGGAACGAACACCTATGGGACCGGAGACCCTTACGGTTCGGCGGGGGGCGAAGATCGCACGAAGAGCGGATCGAGGCGAAGCACACGATCGATTTACCCAGCTTCGGAGCTCTCTGGAGAGATAATACTCCTACTACTGCTTTGTGGTTGTATTGTGTTCTTGCTCGAGAGCGTGAGTGTTTTCTGGTTTCGAATGCTCCGAACCCCCTCTACGTTGCGCATGGGCCTCCTTTTATATGCTCAAGGGGTCACCGACAGGTGGCAACGTAGGCGAGGGTAAAAATGTAAAAGAACTGCGGTTGGTACACCTACTTGCACAGTGTATCATACCTAACCCTGACGGCAGGGGACAAAGGCATTAAATGCCCGTCTGTGTCGCCCAAACAGTGCAAAAAGGGACCGTCAGGGTTGCCACCGCTCGCCATGATGGCAACCTTGTCAGCGCCGCATGCCACCTCGCACCGCTGGCTGCACAGCCTCTCGCCACGCGTGCCTGGAAAGGTCCCATGGCGACACGTCGATGGATGCGCTGGAGCGTGGGTACAGAGTGGTGGCTTTGCCGCGGCAAGCGCCTTGCCGCGGTCGTTGTCTTGTTGCGCCCGGAAGCTTGTCGCTCACCGGGCCTTGCCGAGACGCGCAGCGCGTCACGGCAAGTTTCTTGAGATGCCTTGGTTGGCTTTCCCGGCAAGCTCTTCTTGCCGGGGCCTTGTCTCCTTCCCGGCAAGCTCCTCTTGCCGGGGCCTTGAACACTTTGTTCTTGAATGGCTCCAAAGGAACCACGGAGGAACTTGGCGGTCACCCGGCAAGCCTTGCCGCGGGGCGCTGCGACTGCCCGTGCACAAGTTCAGGATACTAGGGTACCCCTACTCTAGTACACCGACAGGAGCCCCGGGTCTGGGCCACACACGGTGCCGAGCGCTGTTGGGCCAGGCCCAAAACAGGGCACGGGCACGCGACGCCTGGGTCACGCCGTATCTTACTCCGTATCCACCGCGCCCTCTGCAAATGGCACGCGTCGAATGCGGCGTCGTGGGAGAGATCGTGGGTGGTTCTTTATTCGGAAAAAGTGTAATGTTCGCCTCGTCCCTCTTTATAAGCAGAGGAAACAGGGGCAGTTCCCTCGTCTCGCCAGTTGCTGTTTCCAATCTCAGAAATCTCCGCCGCTCCCCCCCTTCTTCCAAAGCCGAGAGAGAGCGGCGCTCCGCCCCCCATCGCCGCCGGTGCCACCAACGCCTCCGATATCCCCCACCACCTCCACCATGGCTCCGAAAGCCGGGTAGGGCGTGAAGTCGGCCGAGGCGCTGCGGCTCGAGGCGCTGCGAAAGGAGCGGGCAACTTTCCCCCCCGAGCTCGCCGCGAAGGAGCTGAGGGAGTGGTACTACCTCTTCTGGTCGACGGAGACACAAGCGCATCCGCGCACGAAGGTACTCTCCGCCGCCGCTTCGGAACGGGCTCCGAATGGATACCCATTCTTCACCCTGTTCTTCTACTGCGGGCTCTGCCCGCCCTTCTCTGAACTGTGACATTATGAACACCTACGGGTTCCACCTCCTTGACTTCACCCCCAACGTCGTTCTGACCATGGCAGTTTTCGCGCATCTCTGCGAAAACTTTGTCGGAGTCCACCCAAATGTAGCTCTTTTCTGCCATTTCTTCATGCCTCGGGTCGAGAGAGGAGAGCCGTTAGCCGGCGGAATCGCCTGGATCTCGAGAACCGGCAAGAAGGATGCTTATCTGGAGGGGGAGCTCCGCAGCAAATGGGAGGAGTGGAGAGCGGAATGGTGCTAGATCGTCGAGGAGAACCCGCAGCCATTTACTGCCCTGCGCCAAGCCCCAGCAGTGCGCGGCAATGATTGGAGCACCCTGGCCGCGGACGACGACAAGCTGAAGATTGCCATTACCTGGATCTTGCGGCTCAGGCTTGCCGGGCTCACTGTAGGCACTGTTGGCGCAGATTTCCTTCGCCGCCGCATCGCCCCCCTGCAGGAGAGGAAGAGACCCGCCTGGGAATTCAGGGGCCCGGCGGACATCATGAGGCTGCGTCCGGGCCTCAATTTCAACTTCACTGTCTTAGAGCTGGATGCGATGCTTAAGGAGCTGTTCAAGCACGACCCCAATCATCCCGAATGGTTCAGGTTGCCGCAGGGTGTCGTTCCGCTGTGCAACAATTCCTCACTCGACCGCATCCGCACAATGATGCCGTTGTGCAGCTCGCATGGACTTGTCCCAACCTGGCAGGAGCCTGCCGACGATGTCGTGCAGCAGTTCTTCGACGGCTTGGTGGAGGTGGCGGTCCGCGCCGACAAACAGAAAGGCCTCACCCGTGACACCACCGACGCGGAGATGCGGCGCATCGCCACCAGGGCCGAGGAGGCGGCGGCAGCCGCTGCCGCGGGCGAGTTTGGGTTCACCGTGGAGGAGGCAGAGGCAGCCGAGGCGGCAAGCCTTGCCGATCGGGATGAGCTTGCCGGAGAACTTGCCTGCGCGGGGGAGCTCGCCGAGCCTGAAGCAGAGTCGAGCGAGCCCGCCGAGGGTCCGAGCGGCCAGCCGCCTTCAAGTAGCTTGCCGCAAGCAAAGCTCCCAGCGCAGCCCCCAGCTCCACCAAGAAGGCGCCTCCGCAGGACCGGGGACGTAGCGGGGCGGCAGACGAGTCAACAGCCGTCCCGCCGCGGGACACTCTCCACCGCGGCAAGCACTATTGCCGCGGGAGTGTCTCACGCTGCTGCGGCAACTGGAGCGGGGTCCTCCCGGACCGCCGCTTCTGAACCTGCCCCCGCCCCCGCCAAGCGGTCAAGGGAGCCTACTCCTCCGCCTCGCCGCGCCGAAAGAGGGCCGGACTTCGACCTCTCCGCGCTCAGCTCCGACGAGGAAGAAGAGGAGTAAGATGCTTTGTTGTACTTGTAGTTCTTCAATTCTTGTTGTTTTTGTTCTTGCATCTGATTTACTTCACTCTGAACTTATTCCTTTTCAGGACCCTAGCCCAGAGAGCGGTGAAGAGGGCCAAGGCTCCGGTGATTGTCATCGAGGACGAGCCCACCGCGACAGCAGGGGGCGCGCCCGAGACCACCTTGACGGACCCGGCAACTACTCCCCGAAGCAGCCCCCAGCGCAGCCCCTAGCGTAAGTATCTGTTTACTTCCCGTTGTTGGTGCTCTTTATTTGCTGATATCTGTCTCTTGATTTGTGTAGGAGCAGAGCAGCCTCACCAGGAGCAACCGGAAGCCGCCCCCGAGATGCTATCTGCTTCAACTACGCTGCCAAGGGAGGATTCCCCGGCAAGGGAGCGTTCTCCGGCAAGGGACAGCACCAGCGATCCCCCGGTGGTGGAGCCCATGGTTGAAGAGCCTAGCACAGGTAATCCTTCTTGCTGGAAAAACTTCCCTTGGGTTCTTCTTCTTCTGATTTTTCTTTTTGGATATTTGCTTGACTTTTCTCCCTCCTCTGGCCTTCAGATCCAACTTCCACGGAGCCGATGGAGACCGAGGCCACCGGCGAGGAGAACATGCGCGGCAACACCAACGACGCCGCTGCCATTGAAGAGGAAGCCGGCGCCGATGATCCTGCCGGCGAGGAGGCCGCCAAAGCTGCCGCCGCAGGAGCCGGCGAAGGATCCGGCGATCGCACTGACGGCCCCGAGGCCATAGGAGCGCAAGGGGCTACGCCGACCGCCGATCCCTCCGCCGCCGCCGCAGCGCCAGGCCCCGAAGAGCCCCAGCCCGGCGCCTATCTGAAGACCGGCGATGGCGTCTTCATCAAGCTCCCCTGGGCGTCAAGCACCAGGGCGCCGGTCGAAGGAGAAGTCTTTTACGGAGAAGTTCTCGCCTATGCTGGGTTGACACTGGTTGACGCGCCAAGCAGCAGCAGCGGTGAGCCTGAGGAGGAACAGCTGCTGCGGAGGCTGCTGTCACTCTACCACGCCCGACAAGCCAAACTGGAATCCCGGGAAGCGCTTGTCGCGTAGGCGGGAGTGGATATTGAGAGGCATGCGGAGGAGCTCCAGAGCCGCAACCAGGAAGCCCTCCGGTCCATTGCAGAGGAGCGGGCATAGCTCGTCGAGGTGCGGAAAGCCTTCCTTCTCGAGAAGGCTGAAGCCGAAGAGTAACAGCGGCTTGCCGCCGAGGAGCTGTTTAAGCGGGAAGGTGAGTTGGCGCAGCGGAAGGTCAATCTGGACAGCCACGTGGAGGAGCTTGCCGCGCGCGAGGAAACATTTGGCGGGGCCCTCAAGGAAGCAAAGGATGTTGCAGCAGCTGCCGAGGCCGCCAAGAAGGAGCTGGAGGCGAAGGTGGCGCAGATGGAGGCCGATCTCAGGGCGAGGGACGAAGAGCTTGCCGTGCTGCAGCGCGAGCGCGAGAAGGACGCCCTCGCCCACGGTGAGCTGCAGGGTCGTCTCCTCGAGAAGGGCAAGGAGCTGAGCGCCGGCAAGGACTCCAACGCTGATCTCGAGTTGAAGATGGCTACTTTGACCAAGACGCTGGACGGCGCCAAGGAGCGGGAGGAGGCCCTGAAGGGGGAGATCAAGGCCAACGAAGCGCTGCTGACGAGGGCCGCCGAAACCCAGAACACCTTTAGGGAGACTGTGGAGCTCTGGACAGAGGGTCTCGTGAACATCGCCGCAGTCATCGACGAGGAGCTGGCGCAATTGGGGATGGTGGATTTCGGGTATTCCTCCGATGAGAACCTCCAGCCCAGCGCCAAGCTCACTCTGTTCTTCAAGGGCGTGGCGATGACCCTCTAGCAACTCCGGGAAAGAATCCCAAAGCAGCTGGCCGACGAATCGCACACGATCTGCGCGAGAGTTCTTCAAAAGGTGCTGGTGAAGGTGGCCGTCCGCAACCCAGTCCTCAACCTCACCAACGTCCTCAGGAAGCTGCCTCCGGATGCTGATCTCGAAGAGCTCAAGGCCCTTGTCGCACCCATTGTGGACAAGGTGAATGAAGTCAAGAGAGTTGACGGCGATCGCGTAGATTAGGCCGTCTGTTTTCTCCTTTTTTTGCCGCTGCTAGACATGTTACGAGAACAATCTATTAGAGCTGTGGCAAGTTATCTTTGTAATATAACTTTTATTTTGGGTATCGAATGCTATGTTATTTCCTTTACTTGATTCCTTCCTTTGTATGCTTTTGCCCTACGCTTTTAGGGAACTTGTCGGCGCGGGCACCCTCGCCGCGAGCGCTGAGTGCGAAACATCAGCAGCCTGCTGGCGGTGCCGCTACCGACAAGAAACCTTGTCGCAACTAGTCGCAGCACACTTAAGTTGTTGAGCGGACTCGAAACAAAGTAAGGGCGCAACTAGCTACGAGTTTGTTCCTCCGCACACAGGTTTTCCATACAAAGCACAGTCGTTCGAGGAAGATAACTTAAAATTTTTTAAACTGATTGCTCAAACTTTGGCAACTTAACTTTTCTGTCGTTTACGTCCCGGCAAGGCGAAACTTCCTTGAACGACGCCTTGTCCACACCATTATCTTCTCCTTCCCCCCCGGCAAACTTGTGGGCGAGGGAACCTTCCTTTTGAGAAAAAGAAAGAAGAGAAAATAAAGATATGGAGCCTTAAGGCTCGTTATTGCTTACCGGGGGTAGGTGCTGCACAAAGTGTCAGATAACACATGCAAAAAATAGAAAGCATGAAATTTGACAAGATGTGCGGAGCACATGAGCTTTATTTATGCACGGGGTCTGCGCTCGGCTTTGTACAAAGGATTACATGCAACAGCGGCAAGACTTGTACAAAAGGTGGTTGCCGGAACAGGTTCCGACAACCGCGCCTTACGGGTAAAACTTACGAAGATGCTCAATGTTCCAGGAGTTGCTCACCGGAAAGCCATCTTTGGCCTCAAGGCGGACAGCGCCGGTAAGGGCCTTCCCACTTCGGCGTCAACTTGTTGGAATTCTTGGCGGACTGAACGCGCCGAAGAACAAGGTCGCCTTCCTCGAGACTTCTGGCATTAACTTTACGGCTATGGTAGCGGAGCAAATCTTGCTGGTATCGAGCAGCTCGTACAGCAGCCTAAAGACGATCCTCCTCAAGGAGCAGCGCGTTGTCTTGTCGCAGCTGCTCTTGCTCAAGCTCATCATAAGCAAGCACTCGAGGTGATCCGTATACGAGTTCCGTGGGGAGAACTGCCTCTGCTCCATAGACTAGAGCGAAAGGTGTCTAGTGTCACATCCCTAGTTCTGGTATGCTCAAGGCTAGCTAGCCATTTGTGCATCATATTTAAATTTCTTCTAAATTTGAAATGAGGATTGGTGGAACCCTCAGAATCATTTTTGAAAATGACCCAAATAAAATTTTCTCCAAAAGGGTCCAAGAAAATGCTCATGTTGCTCTCTGAAAATATTGGACAGAGATAAAAATCAAACCAATATTTTTAAGAGCTCATAGGTATTTATTTTGGCATTTGGAATTAAGGCATAAATATTTGCATTGGAAATATATTAGTTATATATATATTAATATATGTCCAAAAATTATGCCATTTATAAAGGAGCTCCGGAATAATATATCTAGCTCCTGCAAAAATTGGCATAAGGTGATAAAATGATTTAATATTTTAATTAAATCAAAACAAATGTCAGAAATTAGAAAACAAAAATAAATAAAAGAGGGAAACCTTACCTGGGCCTCTTACCTGGCACCTCTGGCCCAGCAGCAGCAGGCCGGCCCAGCCAGCAGGCGGCCCAGGCCGCCTCCTCCTCTGTCGTCTTCGTCCTCGACAGAGAGAGGGGAGCGTGCCCGGCGCGCGCGCGCGCCACCGCGCCACGCCACCTCCCTCCCTGCCTGCCTGTCTCTCCCCTCCTCGTCTGGATGCCCCGGACGACGCCACACAGCCACCCCGACCCCTTCGCACTCTCCCTCGCCCTCCTCCTCTCCACCTGCTCTCCCCCTCGCACACCCGAGCGCCATTGCCGCCGCCGCTCGCCGTTGCCGTGGCCACCGGCCTCCCCTCGCCTCCCCGACACGCTTCCGAGCTCCGCCACAACCCCCTCCACCTCCTCGTCGAGCCACGAACCTCCGGACGCCCTGTGTAGCCGCCGTCGCCATCGTCTTCCTCCTCGGAGGCCGTCGACCGCCGACTCCGATTCGCCGTCTCCAACGCGTCCCTGGCCACAACGAGCAGCCCTGGAGGTCCGCGGTGAGCTCCGCCGCCGTTCCCCTCTCTTCTCCCCCTCGTTTCCGCGCCGTAGCGCCGTTCCCCACCACGGCCGAAGCCTCTCGCCGCCATCCATGTCGCCGTCCGTCTCGGCCCGCCTCCGCCCAAACCGAGCCTTCCATTGCGCTCCCGGTGCCACGAGGGTGCCGCCGAGCCCCTCAGGTGGCCTCCCCGTGCCCCGCAGCCCGTTCCCGCTTGAAGCCGAGCTCCGGCCGCTGCCGCGAGCTTTGCTCCGGCAAGCTCCGGCCTTCCCCGCTCCTCCCACCTGTCACACCAGATGTGCGAGAGCCCGGGCTACGCCCCGGTGCTCTCCGACGCCGCCCCCGTGGCCTGTTTCGCGGACGCCGCCGCGTCCAGAGGTCGCCGCCGACGACCTCGCCGGCCTGACGAGTGGGCCCCGTCGGCAGGTGATTAGCTTAGTGCTAATCACCGTTAGCTAACCCCCCCTGACACTGACAGTGGGCCCCAGCGCCACTAACTTATAATTAGGATTAAATTAACACCCTGTTTAACCCCCTGTCACTGACGTGTGGGCCCCACACATCAGGTTTGACCCCATCAGCCGCAGTTGACTGCTGACGTCATGTTTACTCAATGCTGACGCAAAATATGAATTCTGGATTTAATTTAATCAGAAAATTCCAGAAATTGTTTTTAACTTCAAAAATTCATAACAATTCAACCGTAGCTCAGATTAAAATAATTTATATATGAAAAGTTATCAGAAAAATGCAATCTTTCCATCTGTACTAGTTTCATGCATGACAAACCAACTTATACATGCTGAATATGAGAAAACACATTATGGCATAATAAGAGACTTATTTTGGAGTTGCATTTGAACCTTTTGTTCAAATGGACTTCATTCAAATTGAACACTAGTTGCATTAGCTCTATCTGTTGGAAATATGCCCTAGAGGCAATAATAAATTTGTTATTATTATATTTCCTTGTTCATGATAATTGTCTTTTATTCATGCTATAACTGTATTATCCGGAAATCGTAATACACGTGTGAATATATAGACCACAATATGTCCCTAGTGAGCCTCTAGTTGACTACCTCGTTGTGATCAACAGATAGTCATGGTTTCCTGGCTATGGACATTGGATGTCGTTGATAACGGGATCACATCATTAGGAGAATGATGTGATGGACAAGACCCAATCCTAAGACTAGCACAAAAGATCGAGTAGTTCATTTGCTAGAGCTTTGCGAATGTCAAGTATCTCTTCCTTTGACCATGAGATCGTATAACTCCTGGATACCGTAGGAGTGCTTTGGGTGTATCAAACGTCACAACGTAACTGGGTGACTATAAAGGTGCACTACAGGTATCTCCGAAAGTATCTATTGTTTTATGCGGATCGAGACTGGGATTTGTCACTCCGTGTAAACGGAGAGGTATCTCTGGGCCCACTCGGTAGGACATCATCATATGCGCAATGTGACCAAGGAGTTGATCACGGGATGATGTGTTACGGAACGAGTAAAGTGACTTGCCGGTAACGAGATTGAACAAGGTATTGGATACCGACGATCGAATCTCGGGCAAGTAACATACCGATAGACAAAGGGAATTGAATACGGGATCGATTGAGTCCTTGACATCGTGGTTCATCCGATGAGATCATCGTGGAACATGTGGGAGCCAACATGGGTATCCAGATCCCGCTGTTGGTTATTGACTGGAGAACGTCTCAGTCATGTCTGCATGTCTCCCGAACCCGTAGGGTCTACACACTTAAGGTTCGATGACGCTAGGGTTATAAAGGAAGCTTGTATGTGGTTACCGAATGTTGTTCGGAGTCCCGGATGAGATCCCGGACGTCACGAGGAGTTCCGGAATGGTCCGGAGGTGAAGATTTATATATAGGAAGTCCTGTTTCGGCAATCGGGACAAGTTTCGGGGTCATCGGTATTGTACCGGGACCACCGGAAGGGTCCCGGGGGCCCACCGGGTGGGGCCACCTGCCCCGGGGGGCCACATGGGCTGTAGGGGGTGCGCCTTGGCCTACATGGGCCAAGGGCACCAGCCCCAAGAGGCCCATGCGCAAGGAAACTTGGAGAGGGAAGAGTCCTAAAGGGGGAAGGCACCTCCGAGGTGCCTTGGGGAGGATGGACTCCTCCCCATCCTTAGCCGCACCCCCTTCCTTGGACGAGGGGGCAAGGCTGCGCCCTCCCCCTCTCCCTTGGCCCTATATATAGTGGGGAAAAGGAGGAGCAATTATACCAAGGCCTTTGGTTGCCTCCCTCTCCCTCCCGTGACACATCTCCTCTCCCGTAGGTGCTCGGTGAAGCCCTGCAGGATTGCCACGCTCCTCCATCACCACCATGCCGTTGTGCTGCTGTTGGATGGAGTCTTCCTCAACCTCTCCCTCTCTCCTTGCTGGATCAAGGCGTGGGAGACGTCATCGGGCTGTACGTGTGTTGAACGCGGAGGTGCCATCCGTTCGGCACTTGATCATCGGTGATCTGAATCACGACGAGTACGACTCCATCAACCCCGTTCACTTGAACGCTTCCGCTTAGCGATCTACAAGGGTATGTAGATGCAAACTCTCCTCCCCTTTCTACTCGTTGCTGGTCTCTCCATAGATAGATCTTGGTGTTATGTAGGAAATTTTTTGAATTTCTGCTACGTTCCCCAACAGTGGCATCATGAGCTAGGTCTATTGCGTAGATTCTTTGCACGAGTAGAACACAAAGTAGTTGTGGGCGTTGATGTTGTTCAATATGCTTACCGTTACTAGTCCAATCTTGTTTCGACGGTATTGTGGGTTGAAGCGGCCCGGACCGACCTTACACGTACTCTTACGTGAGACAGGTTCCACCGATTGACATGCACTTGGTGCATAAGGTGGCTAGCGGGTGCCAGTCTCTCCCACTTTAGTCGGAACGGATTCGATGAAAAGGGTCCTTATGAAGGGTAAATAGCAATTGGCATATCACGTTGTGGTCTTGCGTAGGTAAGAAACGTTCTTGCTAGAAACCCATAGCAGCCACGTAAAACATGCAACAACAATTAGAGGACGTCTAACTTGTTTTTGCAGGGTATGCTATGTGATGTGATATGGCCAAGAAGAATGTGATGAATGATATGTGATGTATGAGATTGATCATGTTCTTGTAATAGGATTCACGACTTGCATGTCGATGAGTATGACAACCGGCAGGAGCCATAGGAGTTGTCTTTATTTATTGTATGACCTGCGTGTCATTAAAGAACGCCATGTAACTTACTTTACTTTATTGCTAAACGCGTTAGCCATAGAAGTAGAAGTAGTCGTTGGCGTGACAACTTCATGAAGACACGATGATGGAGATCATGATGATGGAGATCATGGTGTCATGCCGGTGACAAGATGATCATGGAGCCCCGAAGATGAAGATCAAAGGAGCTATATGATATTGGCCATATCATGTCACTACTCTATTTGATTGCATGTGCTGTTTATCATGTTTATGCATCTTGTTTGCTTAGAACGACGGTAGTAAATAAGATGATCCCTTACAAAATTTCAAGAAGTGTTCTCCCCTAACTGTGCACCGTTGCTACAGTTCGTCGCTTCTAAGCACCACGTGATGATCGGGTGTGATGGATTCTTACGTTCACATACAACGGGTGTAAGACAGTTTTACACAGCGAAAACACTTAGGGTTAACTTGACGAGCCTAGCATGTGCAGACATGGCCTCGGAACACGGAGACCGAAAGGTCGAGCATGAGTCGTATAGTAGATACGATCAACATGAAGATGTTCACCGACGTTAACTAGTCCGTCTCACGTGATGATCGGACACGGCCTAGTTGACTCGGATCATGTGATCACTTAGATGACCAGAGGGATGTCTATCTAAGTGGGAGTTCATAAGATGTACTTAATTATCTTGAACATAGTCAAAAGACCCTTTGCAAATTATGTCGTAGCTCACGCTATAGTTCTACTGTTTTAGATATGTTCCTAGAGAAAATATAGTTGAAAGTTGACAGTAGCGATTATGCGATCAGTAGAAAGCTTATGTCCTTAATGCACCGCTTAGTGTGCTGAACCCCAAACGTCGTTTGTGGATGTTGCGAACATCGGACATACACGTTTTGATAACTACGTGATAGTTCAGTTAAATGGTTTAAGTAGAGGCACCAAAGACGTTTTTCGAAACATCACGGAACATATGAGATGTTTCGAGGGCTGAAATTGAGATTTCAGGCTCGTGCCCACGTCAAGAGGTATAAGACCTCCGACGATTTTCTTAGCCTGCAAACTAAGGAGAGAAGCTCAATTGTTGAGCTTGTGCTCAGATTGTCTGAGTGCAACAATCACTTGAATCAAGTGGGAGTTGATCTTCCAGATGAAATAGTGATAGTTCCTCCGAAGTCATTACCACCAAGCTGCTAGAGCTTCGTGATGAACTATAATATATCAAGGACATATATGATGATCCTTGAGATATTCGCGATGTTTGACTCCGCGAAAGTAGAAATCAAAAGGGAGCATCAATCGTTGATGGTTAGTAAAACCACTAGTTTCAAGAAGGGCAAGGGCAAGAAGGGATACTTCATGAAACGGCAAATCAGCTGCTGCTCAAATGAAGAAACCCGAGGTTAAACCCAAACCCGAGACTAAGTGCTTCTGTAATAAGGGGAACAACCACTGGAGCAGCATTACCCTAGATACTTGGTAGATGAGAAGGCTGGCAAGGTCGATAGAAGTATATTGGATATACATTATGTTAATGTGTACTTTACTAGTACTCCTAGTAGCACCAGGGTATTAGATACCGGTTCGGTAGCTAAGTGTTAGTAACTCGAAATAAAAGCTACGGAATAAACGGAGACTAGCTAAAGGAGAGCTGACGATATGTGTTGGAAGTGTTTCCAAGTTTGATATGATCAAGCATCGCACGCTCCCTCTACCAACGAGATTGGTGTTAAACCTAAATAATTGTTATTTGGTGTTTGCGTTGAGCATAGACATGATTGGATTATGTCTATTGCAATACGGTTATTCATTTAAGGAGAATAATGGTTACTCTGTTTATTTGAATAATACCTTCGATGGTCTTACACCTAAAATGAATGGTTTATTGAATCTCGATCATAGTGATACACATTTTCATGCCAAAAGATATAAGATAGTAATGATAGTACCACTTACATGTGGCACTGCCATGTAAGTCATAATGGTATAAAACGCATGAAGAAGCTTCATGTTGATGGATCTTTGGACTCACTCGTTTTTGAAAAGTTTGAGACATGCGAACCATGTCTATTGGTGTATATGCATGAAGAAACTCCATGCAAATGGACCGTTCGGACTCACTTGATTTTGAATCACTTGAGATATGCAAATCATACCACATAGGCAAGATGACTGAAAAGCCTCGGTTTCAATAAGATGGAACAAGATAGCAACTTGTTGGAAGTAACACATTTTGATGTGTGCAGTCCAATAAGTGCTGAGGCATGCAGTGAATATCGTTATGTTCTTACTTCACAGATGATTCGAGTAAATGTTGAGAATATTTACTTGATGAAACACAAGTCTGAATTATTGAATGGTTCAAGTAATTTCAGAGTGAAGTAGCAGATCATTGTGACAAGAGGATAAAATGTCTATGATATGATCATAGAGATGAATATCTGAGTTACGAGTTTTGGCACACAATTAAGACATTGTGGAAATTGTTTCGCAAATAATACCGCCTGGAACACCATAATGTGATGGTGTGTCTGAACATCATAGTTGCACCCTATTGGATATGGTGCGTACCATGATGTCTCTTATCGAATTACCACTATCGTTCATGGGTTAGGCATTAGAGACAACCACATTCACTTTAAATAGGGCACCACGTAATTCTGTTGAGATGACACCATATGAATTATGGTTTAGAGAAACCTAAGTTGTCGTTTCTTAAAAGTTTGGGGCTGCGACGCTTATATGAAAAAGTTTCAGGTTGATAAGCTCGAACCCAAAGCGGATAAAATGCATCTTCATAGGAAAACCAAAACAGTTGGGTATACCTCCTAATTCAGATCCGAAAGCAATATGAATTGTTTCTTGAATCGGGTCCTTTCTCGAGAAAAGTTTGTCTCGGAAAGTTGAGAGGGAGGATGGTGGAGACTTGATGAGGTTATTGAACCGTCTCTTCAACTAGTGTGTGACAGGGCACAGGGAGTTGTTCCTGTGGCACCTACACCAATTGAAGTGGAAGCTTATGATATTGATCATGAAACTTCGGATCAAGTCACTACCAAACCTCGTAGGACGACAAGGACACGTACTACTTCGGAGTGGTAAGGTCATCCTGTCTTGAAGGTCATGTTGCTAGACAACAATGAACCTACGAGCTATGGAGAAGCGATGGTGGGCCCGAATTCCGACAAATGGTTAGAAGCCATGAAATCCGAGATAGTATCCATATATCAGAACAAAGCATGGACTTTGATGGACTTGCCCGATGATCGGCAATCCATCAAGATAAATGGATCTTTTAAGAAGAAGATGGACGTGGATGGTAATGTCACCATCTATGAAGCTCGACTTGTGGCGAAGTGTTTTCCGACAAGTTCAAGGAGTTGACTACGATGAGATTTTCTCACTCGTAGCGATGCTTAAAGTCCGTCGGAATCATGTTAGCATTAGCTGCATTTATGAAATCTGGCAGATGGATGTCAAGACAAGTTTCCTTACTAGTTTTCATAAGGAAAGGTTGTATGCAATACAATCAGAAAAGTTTTGTCGATCCTAAGGATGCTAAAAGGTATGCTAGCTCCAGCGATCTTTTAAGGACTGGAGTAAGCATCTCGGAGTTGGAATGTACGCTTTGATGAGATGATCAAAAATTTTGGGTTTGTACAAAGTTTATGAGAAACTTGTATTTCCAAAGAAGTGAGTGGGAGCACTATAGAATTTCTGATGAGTATATGTTGTTGACATATTGTTGATCAGAAATGATGTAGAATTTCTAGAAAGCATATAGGGTTATTTGAAAGGTGTTTTTCAATAGAAAACCTGGATTAAGCTACTTGAACATTGAGCACCGAGATCTATAAGGATAGATCAAAATGCTTAATAATACTTTCAAATGAGCACATACCTTGACATGATCTTGAAAGTATTCAAGATAGGATCAGTCAAAGAAGAAGTTCTTGCCTGAGTTGTAAGGTACGAAGTTAAGACTTAAAGCTCGACCATGGCAGAATAGAGAGAAAGGACGAAGGTCGTCCCCTATGCTTAAGACGTAGGCTCTTCAGTATACTATGCTGTGTACCGCACCTGAAGTGTGCCTTGCCATGAGTTAGTCAAGGGGTACAGGAGTGATCCAAGAATGGATCACAGACAGCGGTCAAAGTTATCCTTAGTAACTAGTGGACTAAGGAATTTTCTCGATTATGGAGGTGGTAAAAGAGTTCGTCGTAAAGGTTACGTCGATGCAAGCTTAACACCTATCCGGATAGCTCTGAGTAGAGAGACCGGATACATATAATGGAGCAATAATTTAGAATAGCTCAAAGTAGAACAATTATTTGGAATAGCTCCAAATAGAGCGTGGTAGCTGCATCTAGGAGATGACATAGAGATTTGTAAAGCACCCACGGATCTGAAAGGTTCAGACCCGTTGACTAAAACCTCTCTCACAAGCAACATGATCAAACATAAAACTCATTGAGTGTTAATCACATAGTGATGTGAACTAGACTACTGACTCTAGTAAACTCTTGGGTATTAGTCACATGGCGATGTGACCTGTGAGTGTTAATCACATGGCGATGTGAACTAGATTATTGACTCTAGTGCAAGTGGGAGACTGTTGGAAATATGCCCTAGAGGCAATAATAAAAGTGTTATTATTATATTTCCTTGTTCATGATAATTGTCTTTTATTCATGCTATAACTGTATTATCCGGAAATCGTAATACACGTGTGAATATATAGACCACAATATGTCCCTAGTGAGCCTCTAGTTGACTAGCTCGTTGTGATCAACAGATAGTCATGGTTTCCTGGCTATGGACATTGGATGTCGTTGATAACGGGATCACATCATTAGGAGAATGATGTGATGGACAAGACCCAATCCTAAGACTAGCACAAAAGATCGAGTAGTTCATTTGCTAGAGCTTTGCGAATGTCAAGTATCTCTTCCTTTGACCATGAGATCGTATAACTCCTGGATACCGTAGGAGTGCTTTGGGTGTATCAAACGTCACAACGTAACTGGGTGACTATAAAGGTGCACTACAGGTGTCTCCGAAAGTATCTATTGTTTTATGCGGATCGAGACTGGGATTTGTCACTCCGTGTAAACGGAGAGGTATCTCTGGGCCCACTCGGTAGGACATCATCATATGCGCAATGTGACCAAGGAGTTGATCACGGGATGATGTGTTACGGAACGAGTAAAGTGACTTGCCGGTAACGAGATTGAACAAGGTATTGGATACCGACGATCGAATCTCGGGCAAGTAACATACCGATAGACAAAGGGAATTGAATACGGGATCGATTGAGTCCTTGACATCGTGGTTCATCCGATGAGATCATCGTGGAACATGTGGGAGCCAACATGGGTATCCAGATCCCGCTATTGGTTATTGACTGGAGAACGTCTCGGTCATGTCTGCATGTCTCCCGAACCCGTAGGGTCTACACACTTAAGGTTCGATGACGCTAGGGTTATAAAGGAAGCTTGTATGTGGTTACCGAATGTTGTTCGGAGTCCCGGATGAGATCCCGGACGTCACGACGAGTTCCGGAATGGTCCGGAGGTGAAGATTTATATATAGGAAGTCCTGTTTCGGCAATCGGGACAAGTTTCGGGGTCATCGGTATTGTACCGGGACCACCGGAAGGGTCCTGGGGGCCCACCGGGTGGGGCCACCTGCCCCGGGGGGCCACATGGGCTGTAGGGGGTGCGCCTTGGCCTACATGGGCCAAGGGCACCAGCCCCAAGAGGCCCATGCGCAAGGAAACTTGGAGAGGGAAGAGTCCTAAAGGGGGAAGGCACCTCCGAGGTGCCTTGGGGAGGATGGACTCCTCCCCATCCTTAGCCGCACCCCCTTCCTTGGAGGAGGGGGCAAGGCTGCGCCCTCCCCCTCTCCCTTGGCCCTATATATAGTGGGGAAAAGGAGGAGCAATTATACCAAGGCCTTTGGTTGCCTCCCTCTCCCTCCCGTGACACATCTCCTCTCCCGTAGGTGCTCGGTGAAGCCCTGCAGGATTGCCACGCTCCTCCATCACCACCACGCCGTTGTGCTGCTGTTGGATGGAGTCTTCCTCAACCTCTCCCTCTCTCCTTGCTGGATCAAGGCGTGGGAGACGTCATCGGGCTGTACGTGTGTTGAACGCGGAGGTGCCGTCCGTTCGGCACTTGATCATCGGTGATCTGAATCACGACGAGTACGACTCCATCAACCCCGTTCACTTGAACGCTTCCGCTTAGCGATCTACAAGGGTATGTAGATGCAAACTCTCCTCCCCTTTCTACTCGTTGCTGGTCTCTCCATAGATAGATCTTGGTGTTACGTAGGAAAATTTTTGAATTTCTGCTACGTTCCCCAACACTATCAGCATCCCATCTTCATGCCATGTTCATGCATCATTTTGTTGCATATGATTGTGTTTTGATTGCCGGCACCATTCCTTCTCGATAGGTCCTGCTCCGGAGACGTTCCAGAGTACCTGTCTGTGAAGCAGTGCCTCCTCTGTTGTTTTACCAGGCAAGCAAACCCCCTTGTTCATTTCGATAAAACCCTACTCTCTCGCTCCTGCTCTCAGTTACTGCATTAGGACAACAACGGTTCGTCTGCTACTTTGTGCTGCGGTAGTTGAACCCATTCCTCTGCATGACCTGTCATTGCCACAGTAAATAGTTGAAACCCACTAGCATGTGTAGGAGTTGATTGAAGCCACTGATGTGTTCCTACCATGCTATGCCTGCTATTGCTTAGAGTTGTGTCAGGTTTGATTCATTGGGAATGAATTGGAGTGTCACGATATGTTCTGATGCTGAGAGTGATGTGTGTGTGAACACGTTTTGGTAAAGGTAGCGGTGAGAGGCCATGTAGGAGTACATGGTGGGTTGTCTCACTGGAACCGTCCTTAAGCACTGAGTTCTATGTATGTTGTCCAATGACTCGATACTACCACACATTGGGTTCCGGTAACTCGACCCCTCTCGACTTATTAACCAACTTGGTCTCCGTCCAGGAGTCGCAACTAGTTTCTGGTGTTTGTAGGTAGTGCTATTTTTCTACCAAGTGGCACCCGGCAGGGTGGGCTTGGGACAGACTAGGCACACGTGGCCTGGTGTACCGAGTGGCACCCGGATGGTGGGCTCGGGAACCCTGTACACATCGTTTGGGGCCGTAAGCGACACCCCGGCCGAATCTCCTTGCGGATGGAACCCGAATAGGCGATAAACCTGGGCTAGAGTCTTGTGTGGTTAGTCAGGTCGTGGCCGACACCCTCGCCAGGCTTCCGCTTGAAGGTTGCCGAGATACATGACGTGTACATGGCGGTAAGTGGCGAGAGCGTGTGTGAAGAAGTACACCCCTGCAGGGTTAACATGATCTATTTGAATAGCCGGGTCCGCGGTTATGGACTTCTTGGATGCTTACATGGTACATAGACAACTTGAAGTGGATACTCTAAAATGCTCAAGACAAGTGTGAGTGCTATGGATGGCCTTCTCGTAGGGAGACGGGGATGAATCCATAGTAGTGTATTGTATGGTGATTAGTGGACTCGTGTACGTTGTTTCACCTCCAGAGTTTCTGGTAGTCGTAGAACAGGATAGCCACAGAGTCAAAGCTGGCTTGCTGCAACTAAACCCCACGTTACCCTCTTGATACAAATGCATGTATGATAGGATCTGATGTAAGTCTTGCTGAGTACCTTTGTACTCATGTTGCTTTATTTATGTTTTTGCAGCGGAGACTTCGGTCTTACTAGTGTTCTCGTGGACTTCGACTAGTAGCTAGTACCTCAGCTACGATCTTGAGCGGACGTTGTAGATAGTCAGGCTTTCAGCCTTTTTCATTTATAGATGTCTGTACTCAGACATGTAATGCTTCCGCTTGTTGCTTGATTGCTCTGACTGTTGGGTCGTGTGACCCCTGTTTGTAATAATGCTATGATGGCTCTTTTGAGCCTTTATCTATATGATTGTTGAGTTATGCTGTGATGCCATGTTGTACATCACATACTTGCATGTTATGCGTACGTGTAATGTGTATTGCTATGTGTGGGATCTGACTATCTAGTTGTTTATTCTTAGTAGCCTCTCTTACCGGGAAATGTCTCCTAGTGCTTCCACTGAGCCCTGGTAGCTTGCTACTGCTCCGGAACACTTAGGCAGGCCGGCATGTGTCCTTCTTCGATCCTGTGTCTGTCCCTTCGGGGAAATGTCACGCGATGAATACCGGAGTCCTGCTAGCCCGCTACAGCCCGGTTCACCGGAGTCCTGTTAGCCCAGTGCTACAGCCTGGATTCACTCGTTGATGACCGACACGTTCGATGCTGGGTCATGGATGCCTGTCCCTGTAAGTTAGTGCCACGTTGGGTTTACGACTAGCCATGTCAGCCCGGGCTCTTTATCATATGGATGCTAGCGACACCATCATATACGTGTGCCAAAATGCGCAAACGGTCCCGGGCAAAGGTAAGGCGACACCCGTGGGGATACCGTGCGTGAGGACGCAAAGTGATATGAGGCGTTACATGCTAGATCGATGTGGCATTGAGTCGGGGTCCCGACAGCGCTGGTATCAGAGCCTGACTGCCTGTAGGATTACCAAGCCAAACTGGTCGAAGTCGAGGCTAGAAATTCTTTAGTTATGTAAGGGAATTGATTGTGGGTTGGAATGTAAGGCTCTTTTTACTCCTTATACCTCATGACCTTCTGATCTGAGTCATCCTATCTTTCCGACGGGATTAAGGAACTAGGCTTCTCTTCCGTCTATCAGGATCACGTGTTACTACTCCGTAGTCCCATAGGATTGGTTGATCAGAGTCATACCCCAGTTTCCGAGTACTTCCGGTGTAGTCTGTTTAGTACTATCCCAGAACCTTGAGTGGTGATGTTGAGTTGTTGTACTACCCCATTTTTAGTAGGATGTCTCATTCTGAGCATTTTACTGCCGTTATGCTGCCGGAATTTCCCTAGGAGTTCGAGTGATACTAATCCCTTGTCCTACATTCTACAGTCCATAGTTGATGCTGATTCCGTCTCTGGGTTCGTTTCACCAGGATGTCATCAAGTTCTGTTGTTCGTAGCCAGAACCACGGGGATGGTAGGGATGAGGATCCTCCCGACCAGCCTTCGTTGACCGAGTTCATGCTAGAGATGGAGAGGAACAAGCGTGAGTCTAACCGTTTGTTGGCACGTATCGAGGAGAACACCGCACATCAGTTCAAAGGGTCTGCTACCATTCATGATTTCATTCGCTTGCACCCACCTACTTTTCATCATTCCATCGAGCCACTCGATGCAGATGATTGGCTCCGTAGCATCACTCATAAGCTGCTTTCCTGGAGCGTAGCTGAAGATGATAAGGTCACCTATGCTGCATACCACCTAGAAGGTCCTGCTAGTCTTTGGTGGCAGAACTATGAGGCTATGCTTCCAGCTGGCCAGATTCCTACCTGGAAGGATTTCACTGAGGCTTTTCGCGAGCATCACATTCCCCAGGCCCTCCTTGATCGCAAGAGAGAAGAGTTCTGTAGTCTCACCCAGAATAAGATGGCTGTTGATGCTTACAGCCGAGAGTTTGAGAACCTCGCCCGCCATGCCACAGAAGAAGTGTCCACGGACGCCAAGAAGCAGGCTAGGTTCCGGAAGGGTCTCAACCCCAAGTTGCGTCGTGATCTCCACCTGCATCATTGTGATACATTCCAAGCTCTTGTGAACAAAGCCATTAATGCAGAGACAGCTCAGGTCACTTACGAGGAGTCTCGTAAGCACACCCGTGATTTGGGATCCTCCTCTGGCTCTAGTTCCCAGAAGCGCCGGATTTGGGTTCCAAACTCCGCTCTTCCTTCCGGTTATACACCGAGGTCATCTCATGTGGTGCCTCCCCCAGCTTAGTCGTATGTTCCACCCAGGCCTACTGGTAGACCGTTTGTCAGTGCGGGTGCACGTCTAACCTCGGGAACTTGCTTCACATGCGGGAAGCCAGGACACTATGCACGTGATTGCTCTCAGACTAGTTATGCTCCACCCCAGCCCGAGAAGACTGTTGGCTGTGTTAAGCCATCACGCAAGATGAACAGTGTTAAGTCAGCCCCAACTGAACGTGGACGTGTGCATCACGTCTCAGCTAAAGACGCTCATGATGATCCAGATGTCGTTCTTGGTACACTCCTTGTCAATTGTCACCCAGCATCAGTTCTATTCGATACTGGAGCATCTCACTCCTTCATTTCTGAAGGCTATGCTCGTTTGCACGACATGTCATTTTGTGATATGCCAACTCCGCTTGAAATCCAAACCCCAGGGTCTAGATGGCAGACCACCAAAATCAGCCATGGTAACGAAATCCTTATTGATAGACTTGTATTCCTTGCATCACTTGTAGCCCTCAAGTCCTCAGATATTAACATCATCTTGGGTATGGACTGGATGACAGCTCATCATGCCAAGATTGATTGTTACTCAAGATCTGTTCAGCTTACACACCCATCTGGCAAGATAGTCACCGTCTCCACTAGAGTTGCAAAGCGTCAGCTCTATTCTCTTAATGCCAGCCGTCTTCCAGACCTTGAAGATATCCCGGTAGTCCGTGACTTTCCGGATGTCTTTCCAGAGGAACTGCCAGGTGTTCCACCTGACAGAGATGTAGAGTTCGTCATAGATCTTATCCCAGGAACAGCTCCAATCTCTCGGAGACCTTACAAGATGGCACACTTAGAACTAGCCGAGCTTAAGAAACAACTTGATGAGTCCTTGCAAAAGGGTTTCATCCGTCCTAGTTCTTCTCCTTGGGCTTGCCCGTTCCTCTTTGTCAAGAAGAAAGATGGTACGGACCGGATGGTTGTTGATTATCGTCCCGTTAATTTGGTCACGTTAAAGAACAAGTATCCGCTCCCCAGGATCAACGACCTGTATGATCAGCTCGCTGGATCCTCAGTCTTCTCCAAGATGGATTTAAGGTTAGGATACCACCAAATCAAAATCAGAAACGGGGACATTCCCAAGACAGCTTTTGTCACTCGTTATGGTCAGTATGAGTACACCGTCATGTCCTTTGGCCTAACCAACGCCCCAGCCACATTCTCCCGCTTGATGAACTCGATCTTCATGGAGTACTTAGATAAGTTCGTCGTGGTTTACCTCGATGATATTCTTATTTACTCGAAGAACGAGGAAGAGCATGCCGAACATCTTAGACTTGTTTTAGAAAAACTCAGAGAGCACCGCCTTTATGCCAAGTTCTCCAAGTGTGAATTTTGGTTGCCAGAAGTGACCTACCTAGGCCACGTAATCTCTGGTAAGGGCATTGCTGTCAACCCCGAGAGAGTTTAGGCTGTTCTCGATTGGACTCCACCTGAGACCGTTAAACAAGTTAGGAGTTTCCTTGGGCTAGCCAGTTATTGTCGCCGCTTTGTTGAAAACTTCTCCAAAGTAGCCAAACCCCTCACGGAACTTCTCAAGAAAGATTAAAAGTTCGAGTGGTCCCCACAGTGTGAGTACAGTTTTCAGGAACTGAAAAGGCGCCTGACTTCTGCTTCCATACTTGTACCACCGGATTTCACAAAGGACTTTGTTATCTATTGTGACGCCTCACGACAGGGACTAGGATGCATTCTTATGCAGGATCGTCATGTGATTGCCTATGCATCTCGACAGTTGCATCCACATGATGAGAATTATCCTACACATGATCTAGAGCTTGCAGCCGTAGTCTATGCACTCAAGACCTGGCGACATTACCTTCTTGGTAAACGTTGCGAGATCTACACCGATCACCAGAGTCTCAAGTATATCTTCACCCAACCAGATTTGAACCTTAAGCAAAGACGTTGGTTGGAGTTAATCACAGATTATGATCTAGGGATTATCTACACCCCAGGCAAAGCCAATGTCATGGCTGATGCGCTAAGCCGTAAATCCTATTGCAACAATCTCATGTTGCAGCAAGGCCAACCACTTCTCCATGAGGAATTCTGTAAGCTTAATCTTCACATAGCTTCTCGCGGATTTCTCTCTACCTTGGTGGCGAAACCTGATCTTGAGGATCGGATTATCGCTGCTCAAAAGCAAGACACAGGAATTTCTCGGATCAAGAGAAACATTAAGAAGGGAGTTGGTGGATGTTTCTCTATGGATGATCGTGGTGTTGTTTTCTTTGAGAATCCCTTGGTGGTTCCCAAGAATCAACATCTGCGACAATTGATTCTTAAGGAGGCGCATGAATCTCCTCTCACGATTCATCCCGGTAGTACTAAGATGTATCAGGACCTACGCCAGAGGTTCTGGTGGACTAGGATGAACAGAGAAATCGCTGAGTTCATTGCTAAATGTGACGTATGTCGTCGCGTTAAGGCAGAGCATCAAAGACCTGCTGGCACCCTTCAGCCTTTAGCTATTCCTGAATGGAAATGGGATAAAGTTGGTATGGACACCATCACCGGCTTTCCCAGGACCAAGAGAGGGAATAACGCTATCTTCGTAGTCGTTGATCGTCTTTCCAAAGTGGCTCACTTCCTTCCTGTTCGAGAGAGTATCACTGCTAGTCAGCTTGCTGACTTATATATTTCTCGAATAGTGTCACTCCATGGTGTTCCACTAGAGATTAATTCAGACCGTGGCAGTCTTTTCACTTCTCATTTCTGGGAGAGTTTCCAAACTGCCATGGGAACCCATCTTTCCTTCAGTACCGCTTTCCACCCTCAGTCGAATGGTCAGGTGGAACGGGTCAATCAAATTCTCGAAGACATGCTCAGAGCTTGCGTTATCTCATTAGGTATGGATTGGGAGAAATGTCTTCCTTTCGCCGAGTTTTCTTATAACAATAGCTACCAATCCAGCCTCAAGAAAGCTCCTTTTGAGGTTCTCTATGGACGAAGATGTCGAACACCTTTGAACTGGTCAGAAACCGGTGAAAGACAATTCTTTGGACCGGACATGATCCAGGGGGCAGAAGAGCAAGTTCGCATCATTCGTGAGAATTTGAAAACAGCCCAGTCTCGTCAGAAGAGCCAGTACGATCGTCATCATAAGGATATGACTTATGAAATTGGCGACCAAGCTTACCTTCGGGTTACTCCTTTGAAGGGTACCCATCGTTTCGGTATCAAGGGCAAGTTGGCTCCTCGTTACATTGGTCCTTTTCGTATTCTCGCTAAACGAGGAGAGGTTGCCTACCAATTGGAACTACCCCCACATCTTTCTCGAATTCATGATGTCTTCCACGTATCTCAACTCAGGCGTTGCTTCTCGGATCCCATCCGCGGAGTGGACCATGAAACGCTTGATCTCCAAGATAACCTCACATACTGAGAGTACCCGGTTTGCATTCTTGATCAAGCAGAGCGTATCACTCGACGTCAGAACATCAAGTTTCTCAAAGTTCAGTGGTCTCATCATTCCGAGAGAGAAGCTACTTGGGAGCGAGAAGATCATCTTCGACTGGAGTACCCCGCTTTCTTTCCGTCAACCCTTGAATCTCGGGACGAGATTCTTTCAAGTGGGGCGAGTTGTCACATCCCTAGTTCTGGTATGCTCAAGGCTAGCTAGCCATTTGTGCATCATATTTAAATTTCTTCTAAATTTGAAATGAGGATTGGTGGAACCCTCAGAATCATTTTTGAAAATGACCCAAATAAAAATTTCTCCAAAAGGGTCCAAGAAAATGCTCATGTTGCTCTCTGAAAATATTGGACAGAGATAAAAATCAAACCAATATTTTTATGAGCTCATAGGTATTTATTTTGGGCATTTGGAATTAAGGCATAAATATTTGCATTGGAAATATATTAGTTATATATATTAATATATGTCCAAAAATTATGCCATTTATAAAGGAGCTCTGGAATAATATATCTAGCTCCTGCAAAAATTGGCATAAGGTGATAAAATGATTTAATATTTTAATTAAATCAAAACAAATGTCAGAAATTAGAAAACAAAAATAAATAAAAGAGGCAAACCTTACCTGGGCCTCTTACCTGGCACCTCTGGCCCAGCAGCAGCAGGCCGGCCCAGCCAGCAGGCGGCCCAGGCCGCCTCCTCCTCTGTCGTCTTCGTCCTCGACAGAGGGAGGGGAGCGTGCCCGGCGCGCGCGCGCGCCACCGCGCCACGCCACCTCCCTCCCTGCGTGCCTGTCTCTCCCCTCCTCGTCTGGATGCCCCGGACGACGCCACGCAGCCACCCCGACCCCTTTGCACTCTCCCTCGCCCTCCTCCTCTCCCCTTGCTCTCCCCCTCGCACACCCGAGCGCCGTCGCCGCCGCCGCTCGCCGTTGCCGTGGCCACCGGCCTCCCCTCGCCTCCCCGACACGCTTCCGAGCTCCGCCACAACCCCCTCCACCTCCTCGTCGAGCCACAAACCTCCGGACGCCCTGTGTAGCCGCCATCGCCATCGTCTTCCTCCTCGGACGCCGTCAACCGCCGACTCCGATTCGCCGTCTCCAACGCGTCCCCGGCCACAACGAGCAGCCCTGGAGGTCCGCGGTGAGCTCCGCCGCCGTTCCCCTCTCTTCTCCCCCTCGTTTCCGCGCCGTAGCGCCGTTCCCCACCACGGCCGAAGCCTCTCGCCGCCGTCCATGTCGCCGTCGCCGTCTCGGCCCGCCTCCGCCCAAACCGAGCCTTCCATTGCGCTCCCGGTGCCACGAGGGTGCCGCCGAGCCCCTCAGGTGGCCTCCCCGTGCCCCGCAGCCCGTTCCCGCTCGAAGCCGAGCTCCGGCCGCCGCCGCGAGCTTTGCTCCAGCGAGCTCCGGCCTTCCCCGCTCCTCCCACCTGTCCCACCAGATGCGCGAGAGCCCGGGCTACGCCCCGGTGCTCTCCGACGCCGCCCCCGTGGCCTGTTTCGCGGACGCCGCCGCGTCCAGAGGTCGCCGCCGACGACCTCGCCGGCCTGACGAGTGGGCCCCGTCGGCAGGTGATTAGCTTAGTGCTAATCACCGTTAGCTAACCCCCCCTGACACTGACAGTGGGCCCCAGCGCCACTAACTTATAATTAGGATTAAATTAACCCCCTGTTTAACCCCCTATCACTGACGTGTGGGCCCCACACGTCAGGTTTGACCCCATCAGCCGCAGTTGACTGCTGACGTCATGTTTACTCAATGCTGACGCAATATATGAATTCTGGATTTAATTTAATCAGAAAATTCCAGAAATTGTTTTTAACTTCAAAAATTCATAACAATTCAACCGTAGCTCAGATTAAAATAATTTATATATGAAAAGTTATCAGAAAAATGCAATCTTTCCATCTGTACTAGTTTCATGCATGACAAACCAACTTATACATGCTGAATATGAGAAAACACATTATGGCATAATAAGAGACTTATTTTGGAGTTGCATTTGAACCTTTTGTTCAAATGGACTTCATTCAAATTGAACACTAGTTGCATTAGATCTATCAGCATCCCATCTTCATGCCATGTTCATGCATCATTTTGTTGCATATGATTGTGTTTTGATTGCCGGCACCGTTCCTTCTCGATAGGTCCTGCTCCGGAGACGTTCCAGAGTACCTGTCTGTGAAGCAGTGCCTCCTCTGTTGTTTTACCAGGCAAGCAAACCCCCTTGTTCATTTCGATAAAACCCTACTCTCTCGCTCCTACTCTCAGTTACTGCATTAGGACAACAACGGTTCGTCTGCTACTTTGTGCTGCGGTAGTTGAACCCATTCCTCTGCATGACTTGTCATTGCCACAGTAAATAGTTGAAACCCACTAGCATGTGTAGGAGTTGATTGAAGCCACTGATGTGTTCCTACCATGCTATGCCTGCTATTGCTTCGAGTTGTGTCAGGTCTGATTCATTGGGAATAAATTCGAGTGTCACGATATGTTCTGATGCTGAGAGTGATGTGTGTGTGAACACGTTTTGGTAAAGGTAGCGGTGAGAGGCCATGTAGGAGTACATGGTGGGTTGTCTCACTGGAACCGTCCTTAAGCACTGAGTTCTATGTATGTTGTCCAATGACTCGATACTACCACACATTGGGTTCCGGTAACTCGACCCCTCTCGACTTATTAACCAACTTGGTCTCTGTCCAGGAGTCGCAACTAGTTTCTGGTGTTTGTAGGTAGTGCTATTTTTCTACCAAGTGGCACCCGACAGGGTGGGCTTGGGACAGACTAGGCACACGTGGCCTGGTGTACCGAGTGGCACCCGGATGGTGGGCTCGGGAACCCTGTACACATCGTTTGGGGCCGTAAGCGACACCCCGGCCGGATCTCCTTGCGGATGGAACCCGAATAGGCGATAAACCTGGGCTAGAGTCTTGTGTGGTTAGTCAGGTCGTGGCCGACACCCTCGCCAGGCTTCCGCTTGAAGGTTGCCGAGATACATGACGTGTACATGGCGGTAAGTGGCGAGAGCGTGTGTGAAGAAGTACACCCCTGCAGGGTTAACATGATCTATTCGAATAGCCAGGTCCGCGGTTATGGACTTCTTGGATGCTTACATGGTACATAGACAACTTGAAGTGGATACTCTAAAATGCTCAAGACAAGTGTGAGTGCTATGGATGGCCTTCTCGTAGGGAGACGGGGATGAATCCATAGTAGTGTATTGTATGGTGATTAGTGGACTCGTGTACGTTGTTTCACCTCCAGAGTTTCTGGTAGTCGTAGAACAGGATAGCCACAGAGTCAAAGCTGGCTTGCTGCAACTAAACCCCACGTTACCCTCTTGATACAAATGCATGTATGATAGGATCTGATGTAAGTCTTGCTGAGTACCTTTGTACTCATGTTGCTTTATTTATGTTTTTGCAGCGGAGACTTCGGTCTTACTAGTGTTCTCGTGGACTTCGACTAGTAGCTAGTACCTCAGCTACGATCTTGAGCGGACGTTGTAGATAGTCAGGCTTTCAGCCTTTTTCATTTATAGATGTCTGTACTCAGACATGTAATGCTTCCGCTTGTTGCTTGATTGCTCTGACTGTTGGGTCGTGTGACCCCTGTTTGTAATAATGCTATGATGGCTCTTCTGAGCCTTTATCTATATGATTGTTGAGTTATGCTGTGATGCCATGTTGTACAGCACATACTTGCATGTTATGCGTACATGTAATGTGTATTGCTATGTGTGGGATCTGACTATCTAGTTGGTTATTCTTAGTAGCCTCTCTTACCGGGAAATGTCTCCTAGTGCTTCCATTGAGCCCTGGTAGCTTGCTACTGCTCTGGAACACTTAGGCAGGCCGGCATGTGTCCTTCTTCGATCCTGTGTCTGTCCCTTCGGGGAAATGTCACGCGATGAATACCGGAGTCCTGCTAGCCCGCTACAGCCCGGTTCACCGGAGTCCTGTTAGCCCAGTGCTACAGCCTGGATTCACTCGTTGATGACCAACACGTTCGATGCTGGGTCATGGATGCCTGTCCCTGTAAGTTAGTGCCACTTTGGGTTTACGACTAGCCATGTCAGCCCGGGCTCTTTATCATATGGATGCTAGCGACACCATCATATACGTGTGCCAAAATGCGCAAACGGTCCCGGGCAAAGGTAAGGCGACACCCGTGGGGATACCGTGCGTGAGGCCGCAAAGTGATATGAGGCGTTACATGCTAGATCGATGTGGCATTGAGTCGGGGTCCCGACAGCTAGCCAGTGGCTCGATTTGGCGTCGTCCTGATCGACCAAAGAACCACCGGCAGCTCCTCGATCCAGTTCTTCCCGCACTTGTGCAGCCTGTCGAAAGTCCTGGTCTTGAGCCCACGCAGCACTTCAGCATTTGCCCTCTCCGCTTGACCGTTGCTTCTCGGGTGAGCAACAGAAGCGAAGCAGACCTTGGCGCCAAGATCTTGGACGTACTGCATGAAGGTGCGGCTCGTGAATTGCGTGCCGTTGTCGGTGATGATCCTGTTAGGGACCCCGAAACGGCAAACAATTGACCTGAAGAACTTGACTGCTGACTGTGCTGTCACCTTCCTCACTGCTTCCACTTCCGGCCACTTTGTGAACTTGTCGATTGCAACGTACAAGTACTCAAAGCCCCCGGCAGCTCGAGGAAAGGGGCCGAGGATGTCGAGCCCCTGGACCGAAAATGGCCAGGATAAAGGGATCGTCTGGACAGCTTGAGCTGGCTGGTGTATCTGCTTGGAATGGAACTGGCACGCTTCACACTTGGTTACTTGTGCAGTTGCATCCTGGAGGGCTGTCGGCCAAAAGAAACCTTGCCGGAATGCTTTGCCGGCAAGTGCTCTTGCGCCAATGTGGTGACCACATATGCCGCCATGTATCTCCGCCAACAGCTTCTGTCCGTCTTCCCGGGGAATACACTTCAATTTCACACCGTTGAATCTTCTTTTGTACAGTGTGTTGTCGACAAACTGGGAAGTTCTCCTGTCTGAAGGAAAAGGACAATATGTTGTGCCCATGCTGGAGCTTGCGGCTCGACAACAAGGACTAAAGGCACGTATGCTGCTGCGGGAACATCCGCTTCTACGTCGAGAACCTGCGTTTCAGCCGGAGCTTGATGTTCCCCGGCAAGCTTGCCGGAGCAAAACTTGTCGGGAGCGTCTGCTTCAACGGAACAAACCCTAGGGCTTGTCGGAGCAGACTGCTCCTCAGCACTCTTGGTGTTGATCTTAGGGACCTTCTTGGCGGCGGCTTCGGGGAGTTCTGCCGGAAAATAGTCACCAGAAATCAACTTCCTCTTCTTGCTCTGTCCAGTTGATGTTGTTACGGACGGTCGAGTCAGTTTGAGCACGAAAATCCCTGGTTCCACAGGTAACTTAAGTGCAGCGCACTTTGACAGGCCATCTGCAATGTCGTTCTGAGCTCTCGGAACATGTTCCATCTGTAGGCCGTCAAAGTGCTCTTCTAACTTACTCACTTCTTCAATATAAGCTTCCATCAACGGACTCTGATAATCTTTGTTCACTTGGCGGATGACAAGCTGCGAGTCACCCCTGACAATGAGCTTCTTGATCCCAAGGTCTGCTGCTATTCTGAGACCGGCAAGCAAACCTTCATACTCTGCAGTATTGTTTGTTGCTTGCTCCTTGGGAAAGTGCATCTGGACTACGTACTTGAGTTGCTCTCCGGTGGGGGCGACAAGTAGCACGTCCGCACCGGCGCCTTGCAGCGAGAAGGCACCATCAAAGTACATCAGCCACTCTTTGCTCGCTTCCTTGACGGGGATGCTCGTTTCTGGAATTTCTTCATCTGGTGTTGGCGTCCACTCTGCTATGAACTCTGCCAATGCTCTGCTTTGGATAGTTGAAGTGCTCTCAAATTTAAGGCCAAAGCTTGACAGTTCCAGTGCCCACTCGACAATCCTGCCCGTTGCTTCTGGATTCTGAAGTATCCTCTTCAGGGGAAAACGAGTGACAACTGTGATCTCATGTGCTTGGAAGTAATGGCGCAGCTTTCTCGAGGCCATGAGAAGGCCGAAAAGCAATTTCTGCACACGAGAGTACCTTGACCTAGCTCCCTGCAGAAGGAAACTGACAAAGTAAATTGGGTGCTGCACCATTTTCTTCTGTTTCTCCTCCTGTGTCTGCGCAGATCCATCCTTGTCGGGACCAGAGCTTGTCGGGGAAGCCCCCTGCTTGTCGCTGGACGCACTTGCCGTGGTTGCTGGCTCATCATCCGCCTCCCTCTCCGCTACTAACGCAGCACTAACCACTTGATTGGTTGCCGCTATTTATAATAGGTGCGACAAGTATTGGAGTGGAGGACAGGTATCTCTTCAAGTCCTGCAGCGCAGCCTCCGCTTCCGGAGTCCATTTCATTGGACCTGCCTTTTTCAGTATTTTGAAAAATGGCAGGGCGCGCTCAGCAGATTTAGAGATAAACCTGCTAAGAGCAGCCACGCAGCCGGCAAGCCTTCGTACATCCTTGACGCGCTTCGGTGCTTCAATCTGCTCAATGGCCTTGATCTTGTCGGGATTGGCTTCAATCCCCCGCTGAGACACGAAGAACCCGAGAAGCTTGCCGGAGGGGACTCCAAACACACACTTCTCGGGGTTGAGCTTGAGGTTGATCTTGCGCAGATTTGTAAAGGTTTCATCTAAATCTTGAATCAGAGTTGCCTTATCCTTGCTTTTGACCACTATGTCATCCATGTAGGCTTCCACATTTCTGTGTATTTGTGGCTCAAAAGCGTGATTGACTACTCTGGCGAATGTTGAACCAGCATTCTTTAATCCGAATGGCATCCGTACGAAACAGTATGTGTCACATGGAGTAATGAATGCGGTCTTCTCCTCATCCTCTTCTGCCATGAAGATCTGATGATACCCTGAGTATGCATCAAGAAATGAAAGCAAGTCACATCCGGCCGTGGAGTCAACAATCTGGTCAATGCGTGGCAAGGGAAATGGGTCTTTGGGACAAGCTTTATTAACATCAGTAAAGTCAATACAAAGCCTCCATTTCCCGTTTGCCTTGCGCACGACTACAGGATTGGCCAACCACGTAGGATGGATCACTCCTCTGACAAGGCCTGCTGCTTCCAACTTCTTGATTTCTTCTGCGATGAATTCTTGGCGCTCCACTGCTTGTTTCCTGACTTTCTGCTTGACGGGCCGCGCATGAGGACAGACGGCAAGGTGGTGCTCAATTACTTTCCTGGGAACACCGGGGATGTCAGACGGTTGCCACGCAAACACGTCGACATTCGCCCGCAGGAAAGCAACGAGCGCGCTTTCCTATTTAGGGTCGAGAGTGGCACTGATGGTGAAGGTACCACCAGTGCCATCCTCCTTGGCGGGCACCTTCTTGTTCTTTGGCGGAGCTGCCTTCGTCTTCTTACACTTGCCGGTGGAGCTCGATGGTGCGTCCTCGACGGTAGCGCAGCACTCCGAAGAGGTGTGCTTGCCAGAGTGGGCATCAGAACTCTTGCCGGACTTGGTCTTCTTCTTCCCCTCGGGAGCTTCAGCGGCAAGTGGCTTGCGATCCGCTGCGGCAGCTGCTTCCCGGTAGATCTTGTCGGCGCAGATAAGAGCATCCTTCTTGTCGCCAGGGACAGAGATGACACTTATCGGGCCTGGCATCTTGAGCACGTTGTAGGCATAGTGAGAGGCTGCCATGAACTTGGCGAGCGCTGGACAACCGAGTATCCCATTGTAAGGTAATGGAAAATCAGCAACGTCAAAAGTGACCCTCTCAGTCCTGAAGTTCAACTCGCTGCCAAATGTTATCGGCAACGTGATCTTTCCCTTCGGCTTGCTCCTTCCCAGGTTGATTCCTTGGAAAGTGCCGGTCTCTTCGAGCTCGCTGTCAGGGATCTGGAGTTTCTGGAGTACCGCGGAGGAGATCAGGTTCAAGCCGGCCCTGCCGTCAACTAGCATCTTAGTGACCTTGAGGTTGCGGATAGTTGGTGAGACCAACATCGGCAAGCACCCGACCGCAGTTATGCGATCAGGGTGGTCCTCAATATCAATGACGATAGGCGTGCTGGACCACTTCAGTGGCTTGCGTGACTCGACGGGTGGTTCTCCTGCATTGACTTCCCGCACCCACTGTTTGAGCTGGCGGTGTGAAGTATGCAGAGAAGCACCACCGTCAACGCACAGGACCTCTGTGGCTTTCTGAAACTCCTGCTCATCGGCCTCGTCGTCATCCATCTCTTCATCATCGTCTTCATCTTCGTCCTTGTCGCGGCCGCGGGGAGGTCTGTCTCCTTGCCGCTGCTTGGCCTTGCCGCGGCGTCCTCCCCGGCCGGGGCGCTTCTTGCCGGATCCTCCAGTACCTTCCTGGGCCTTCTCCTTGTCGCGTCGCTCGTACTCAGCTTTCTACTGCTCGGCAAGCTGCTCGACCTTCTTGCAGCTCTGGAGATCATTGCCCTTGGTGCGGTGGATCTTGCAATACTGCTTGTCGGAGCCGCCCTGCTTGTCGGCGGCCGCCACAGGTTCGGCTTCCTTGGGGCCACATCCATTGCCAGACTGCTCAACGACTAGCACATCTTTTCCCTTTTTCTTCCTGTTGTTCCGCCACCGGTTTTTCCTTGCCGGGGCAGCATCATCGCTGTCAGATCCTCCTGCTCCTGCGTTCTCTCCAGGGAGTTTCCTCCCCTCCTCAGCACGTGCACGCTTGTCGGCCAGGGCGTATAGCTCACTGACGTCTCTGATCTTGCACATCGCCATCTCCTCCCGCATCCTGTGGTTTTGCACGTTCTGATGGAACGCGCTGATGACCGCGGCAGGGTGGACATCTGGGATATTGCGCTGCACCTGGCTGAATCTGTGAATGTACTTGCGCAGGGGCTCTCCTTCCTTCTGGGCGAGAAGATGAAGATCGCTCTCTTGGCCATGAGGCTTGTGGCCGCCTGTAAAGGCGCCGACAAACTGATGGCACAGATCCGCCCATGAGGATATGGAGTTGTCCGGCAAGTGCATGAGCCAGGATCTGACATTGGGCTTGAGCACCAGTGGGAAGTAGTTGGCAAGGATCTTGTCGTCGCGCCCCCCGGCAGCTTGCACCGCGATGGTGTAGATGCTGAGGAACTCCGACAGATGCAACCTGCCGTCGTACTTCTCTGGTACATCTGGCTTGAAGTTCTTTGTACTGGGCCACTGGACTTGCCGCAGCTCACGAGTGAACGCAGGGCAACATACCGCATACGGCAAGTCGCCTGGTTCCCCTGGCGCATGCATGTCGACAGTGGGCCCAGCGCGATGGTCTGACTGACGCCGTGCTTCTCTTTGACGCTCGATGCGTGTACGAGCGTCTTCTTGCTGTCGTTCTTGAAGAACTTGGCGCTGATCGCGGCGAGCGCGTGGATCTGATGACGCTGTGGAGTCAGTGTCGAGGTTGACCTGGCGAGTCGGCGACCTTGGCCTTCGGGGTGGAGAGTGCATGGTGGTTGCACCCCCACCGGTCTTGTCGCCATCGGCTCGCGCCCGGCAATCTTGCCGCGGCTGCGCTGCGCTCGGCTGCCGTGGAGTGTCGCCGTTGGCGAAGCCGATGATGCTCTGAATGGTGGCCCTCCAATCGTCGATCTTGTCCGCTGTTGGAGGGTAATCCAGGAACAGTTGAGCTCGTGCCAAAGCTTCTTCCAAAGTTTTGGGTGGTGGTGGCGAACGGTGCGAGGAGCGGGATATGCTCGGACTTCTAACTATGTTAGAAGGAGGAGGATCCCGTCCCGGCGACCGTGTCTTGCTCGTGCCAGCAGGTTGGCGTGCATGCTGGTCTTGAGCACCCTGAGATCCGCCAGCTCGATTTTGGTCCAACGAGCGTATGGTACCGCGAGTACCATGACGCTGTTGGCCCCGCACCTCCTGAGATGGGCGCGGTGCATGTACGGATGCCGAGGTTTGCGCAGCCTTGTCCTTGGACCTGGCAGCAGCGTGAGCTCCCTCGTCGACGCCCGTTCCTCCGCCGGCATCTATCCCACCACCCGTTTGCTCCGGTGGCGGTGGGATCGACGTGGACGGAGCAGCCATCTCCGAAGCCTTCTTCTCCGGTGGCATGTCGATGAAGATGACGAAGAAGATGAAGATCTGGCTCGCGTGAACGCCGGATTGGGTTCACACAACCTCGACGCCCCCTACCTGGCGCGCCAAAGATGTCGTGGGAACGAACACCTATGGGACCGGAGCCCCTTACGGTTCAGCGGGGGGCGGAGCGAGGCGAAGCACACGAGCGATTTACCCAGCTTCGGAGCTCTCCAGAGAGATAATACTCCTACTGCTGCTTTGTGGTTGTATTGTGTTCTTTCTCGAGAGCGTGAGTGTTTTCTGGTTTCGAATGCTCCGAACCCCCTCTACGTTGCGCATGGGCCTCCTTTTATATGCTCAAGGGGTCACCGACAGGTGGCAACGTAGGCGAGGGTAAAAATGTAAAAGAACTGCGGTTGGTACACCTACTTGCACAGCGTATCATACCTAACCCTGACGGCAGGGGACAAAGGCATTAAATGCCCGTCTGTGTCGCCCAAACAGTGCAAAAAGGGACCGTCAGGGGCGCCACCGCTCGCCATGATGGCAACCTTGTCAGCGCCGCTTGCCACCTCACACCGCTGGCTGCACAGCCTCTCGCCACGCGTGCCTGGAAAGGTCCCATGGCGACACGTTGATGGATGCGCTGGAGCGTGGGTACAGAGTGGTGGCTTTGCCGCGGCAAGCGCCTTGCCGCGGTCGTTGTCTTGTCGCGCCCGGAAGCTTGTCGCTCACCGGGCCTTGCCGGGACGCGCAGCACGTCGCAGCAAGTTTCTTGAGATGCCTTGGTTGGCTTTCCCGGCAAGCTCCTCTTGCCTGGGCCTTGTCTCCTTCCCGGCAAGCTCCTCTTGCCGGGGCCTTGAACACTTTGTTCTTGAATGGCCCCAAAGGAACCACAGAGGAACTTGGCGGTCACCCGGCAAGCCTTGCCGCGGGGCGCTGCGACTGCCCGTGCACAAGTTCAGGATACTAGGGTACCCCTACTCTAGTACACCGACAGGCGGAAAACGGCAGCCCAACATGTAATGAATGAAATCGATCAACCAACCATGCTCGAATATATCTTGGCCTCCATGCGAGCCCGTCTGTGTGTTCTCGCTCTTCGTCTCTCTCAAGGAACGGCGGGTTGGCTCTTTGCCGTAAATTGAGATCGGTTTGCTCACACTCCTGTCCCACATGTTAGTGATATGCCAAGAGGAGGTGCGTTGACTGACTGGCCATACGCATACTTGGTTTTGCACCTTCATACTACTCCTCCCACCGTCACAGTTTACAGGGCGCGCTTCATTATGATCCATTTCTCTCAATGCATTTCCACCACCAGAGAGACTTTAGACGCGTTTGGTTTAACGCTCAATTAATTAGGGCGTGGTAACCGCAATCAAGTCCACAATTTTCTCTCCATGTACTTTGTACTACTACGGAGTGGAGTAATTGCATGCATGTGTGTACCTGGGGTGGAAGCACTTCATGCATGTGTGTACGCATTATTCCCTCTAGTAATAGACGTCATGCTATAACTACCAATGCTATTTTTCAGGACGATCGCTAGTCGCCTTGGTCCCACAGATTTTTTTTTCTTTTTTCTGAAGTGCGCTGTATAAACAGTGACGGATGGAGTAGTTTGAGCGGATTCAAAGAAGAGCGTATTAATGGTTGCTTCTTCAGAGCAACTTACAGTGGGAAAGGTGGGGCTTACGATTTGACTGCTCATTACTCACTATTAATGCGGCGCAACGACCAAGCCGAGTCTCCCATGCGGTTGTGCACTACCCCCTCGGCTCTTAAATATACTCCGGAGTATATTTGTATTTCTAGAGATTTCAATGAGTGACTACTCAAATATTTGTCTTTTTAGTGATTTCAAATGGACTGACACATACGGATTTACATATTTTAGAGTGTAGATTCACTCATTTTGCTCCGTATGTAGTCACTTGTTGAAATCTCTAGAAAGACGAATAGAATATTTAGGAACGGAGGGAGTACACATACGAAGCAAAATGAGTGAATCTACACTCCAAAATATCCCCATTTGAAATTTGTAAAAAGACAAATATTTAGGAACAAAGGAGTATAATTTTGTGCATGGCACATGGACCCGGACGATGAAGAGGCTTCTGGCATGCTATCAAGCTTCCATCATTTGTTTACATAATTGATGTACTATACAAATAATTTTCCAGCGACATGAAATTGTACAATGGTGTGAGCTTTCAGCTTTTGTTTCGCGTGTCTTGCCATCGATGCTCTTTTGGAAACAATAAAAAACTAACTTCCTTGCTAATGCATGTCAATTATTAGCAGATCAAAGCTAATAATTACATCACAACTAAAGACAGAGATGTGAGAAGGTGTTAAATTAAAATTGATCCGTGCTCATTGGCAGCAACGTCCCCCCAGCTCTGTCTAAATCAATAAGGCATGTTGGGAAAAAAGTAGCTGTCTGGAGCATGCAACATTCCGATCATTTTGTGCAGTTCCACTAAAATATAGCTGAGCGTCCCTGTTCCAAAGATATTAAGTGTGATTACGATAATAGAGGACTGTCGATGAAACAATAAACACACAAATAAAAGCCAGTCACCTTTGAAGTCTCTCTTAAGACTAACTAGTTGGAGAAGATTAGGCTCAGAGTTGGATGAGGAGGATAGAGAAAAACCAATCTCCCTTTGTGCAGTCGCACTGAAACGTAGAGACGTTGCCCGTGTGACATTTTAGTACAACTGCAGAAAAAACTCTTAAGAAAAAAGTGATTTGTGCAGTTCACCAAAAGGTCACAATAGCAACAAGGTGAAATGGATAGCCCTGTTTGCAAAAAAGAGGTAGAAAGGAAACAATTATTGGCCAATAACAGTTGATGACACATGCGACGACAAAAAAGAAGCATATTCCTTGCCCTAAGGGAAGATAACAAAATGGTTGTGTTTGTCTAAAATGGTGTGAGGACGAGAATGCAATATGGAAAGTACGCTGGACGAGCTACGTTTTGGGCAAAAAACTATGGAAGTCCACATGCAGCGATGTGGGAAGACGGGCAGTGGAGCAAGGCTGGAGGGGATACCTGGAGGTCATCGGGATGTAACTAGGTGAGGGGCGGCGGGCGAAATCTGCGAGCAGGTGGCATAGGCCCTGCCGCGCCGGAGCTTGGTCAGAGAGAATGGCATGTACCGCAGATCAGGACATGCTGCCTCGGCGCCATCGAACGGAGAAACGATGCACTTCCTCCCTTTCCCCCGGCAGACGGGATGCGGCCGGATCAGTGACCAACGGTGAGAGAGAGAGAGGCCACCGCACTCCCTTTCCCCCGGCGGATGGGATACGGCCGGATCAGTGACCAGCAGTGAGAGAGAGAGAGGCCACTGCAGCCTTGTGTGAGATACTCTGAAGAGCGACAAACCAGGCACGCAAGGCTCCATTGTATATAGTGAGTGGACTACCTTTTTCAACATAAAAATCGTTTTATATTCTGTGTACGTGCCATTGAGCGCTATAACTTTATTTAAAAATAATGCGGCAATGCGTCAAGTCGAACTTTGTTTCGTGCAGGCGTGGTACACGACCTCCCTAGGTAAACAACTGCTACAAGCATTCAAATTAGCATGTGGGCTGCCATTTCATGAAGAAATGAGCTCCACCGTGTACCCGCGCGGGTGTGGCTGGGCACGAAGCATGAGTACGTGCACGGTGCACCTATTCTCTTCTTGTATACGTACACCACCTACGTGGGGTTGTGTGAGAGAGAAACAAACCTAGAGAGATATAGTGTGTGGGTTCCTTGAGAGTTTTTTTTGGGGGGGGGGTCAATCAAAAAATGTAACATATGCAATGTGTGTGAAATAGAGTCCTGGATATAACATGTATAGAGGGGGCGATCCACGAGAAGAGAGTGGAGGTATCATCGGCTTGAGGTCTCCATAGAATCAAAAAGAGGGATGATGTGTGTGTGTGTGTGTGTGCGCGCGCGCGATTGATAAAGAGTGCCATCGAATTTGTGTGTGCCCACATCAAAGATATAGAGTGGTTGGCCTACTGGAATGTGAGAGGGGACATGTGATGTTTGTCTCTGTGGCATTGATACCTACCAGCAGCGCTCGACTATTGGTGTGTGGTGGGGAAAGAGGGAGGCCCAATTCACTATTAAGGAAATCGATCTGACTCATGTATTAAGGGAGATCGATCGACATCCATGCATATGTGCAGGAGAGGAATAAGGTTGGGAGAGAGACAGAGCTAGAGTGTTGGAGGGGGTGATAGTGGAGTTGCTTCTAACAAATGGTGGGATAGGCTTGCTAGACAAACGGAGGGCACGCCCACAATATCAATAAGAGAGGAGATGGCTGCTTGTTCCCTGTGCACGTGCGTGTGAGAGACGGGTCAGGAGGCATGCACGAATGATGAGAGGGGACAATGTGGCTGTGGTAAGCAGACATAACTACATAGGAAGATCAATCACCCTTTGTTAGAGAAAGGAGAGACATAACTTGTGAGGTACGTCGATCGATGGGGGGTAGTTAAAGTCGATCTAGGTATATGTTGGGAGATCGATCGGTATACATGCATGTGTGTGTTAGAAGCAAATGAGGCACGAGGAGAAGGATAGAGAGAGAGGGATGCATGTAGGAGGTGGTACGAGAGGCATACTATATCGAGCGGGGAGGAGTGTGCGAGTACGAGAACGATGAAAAGAGTGGTGGGAGTGAGGCATGGACGGTGACAAGCGAAGAGGTGAAGCTTGTGTTTGTGCTAGGCACACCTGGCTAGAGAGGCATATCGATCGATGTGTGCCGTAAAGAAGGAGCTGGGGGGCCTACACACACCGTGGGTGAACGACGTAAAGTGAAAAGACGAATTTGCGCGATGGAGCTAGAGAATGCTGAGGGAGGGTGAGAGGGATGCGGGCGTATGCATGCACAAGAGAAAGTTAGCGCTAGCTACAAAGATAAGAGGGTTGTGCGGGTGTAAAAGATGAACAGAGATCATATATACTTCATTATAAAAAGCGAATTCGGATATTTGAAGAATTTATCATAGTGTTTTAAACCGACGCATGTGTGAATATATATAATGGTCATACACATGGTGTGTTTATGAACATGTTATAATACATTTAATATATTTTATCTCTACTCTTATGAAAAAATGGAGTTGTTGATGTTGGTGTGCCTACCATCCTGCATTACAGGTCGTCCGATTTATATCTGGCGGATAGCAAGGAAACTATGATGGTTGAAGTTGGCAACAATCATGATTGTAGATTCTTATTGAAATAGAGAAATGAATTCAAATTTAGTTCGAATTGCAGCGGTAGTATAGACATTTGGAATGCACTAAAATGGTATGAGTAGGTTACATGCATTATACAGCAAGAGAAAAAATTTAATTGGACATAACATGGATTCATACAAGCTTTGAATAGCATTTGTATAGTAAAACGGGGCAAGACTCTCTCTTTGTGTTGTGTGAATAGTTATATTTTTTTCGTTTTCTTTTTGGTTGAGGGAAGTGCGAATTGATTTGGTACGCACAAGTACAATATTACTACACGTTAGGCTTGTCCCAAAAATTCAACCCGCGTCTTGTTATATCCCGAAAATTCAGATATCGTGCTCCCAAAACTGGCGCCTTCACAACCCGCGCCTTGCTATCCCGAAATTACAACGCGCGCGAAAACTCCCTCCAGCTGCCAAATCCCGACACGCGAAATCCCCCTTCTAACCCTGAGCCGAAAGGGCCGCTAGTTCAAATCGGTGGGGGGTACTTTTGTAACACACCCTACATTTTGGACAAGCGCGTCCCTAAGTCATGCTTCACCCCCTCCCATCGCCACCTTTTCGCCATTCGAAATCCCAGGCCGCCATAACCTCTCCGCTCCAGCCGCGAAACCCCACCCTCCTCTGTCCACCATGTCACCTCTGCCCAGCCGGAGCCTCTTCCCCGACGACGTCGTCCACAGCAACAGCTCGACGTCCCTCGTCCACCTCCCCGGATGAGGATCCGTCGTCCATCTCGCCGTCCCGCCGGTTCAGCCGCCTCGTCCTCCACCTCCAAGGAGTTGCTGTGACGATCGCCTCATCTATCGTGGCTGCTCCATCCCCACAACAACGCCTTAACCTGCTCCACCGGAACCGCAGCATCCTCACCGACTCCTCGGACGAAGCCGATGCCTACTCGGCGCCACCAAAGAGGTTGTACAGTCATCGCATCGCACCTTCTCCTTAACTCGAACTCCCGGCGCCGATGGTGCTCCATCCCGCACCCTCATGGAGCGGCTACCTTGAAGCCAGCTCCGCGGGCAACATCTCCACGGCAGCTCTCCCCTAGTGCGAGGCCCCTTCGGCGGCGGCGTCCATACCAGCGGATCTGCTGCTGCTGCTCTGGCTCTCGCTCGCTCGCTCGTGCTGCTGCTGCTGCTCCGGCTCTTGCTTGATCGCTCGCTCGCCCAGCTGCTGCTGCTGCTCTCCCCCTCGCTCTTGCTGCTGCTCTGCTCCGATTAAGCCACCCTTCAGTCGACTAAATCGACTTTTGGGTCAGTCGATTTTCAGGGGTTGGGGTAGCTTGCCGGAGCTAAGGAAGAACCACCCGCAGCGGGGACGGGGGCTCGCCAGAGAGGTACCCCACTATCTATCTTAGGGTTCAGGGTGGGGGCGGGTGGCCTAGAGGGCTGGCCAGGGTGGTGGTGGCGAGTTGTTTCGGGGCGGCGAGGCGGCGCTGGGGCCGGCGGTTCGGCCGGTGGTGGCTGGTGGCTCAGGGGGGTGCAGGTTGAAGATGAACTGCAGGCCCTCCCTAAACTCCATGTCAAGTGCCTCTCTGCTACCATTGCGTTCAATTTCGACAGTAGCATTCAGATTCCACAGTAAATTTCAGTTTCGACAGTTAAGTTCAGAGTCAACAATTTTTACCTCATCTATTGTAGTCAGGTGTTTTTGGTGATGTTAATTTTACATCCATTTTACATCATCTATTGGAGATGCTATTAGAATCCCACTTGAGATTGACGATGTCTGTCTTGTGCTGCTTCAGCCTTGACGTCTTACGGCTCACCGGAGCTGCTCCAACGACAGAACGGTCCATCACAACAGAGCAGTGCCCTGGACGCCGTCTACAGATTCCTCAGGTCTTCCTCCACACCTCCGACAGCCATCTGACGCCCGGATAATCAAGCTACAGTAACCTCTGCTAATGATGCCACGTCACTTCGATTACTGTCGCTAATCCCGCGTTAGTTCGAAACTGATTAAAATTCAAATTCAAAATTTGGCAAACAACAAAAGTTTTCAAAAATTAAAACAAAAATGTTCGAGGTGTGCAACTAAATACTTAGGAGTTATGGTGTGGGACCCATGCTTTTATAAATGACCCAAATACTTAAAACGAATTGAAACAGAAAAGAAAATAAATAAAGAAAGGAAAATACAAAAACAGGAATCAGAAAAAAAACACAAGGAA
>NC_041385.1:200440073-200447947 GCF_002162155.2 Triticum dicoccoides
CCCGCCCACCCGCGCCGAACCCCCGGGCTACTAACCGCCCCACCACCAAACCCTAGCGCCGCAACCTCCCACTCGCGACCCCGCAACACCTCTCGCTCAACGCTCCTCCCTCCCCCACAAACAGATCTGGATCGGGGGGCAACAGCCGCTCCCGACCCCATCGCCGCGACGCCGCATCGCCTCACCCTCGTCCATCGCCGCCCGGACTCCCTCGCTGGCCTGCCTCCCCGTCGTACCGTCGTCCTCGTCCTCCTCCCCGAGCCCGCGTACGCACATCTGCAGGGCCCGGTGAGCCGCCGTCCCTCCTTTTCCTCCTTGCCTGACGACGTTTGCTGCGCGCGTGACATGCCCGCCTGCTCGACGCAGTGCCCGCCCGATCTTGCTCGCCGTGCCACGCCCATTAGCCCCGCCGCGAGCATGCCCCACTCCTCGCGACCATCACCGCGCCACCGTCACGCGCACCTCGCATCCACGGCCACATGCACGCGCTCGTTCATGCACCGCCCCGCGCCACTCCTACTCCGTCGCGGCCACCCTCCGCCGTGCACTGCCCGGCTCCCTCTGTTGCGCCCGCGACCCTCCTCCTTGCAGCGCTCCCGGGCCCGCCGGCGCGCACCACAGCCTGCTGCTGTAGCTGCTGCTCGCGTGTTGCTGCTCCGCGGCGCACGCTCGCTTGCTCCCTTGCCTGCTGATTGCTGCGGCGCCGCCGCTGCCTTTCCCCACTGCCGCTGCTGGCCTCGTCGCCGGCCACCGCGAGTCCCCTGCCCCTCGCCATGTGCTGCTCCCCGCGGCACCCGCATGCCCGAAGCGCCTGCAGCGTCCAAACGGACCGGGCACTTGCGCTCTACACCCGCACCCGTTCGCCCGATCCGTTAGGCCCATATGGGCCTATGACAAAGGGGTCCCACCCCGCAGAACGTTTCCAAAAAAAGGGATTTTTAAAAAGTAATAATAATAAAAATAGATAAGTAATAAATAAAAATAAATTTAATTAATTAATTAATTAACTAAATTAATTAAGTTAATTAATCCTAGTTAATTAAGCTAATTAATCTGTTAGTTTAATTAAACAGTAGTTGGTTTAGCCTAACCCTAATTAAGTCTAAACAGTGTATGACAGGTGGGTCCCACTGGACCCACTGGTCAACCTGGCCAGTCAACTCTGTTGACTGCTGACGTCAGCATGACATCATGCTGATGTCATTAACCCATTTTCGAATTAATTTAAATCATTAATTAAATTCTAGAAATTAATAAAATCTTTAGAAAATCATATCTTTTAATCCATAACTCGGATTAAAATATTTTCAACATGAAAGTTGCTCAGAACGACGAGACGAATCCAGATACGCAGCCCGTTCATCCGGCACGCATCCCTAGCATAGTGAACCTGCAACATTTCACCTCCGGTTCATTTGTCCGAAAATGCGAAACATCGGGGATACTTTCCCGGATGTTTTCCCTCCTTCTCCGGTATCACATCATACCGCGTTAGAACACGTCTAGCTCTGCCTGTTGTCCTGTTTTGCACTTGCTTGCTATGTATTTACTGTTTCTCCCCCTCTTCCCTTCGGTAGACCCTGTGACGATGCTGATGCCCCTGCGGTCGACTACGTCACCGACGACCCCTCCTTGTCTGAGCAACCAGGCAAGCCCCCCCGTTGATCACCAGATATCGCCTATTCTCCTCTATATTGCTTGCATTAGAGTAGTGTAGCATGTTACTGCTTTCCGTTGATCCTATTCTGATGCATAGCATGACATTGTTGCTACATCTGTTGATACCTTACCTGCGATCCTAAATGCTTAGTATAGGATGCTAGTTTATCATCATTGGCCCTACATTCTTGTTAGTCTGCCTTGCTATACTATTGGGCCGTGATCACTCGGGAGGTGATCACGGGTATATACTATACATACATACATATTATATAGATGGTGACTAAAGTCGGGTCAGCTCGTTGAGTACCCGCAAGTGATCCCGATGTGGGGGCTGAAAGGACAGGTGGCTCCATCCCGTTAGAGGTGGGCCTGGGTTCCCGACGGCCCCCGACTGTTACTTTGTGGCGGAGCGACAGGGCGGGTTGAGACCACCTAGGAGACAGGTGGGCCTGGCCCTGGTAGGCGTCCGCGGTTGTTTCATAATAACACGCTTAACGAGATCTTGGTATTTGATCTGAGTCTGGCCATTTGGTCTATACGCACTAACCATCTACACGGGAGTAGTTATGGGTATCCCGACGTCGTGGTATCAGCCGAAGCCTTCTTGACGTCAGCGACGGAGCGGCGCGCGCCGGGTTGGACTGCGTTAACGCAACTGCCTTTGTAATGGAGGTTGCTAGGTCTGCTCACCGGCCGCGTACGCAACGTGCAGGTGTGCAATGGGCGATGGGCCCAGACCCCTGCGCGCATAGGATTTAGACCGACGTGTTGACCTCTCTGTTGTGCCTAGGTGGGGCTGCGACATGTTGATCTTCCGAGGCCGGGCATGACCCAGGAAAGTGTGTCCGGCCAAATGGGATCGAGCGTGTTGGGTTATGTGGTGCACCCCTGCAGGGAAGTTTATCTATTCGAATAGCCGTGTCCCTCGGTAAAAGGACGACCCGGGGTTGTACCTTGACCTTATGACAACTAGAACCGGATACTTAATAAAACACACCCTTCCAAGTTCCACAGACAACCCGGTGATCGCTTTTCCACAGGGCAACGAGGAGAGGATTGCCGGGTAGGATTATGCTATGCGATGCTACTGGAGATGCTACTTGGAGATGCTACTTGGAGATGCTACTTGGAGGACTTCAATCTACTCTCTTCTACATGCTGCAAGACGGAGGCTGCCAGAAGCGTAGTCTTCGGTAGGACTAGCTATCCCCCTCTTATTCTGGCATTCTGTAGTTCAGTCCACTGATATGGCCTCCTTACACATATACCCATGCATATGTAGTGTTGTTCCTTGCTTGCGAGTACTTTGGATGAGTACTCACGGTTGCTTTCTCCCCCCCCTTTTCCCCCCTTTCCTTTCTTTCTGGTTGTCGCAACCAGATGCTGGAGTCCAGGAGTCAGACGCCACCGTCGACGACGACCCCTACTACACTGGAGGTGCCTACTACTACGTGCAGCCCGCTGACGACGACCAGGAGTAGTTAGGAGGATCCCAGGCAGGAGGCCTGCGCCTCTTTCGATCTGTATCCCAGTTTGTGCTAGCCTTCTTAAGGCAAACTTGTTTAACTTATGTATGTACTCAGATATTGTTGCTTCCGCTGACTCGCCTATGATCGAGCACTTGTATTCGAGCCCTCGAGGCCCCTGCCTTGTATTATGATGCTTGTATGACTTATTTATGTTTTAGAGTTGTGTTGTGATATCTTCCCGTGAGTCCCTGATCTTGATCGTACACATTTGCGTGCATGATTAGTGTACGATTGAATCGGGGGCGTCACAAGTTGGTATCAGAGCCGACTGCCTGTAGGAATCCCCCTTCCAACTCCTTGGCCGAAGTCGAGTCTAGACTTTACAAAACTTTTACTAACATGGCTGTGCAGCCCATGGGCCCACGTCGCCATTGGGTGGTAGTAGGATCTTTTTCTCCTTGATCTATACTCTGGGACTCTAACCTCTCCCCTATTCGGGTTAAATGATTTTGCTAAAAGGACTAACTTTAGGCTCTCCAAAGACTTTCTCCCGGAGAGCGCCTCACTCGAGATGATCGCTTGCTGCGCCAGAAGATTCTGAAGATACTCTCTGATGTTTTCCCGAGACCCTTGTGCCCTTCGCCCTTGCAATCCCTTCAATCGATAAATCCTTATGGATAAATACTTAGACCTGTCGTTCTTACTTTGATTCCCAGCTGCTCTTGTTATTACAAGATGCATCGGATTATTCTTCGACTTTTAATAATCTCTTCAGTCACTGCCTTACAGATCTTGCCACATGAATACCCCTACGGATAAATTCCTTGCATTTATCAAGTATTCGCTCATTCCCAGTTGTTCAGGTTTTTCACAAAAGTCTTCGAAATACTACCCGATCTTCCGGTAGTCCATCTGCAAATACTTGTCTGCTTGCAGTTTGGACAATTCCATTTAACTAACAATAACCATTAAAATCCTTGTGATTAACATTCTGATCGTGTTGATTCAACATGTGTGTAAATGCACACAATCATCAGTTATTCCCTGGAAATTTCCTTCCGACTCAGACATCATTTTAAACGTGAGCTGGTTCTCAAGCAATCCAATTGCCGTCGATTGTACCCTTAGCCTACTCAACTTATCCATCCTTAATCAGAGTTTTTGCCTCTGAGCCCTTGATTTGGAGATCATAAAATTTCTTTGCATTAAGCTTTGAATTAGTCAGTTGTTTCTATAACCCGATGCCATGGCATTCCTTCTTCCTTTGATGGAGTACGGATACTCACATCAGCCCCGTTGTGGACCGCCATACCCATTGTCGGGTTATTATCTGACATTGTCCTTCACAACCAAAATTCTTGTGAGTTCTTTACCTGATACATAATGCCCTTGGTAAATTGTATCATCTCCTTGGCCAACCATGCTCTGCTTCCGAGCTGGTGGTATTTACTATTGAATCTTGTGGTATATGTTTCCACAATACCCTAACGGGTTGAACCTATGCCTTCCTTTATATGTGTGAACTCAGAAGTTTTCACGAGTCATACTCATCTGGTATTTCACCAGGTAAAACTTTCAACACTAATGCAATTATCAAAGCGAAAAGTGAATGGAAGGTTATACATTGAAGAAGTGGGAGTCGACCTTGAACCTTGCGTTCATGCCCAGGGACACGATGTATAACTTATCATGGAAGCTGCTCGTAAAAATAATTACCCCCTTATTATAAGTTCATCTTGTATCCGTGGTTTGATCCTTTATGATCATGGATTCCGACCATGTTCTCCTTTAAATACCATTTCTCGTGCAAGTTTAAGCACCTGTCTTCTGCATAGCAATACCCCAGCCCAACCTCTATTTTGATCTGTCGTCGAGTATTACCCCTTGGTAACCCGAGAATATCAAAGAACTGTGTTACTTCCTGCGAGTCTTCATCTAGTATTGCTTCTCACCGATCTCGGATCCCCCCCAAGTTCTGAGTTATTAGTCACTTGAGAACACTGATAAGTGAATCGATTCCGCACTCCGATTCAACAACTCTAAGTAATTCTTGTTGCTTACGAGTTTAATAATCCTTCTAGTCATTCCTAGCCTTATCGGCTATATCATCATCGTGCAAACTTTTAACTGTGCTACCTGGTCCTTCTTCCCGGAGCACCACTTTTGACGATGAGCTAAGCTTATGTCGATCTTCCTTGTCTTATCGTTTCACCTCGAATGGCAAGCTTGATTCCTAGTGGGTGTTGTATCCGTAGTTCTAATAATCTTTTGATGCATCAGTCCTTCTGCTTGAGCAGTCGCTGTTCGATTGCTTCTTGGTGGGGCCTCTTGACAAAATTGTCGTGATCATCATCAACATTTTGGGCTCTTCCAGAATATGAATCAGATTCATGATGAGAATTACCATCCTTGCCCCTCGATGATTGTGTTATCATCGACAACATTCTTGCCTTCCCACAACACAAACTTGTTCATGTTATAGTTGCAACTTGCTATCCAGCTTGTATGATGTTCCACCTTGAAGTATTAATGTCCTTTATGACAAGGATGTTGTGAGGATTGCTCCACCTCTTAAAAATTTTTGGTATATTGATGCTTCTCACTATCACCATTTTTTCTTGGTCCTCGTGTTGATTCCAACCGGTGTACCAACAAGTGAACGGTGCTGTTTGGATTATGCCCTTCTAGCAACCCTATTACCTTGAAGTTAATGGTCGGCCGTTCATTCTTAGACTATTGATTATTGAATCACCATTCTGACATTGGTCGTGCAACCCTACCCATATTTCGGGCGCACCTTTCAACCAATGTTTAATTGTGTATGTTTTCCTCGAGCATACATCATTATATCTTTTGTTTTGACAAATGTTATATCCTTGTTCACATACTTGTGGAAATACATCTTTTTGGAAACCTCGATGAATTGTCGCTGAGTTCATCAGCTACCACCTTATCCCTTCATTGGTTTAATGATGAGCTCCTATTTCGGAACTTGCTGCCATAGTTCATTTCCCGAGAATCTTACAATGACATCTCATCAATCTGTGTTGCACCTTTCTTCTCAGGCATCCTAAGTCTGAGTTATCCTAACACCAATCAGATCTGAATCTCGGTCAGATATGGTGGTTGGAACATATTTCCAGGAGTAATAACATCTTTATATGACCCGGTAAGGTGATGTCATGCCTAGCACACCTGGCCGGAGGACTTATGGTTATAGTTCATCCTTTTTAGCAAGGTTATCCATTCTTCCATGAGGAAAGTGTAAGACTTATTCTACAAGTTGTTCCTGATGGATCCTTTTTGTTTCCAAAGTCTGATTTTCACCTTTTGACCATGTCAATGCTATCTCGAAGCATGTCTATGGTACTCTGTTCTTCAACCAGAACATTTGAAGCCCAATGCTAATTGTTTCTTGCTGAACTATCCAAACACCGTTGTATGGATAATGTCATGAAATATTCTCTCCCCTCACCTAGAGGCTTTTCTACTTAATATCATGTCATGGTTATCATGGTCTGCTTGTCCTTGGGAAGGATATACCCCCTGAGATATCTGATAATCCTATTTTTCCTTTCCATTACTTGGTTTATCCTTTCTGGTGATCATTATGGTCTAAGCAGTATTAATTCCCTGCTTATGTAGAACCCTCGTGTACAATTCTGTCAGTAAGACCCTATTACTATTGTTGATGACATTTCGGTAGCCACCGATGGACGAGGACCTTGCCTATTGGCCCGCCTCGTTCAACGAGCAGGAAAATGGTTCTCTTTGTCCCTCGCCCTTGGTATCGATGTTGTTGCCGACATAACTGACAGGCTAACCTCTGACACGCCTTACTATCGTGACCGTGCAAGATGTCGGCCTCCTTCATACTTTCAACCACATGGTCGGCCCATAACCCACAGTTGCACAGGATCGAAACCTGACTCCCATGTACACCCCCTGTCCCCAAGGTTGTTCCTCGCGCGTGACCTCGTATGTAACTCACGAGCCACCTTCAGGTCTGATATCGGACACAATACTTATTCCCGTTGTTTTGACCCTTTCACGCCCTATAACATGCATCGAACGATTGCCTGCCCGATCAAAACTTCCCAGGTTACCTCACTTTGCTCTCGATAATTTCTTAAGATTCGATTCGAGAGTTACTTTCCGCCACCTTCCTCGATGTTGTCGACCCGATAGTCAACCTTGCCGACGTCCATTCCCCCAGAATGCCCACCCTTTATTCTTTCGTAAGTACGATGGAGTTCCTGAAGAAAGGGCGTCGACTTCATCATGATGACCTGAAGCAGAGAAATGAAGACAACAATGTATTGGACCGGCCTCTTCAAGAAGAGCAAGCCAGGATGAAAAGATCCGTTAGAATGTCGTAACCTATTCTTCCCCCTTACTTCCCCTCTTAAATCTCGGGACGAGATTTCTTGTAGTAGAGGAGGATTGTGACGCCCGGATAATCAAGCTATAGTAACCTCTGCTAATGATGCCACGTCACTTCGATTACTGTCGCTAATCCCGCGTTAGTTCGAAACCGATTAAAATTCAAATTCAAAATTTGGCAAACAACAAAAGTTTTCAAAAATTAAAACAAAAATGTTCGAGGTGTGCAAATAAATACTTAGGAGTTATGGTGTGGGACCCATGCTTTTATAAAGGACCCAAATACTTAAAACAAATTGAAACAGAAAAGAAAATAAATAAAGAAAGGAAAATACAAAAATGGGAAACACAAAAAAAAAC
>NC_041385.1:200448146-200496191 GCF_002162155.2 Triticum dicoccoides
ACCACCAAACCCTAGCGCCGCAACCTCCCACTCGCGCCCCCGCAACCCCTCTCGCTCATCGCTCCTCCCTCCCCCACAAACGGATCTGGATCGGGGGGCAACAGCCGCTCCCGACCACATCGCCGTGACGCCGCATCGCCTCGCCCTCGTCCATCGCCGCCCGGACTCCCTCACCGGCCTGCCTCCCTGTTGAATCGTTGTCCTCGTCCTCCTCCCCGAGCCCGCGTACGCACATCTGCAGGACCCGGTGAGCCGCCGTCCCTCCTTTTCCTCCTTGCCTGATGATGTTCGCTGCATGCGTGACATGCCCGCCTGCTCGACGCAGTGCCCGCCCGATCTTGCTCGCCGTGCCACGCCCGCTAGCCCCGCCGCGAGCATGCCCCACTCCTCTCGACCATCACCGCGCCACCGTCACCCGCACCTCGCGTCCACGGCCACATGCACGCGCTCGTTCATGCGCCGCCCCGCGCCACTCCTACTCCGTCGCGGCCACCCTCCGCCGTGCGCTGCCCGGCTCCCTCTGTTGCGCCCGCGACCCTCCTCCTTGCCGCGCTCCCGCGCCCGCCGGCGCGCACCACAGCCTGCTACTGTAGCTGCTGCTCGCGTGTTCTGCTCCGCGGCGCGCGCTCGCTTGCTCCCTTGCCTGCTGATTGCTGCGGCGCCGCCGCTGCCTTTCCCTACTGCCGCTGCTGGCCTCGTCTCGGGCCACCGCGAGTCCCCTGCCCCTCGCCGTGTGCTGCTCCCCGCGGCACCCGCACGCCCGAAACGCCTGCAGCGTCCAAACGGACCGGGCGTTTGCGCTCTACACCCGCACCCGTTCGCCCGATCCGTTAGGCCCATATGGGCCTATGACAAAGGGGTCCCACCCCGCAGAACGTTTCCAAAAAAAGGGATTTTTAAAAAGTAATAATAATAAAAATAGATAAGTAATAAATTAAAATAAATTTAATTAATTAATTAATTAACTAAATTAATTAAGTTAATTAATCCTAGTTAATTAATCTAATTAATCTGTTAGTTTAATTAAACAGTAGTTGGTTTAGCCTAACCCTAATTAAGTCTAAACAGTGTATGACAGGTGGATCCCACTGGACCCACTGGTCGACCTGGCCAGTCAACTCTGTTGACTGCTGACGTCAGCATGACATCATGCTGATGTCATTAACCCATTTTCGAATTAATTTAAATCATTAATTAAATTCTAGAAATTAATAAAATCTTTAGAAAATCATATCTTTTAATCCATAACTCGGATTAAAATATTTTCAACATGAAAGTTGCTCAAAACGACGAGACGAATCCAGATACGCAGCCCGTTCATCCGGCATGCGTCCCTAGCATAGTGAACCTGCAACATTTCACCTCCGGATCATTTGTTCGAAAATGCGAAACACCGGGGATACTTTCCTGGATGTTTTCCCTCCTTCTCCGGTATCACCTCATACCGCGTTAGAACACGTCTAGCTCTGCCTGTTGTCCTGTTTTGCATTTGCTTGCTATGTATTTACTGTTTCTCCCCCTCTTCCCTTCGGTAGACTCCGTGACGATGCTGATGCCCCTGCGGTCGACTACGTCACCGACGACCCCTCCTTGTCTGAGCAACCAGGCAAGCCCCCCCCCCCTTGATCACCAGATATCGCCTATTCTCCTCTATACTGCTTGCATTAGATTAGTGTAGCATGTTACTGCTTTCCGTTGATCCTATTCTGATGCATAGCCTGACATTGTTGCTACATCTGTTGATACCTTACCTACAATCCTAAATGCTTAGTATAGGATGCTAGTTTATCATCATTGGCCGTACATTCTTGTCAGTCTACCTTACTATACTATTGGGCCGTGATCACTCGGGAGGTGATCACGGGTATATACTATACATACATACATATTATATAGATGGTGACTAAAGTCGGGTCAGCTCGTTGAGTACCCGCAAGTGATCCCGATGTGGGGGCTGAAAGGACAGGTGGCTCCGTCCCGGTAGAGGTGGGCCTGGGTTCCCGACGGCCCCCGACTGTTACTTTGTGGCGGAGCGACAGGGCAGGTTGAGACCACCTAGGAAACAGGTGGGCCTGGCCCTGGTCGGCGTCCGCGGTTGTTTCATAATAACACGCTTAACGAGATCTTGGTATTTGATCTGAGTCTGGCCATTTGGTCTATACGCACTAACCATCTACGCGGGAGTAGTTATGGGTATCCCGACGTCGTGGTATCAGCCGAAGCCTTCTTGACGTCAGCGACGGAGCGGCGTGCTCCGGGTTGGACTGCGTTAACGCAACTTCCTTTGTAATGGAGGTTGCTAGGTCTGCTCACTGGCCGCGTACGCAACGTGCAGGTGTGCAATGGGCGATGGGCCCAGACCCCTGCGCGCATAGGATTTAGACCGACGTGTTGACCTCTCTGTTGTGCCTAGGTGGGGCTGCGACGTGTTGATCTTCTGAGGCCGGGCATGACCTAGGAAAGTGTGTCCGGCCAAGTGGGGTCGAGCATGTTGGGTTATGTGGTGCACCCCTGCAGGGAAGTTTATCTATTCGAATAGCCGTGTCCCTCGGTAAAAGGACGACCCGGAGTTGTACCTTGACCATATGACAACTAGAACCGGATACTTAATAAAACACACCCTTCCAAGTTCCACAGATAACCCGGTGATTGCTTTTCCATAGGGCAACGAGGAGAGGATTGCCGGGTAGGATTATGCTATGCGATGCTACTGGAGATGCTACTTGGAGATGCTACTTGGAGATGCTACTTGGAGGACTTCAATCTACTCTCTTCTACATGCTGCAAGACGGAGGCTGCCAGAAGCGTAGTCTTCGATAGGACTAGCTATCCCCCTCTTATTCTGGCATTCTATAGTTCAGTCCACTGCTATGGCCTCCTTACACATATACCCATGCATATGTAGTGTAGTTCCTTGCTTGCGAGTACTTTGGATGAGTACTCACGGTTGCTTTCTCCCCCCCCCCTTTTTTCCCCTTTCCTTTCTTTCTGGTTGTCGCAACCAGATGCTGGAGTCCAGTAGTCAGACGCCACCGTCGACGACAACCGCTACTACACTGGAGGTGCCTACTACTACGTGCAGCCCGCTGACGATGACCAGGAGTAGTTAGGAGGATCCCAGGCAGGAGGCATGCGCCTCTTTTGATCTGTATCCTAGTTTGTGCTAGCCTTCTTAAGGCAAACTTGTCTAACTTATGTCTGTACTCAGATATTGTTGCTTCCGCTGACTCGTCTATGATCGACCACTTGTATTCGAGCCCTCGAGGCCCCTGTCTTGTATTATGATGCTTGTATGACTTATTTATGTTTTAGAGTTGTGTTGTGATATCTTCCCGTGAGTCCCTGATCTTGATCGTACACATTTGCGTGCATGATTAGTGTACGATTGAATCGGGGGCGTCACAAGTCACCTCTGCCTCAACTGCTTCAGCGACCAACCCAATGATGCTGAGGTCAACATGGCTACGACAAAGAGGTTGTACACTTGTTGCATCACTTATTACTATACATTCACGTCGATCCTTTAGGGCTATTTTGGTTCAACGGAAAAACGTCGATCCACTAGTTGTTATCATCACTCTAAATTTCTGCATGCTCTCCTTACATAATCTCACCATATTTTTTTCATATGCGTGTCAGATATTGTACACAGTCATGCTGAACATGTAGAGAAAAAGAGAAGAGTTTTGCGCGGCAATACAATGTCATGGAGACATCGCTCCATGGTGGGTTCAATGGCAAACCCTCCCCACCCCTCTCCAGATTGTAATCTAGAGGAAGATATTTGTTCTGAGGCGGATTCATACGCCGCTGACCACTCCTATTTGCCCCCCAAGGTGTTTGCTCTACCCTGGCATGATGATGTTAGTCATATCATGCATATGTTGCCTTGCAGTGCCTACTTTTGACATCATATATGTCATCTTCTTAGTTTAGACATGTTTTGTAATGCCACCTGTTTAGTTTCTATATCATATATGGGAATTATGCAGTCTCATGTCTTTTAGCCAGCCATAATATATGTGAAATGTGAAATGCCATCCTGTTTAACCAGGTATCATATATTTGAATGATATCTTGCCCATCAATTTCTTCATTACATTTGCATTTGTCGACAATATTTGAATGATATCTTTTAGCCCAGCCAATTTCTTCCTGTGAATCAGCCATTTGGGTGGGAGATGGAAAAAATCTGGTGTGAAAACAAGGCCTTCAGAGCAGACAGTGCTACCTGTCGAAGCAGATCTCTTGTTGGGTCCCGATAGCTCCTCAGAGATGGATTCAGAGATAGATGACCAGTCCTATTCCCCCACTGAGGTGTATGCTCTAACTTGGCATGGTTATACTGCTGATATCATGCATACGGTGTCTTGCATTGCATAGTTTAGACATCATATACACAATATTCAACACCATGTTCTTAGTTCAAACATCATATCGAATGCCCTCTGTTTAGCATATAAATCACATATGTGAATTAAATGATGCGATCCTGATTACTTAGATAACATGTAGGTGAATTATGTCATGTGATCCTGTTTAGTTATTCATCATATCTTTGAATTATGCTATGCTATGCTATCCAGTTTAGATAGACATCATATATTTGAAATTATGTCATGCTATCCGTTTTAGTTAAACAATATACATGTCAACTATTTCATGTCCTCTTTTTTCGACACTATCTATTGCATCTGTCTCTCATACAATGTCTGTACATTCAACTATGTTTCCTGTTTATCAGCCATTTGAATTGGAGCGGGTGATGCCAGTATCTAGCGAAATAAAAACACGGCCTTCAAATAAAACAGAGCTACCTCTTGGTGGAGATAGCACCCCGGTTGTACATGCACAAGAACCAGCCCTACCACACATAACCCAAACTCTCGCAGATTGTACCCCTACTGCGATGGACAGAGAACCAGCTTCACCCAATCTAACCCCAACCCCAGCTGATAGTAACCCAGTTCCTGTTGACACAGCACCATCTCCAACACAGAGCTCCCAAACAAGAGCAGTTAGTAAGGCAGCTCCTATGCCCAAAGGGCCAGTACTATCACGGCGAACTCCAACTCCACCAGTTTGTACGCCTATTCCTGTGGAGGAAGCACAACCAGCCAGTCTGTCGGTGTACTAAAGTAGGGGTACCTTAGTATCCCGAACTTGTGCACGGGTTGTCGCAGCGTCCCGCGGCAAGGCTTGCCGGGTGCCCGCCAAAGTCCTCTGTGGTTCCTTTGGAGCCATTCAAGAACAAAGTGTTTTAACTGAGAAGACAAGGCCCCGGCAAGAAGAGCTTGCCGGGAAGGACAAGGCCCCGGCAAGAGAAGCTTGCCGGGAAGGCCAACCAAGGCATTTCAAGGAACTTGCCGCGACGCGCCGCGCGTCCCGGCAAGACCCGGCGAGCGACAAGCTTCCGGGCATGACAAGACAACGACCGCGGCAAGGCGCTTGCCGCGGCAATGCCACCACTCTGTGCCCACGCTCCAGCGCATCCGTCGACGTGTCGCCACAGGATCGTCCCAAGCGCACGTGGCGGGAGGCTGTGCAGCCAAGCAGTGCGAGGTGGCGAATGGAGATGACAAGATGGCCATCTTGGCAAGCGGTGGCGCCCCTAACGGTCGCTTTTCTCCACTGTTTGGGCGACACGGACGGGCATTAAATGCTCTTGTCCCCTACCATCAGAGTTAGGTAGGGTGCACTGTAGAGGTAGTTGTACCAACCGCAGCTCTTTTTACACTTTTACCCCTGCATGCGTTGCCACCTGTCGGTGACCCCTTGAGCCTATAAAAGGAGGCCCATGCGCAACGTAGAGGGGGTTTGACTCATTCAAAACCAGAACACTCCCACGCTCTCGAGCAAGAACATAATACAACCACAAAGCAGCAGTAGGAGTATTATCTCTCCGGAGAGCTCCGAAGCTGGGTAAAATCGCTCGCGTGCTCCGCCTCGATCCGCTCTTCGTGCGATCTCTGCTCCCTGCTGGACCGAAAGGGGCCCTGCCCCATAGGTGTTCGTTTCCCTTGCCGCGGTCATTGTCTTGTCGTGCCCGGAAGCTTGTCGCTCGCCGGGTCTTGCCGGGACGCGTTGCGTGTCGCGGCAAGTTCCTTGAAATGCCTTGGTTGGCCTTCCCGGCAAGCTCCTCTTGCCGGGGCTTTGTCCTTCCCGGCAAGCTCCTCTTGCCGGGGCCTTGTCTTCTCAGTTAAAACACTTTGTTCTTGAATGGTTCCAAAGGAACCAGGGAGGACTTTGGCGGGCACCCGGCAAGCCTTGCCGCGGGACGCTGCGACTGCCCGTGCACAAGTTCGGGATACTAAGGTACCCCTACTTTAGTACACCGACAGGAGCCCCCGGGCTTGGGCCACACACGGTGCCGAGCGCTGTTGGGCCAGGCCCAAAACAGGGCACGGGCACGCGCGGCCTGGGTCCACACCGTATCTGACTCCGTATCCACCGCGCCCTCCCGTAACGGCATGCGTCGAATGCGGCATCGTGGGAGAGATCGTGGGTGATTCTTTATTCAGAAAAAGCGTAACGTTCGCCTCCTCCTCTTTACAAGCAGGGGAAACAGGGGCAGTTCTCCCACCTTCGCCACTTGCGGTTCCAATCTCAGAAATCTCCGCCGCTCTCCTCCGCTTCGAAGGCCGAAAGAGAACAGCACTCCGCCCCCCATCGCCGCCGTCGCCGCCAACGCCCTCGATCTCCCCCACCGCCTCCGTCATGGCTTCGAAGACCGGGAAGGGTGCGAAGTCGGCCGAGGCGCTGCGGCTTGAGGCGCTGCGAAAGGAGCGGGCACTTTTCCCCCCAAGCTCTCCGTGAAGGAGCTGAGGGAATGGTTCTATCTCTTCTGGTCGACGGAGACTCAGCTACTCTCCGCCGCCGCTTCTGCTTCGAAAAGGGCTCCAAAGGGATACCTCTTCTTCGCGTTGTTCTTCTACTGCAGGCTCTGCCCGCCCTTCTCCAATTTCTTCTATGACATCATGCACACATACGGGTTCCATCCGCTTGATTTCACCCCCAATGCTGTCCTGACCATGGCGGTTTTCGCACATCTCTACGAGAACTTTGTCGGAATCCATCCAAACATAGCCCTCTTCCGTCACTACTTCATGCCCCGGCTCAAGAGAGGAGAGCCCTTAGCTTGCGGGATCACCTGGATCTCGAGAACCGGCAAGAAGGAGACGTATCTAGAGGGGGAGCTCCGCAGCAAATGGGATGAGTGGAGAGCAGAGTGGTGCTGGATCGTCGAGGAGAACCCGCAGCCGTTCACTGCCCTGCGCCAAACCCCAGCAGTGCGCGGCAATGATTGGAGCTCCTTGGCGGCGGACGGTGCTAGGCTGAAGATCGCCACCACCCGGATCTTGCGACTCAGGCTTGCCGGGCTCACTGTAGGCGTTGTTGCCAAGTTCTTCAAGAACGACAGCAAGAAGACGCTCATACACGCATTGAGCGTCGAAGAGAAGCGCGGTGTCAATCAGACCAGCGCGCTGGGCCCACCGTCGACATGCATGAGCCAGGGGAACCAGGCGACTTGCCGTACGCGGTAGGTTGCCCTGCGTTCACTCATGAGCTGCGGCAAGTCCAGTGGCCCAGTACAAAGAACTTCAAGACAGATGTACCAGAGAAGTACGACGGCAGGTTGCATCCGTCGGAGTTCCTCAGCATCTACACCATCGCGGTGCAAGCTGCCGGGGGGCGCGACGACAAGATCCTTGCCAACTACTTCCCACTAGTGCTCAAGCCCAATGTCAGATCCTGGCTCATGCACTTGCCGGACAACTCCATATCCTCATGGGCGGATCTATGCCATCAGTTTATCGCCGCCTTCACAGGCGGCCACAAGCCCCATGGCCAGGAGAGCGATCTTCATCTGCTCGCCCAGAAGGAAGGAGAGCCCCTGCGGAAGTACATTCAGAGATTCAGCCAAGTGCAGTGCAACATCCCAGATGTCCACCCCGCTGCGGTCATCAGCGCGTTCCATCAGAACGTGCGTAACCGCAGGATGCGGGAGGAGATGGCGATGTGCAAGATAAGAGACGTCAGTGAGCTCTATGGCCTGGCCAACAAGTGTGCACGTGCTGAGGAAGGGAGGAAACTCCCCGGAGAAAACACAGGGGCAGGGGGGTCTGATAGTGAGGATGCCGCCCCGGCAAGGAAAAACCTGCGGCGGAATAACAAAAAAAGAAAAGGCAAAGATGTGCTAGCTGTTGAGCAGTCCGGCAATGGAGGAGGCACCGACAAAGCCAAAGCTGGTAGCTCCGGCGAGGCTGTGGGGGCCGCCGACAAGCAGGACGGCTCCGGCAAGCAGTATTGCAAGATCCACCGCACCAAGGGTCACGATCTCCAGAGCTGCAAGAAGGTTGAGTAGCTTGTTGAACAGCAGAAAGCTGAATACGAGCGACGCGACAAGGAGAAGGCCCAGGAAGGTACTGGTGGATCTGGCAAGAAGCGTCCCGGCCGGGGAGGACGTCGCGGCAAGGCCAAGCAGCGGCAAGGAGACAGGCCTCCCCGTGGCCGCGACAAGGATGAAGATGAAGACGACGACGAAGACATGGATGATGATGAGGCCGACGAGCAGGAGTTTCAGAAAGCCACAGAGGTTCTGTGCGTTGACGGTGGTGCTTCTCCGCATACTTCGCACCGCCAGCTCAAACAGTTGGTGCGGGAGGTTAATGCAGTAGAACCACCAGTTGAGTCACGCAAGCCCCTGAAGTGGTCCAGCACGCCTATCATTTTTGACATTGAGGACCACCCTGACCGCATAACTGCGGTCGGGTGCTTGCCGATGTTGGTTTCACCAACTATCCGCAACCTCAAGGTCACAAAGATGCTAGTTGACGGCGGGGCCGGCTTGAATCTGATCTCCTCTGCGGTACTCTGAAAACTTCAGATCCCTGACAGCGAGCTCGAAGAGACCGGCACATTCCAAGGAATCAACCCGGGAAGGAGCAAGCCGAAGGGGAAGATTACGTTGCCAGTGACATTTTGTAGCGAGCTGAACTTGAGGACAGAGAAAGTCACTTTTGACGTTGCTGATTTCCCATTGCCCTACAATGGGATACTCGGTCGTCCAGCGCTCGCCAAGTTCATGGCAGCCTCTCATTATGCATACAATATGCTCAAGATGCCAGGTCCGATAAGTGTCATCTCCATCCCTGGCGACAAGAAAGATGCCCTTATCTGTACCGACAAGATTTACCGGGAAGCAGCAGCCGCAGCTGATCGCAAGACACTTGCTGCTGAAGCTCCCGGGGGGAAGAAGAAGACCAAGTCCGGCAAGAGCTTTGATGCCCACTCCGGCAAGCGCACATCTTCGGAGTGCTGCGCTACCGTCGAGGACGCACCATCGAGCTCCACCGGCAAGTGTAAGAAGACAAAGACAGCTTCACCAGAGACCAAGACAGTGGCCGCCAAGGAGGACGGCCCTGGTGGTACCTTCACCTTCAGTGCCACGCTTGACCCTAAATAGGAAAGTGCGCTCGTTGCTTTCCTGTGGGCGAATGTAGACGTGTTTGCATGGCAACCGTCTGACATCCCCGGTGTTCCCAGGAAAGTAATTGAGCACCACCTTGCCGTCTGTCCTCACGCGCGGCCCGTCAAGCAGAAAGTCAGAAAGCAAGCAGTGGAGCGCCAAGAATTCATCGCAGAAGAGATCAAGAAGTTGTAAGCAGCAGGCCTTGTCAAAGGAGTGCTCCATCCTACGTGGCTGGCCAATCCTGTAGTCGTGCGCAAAGCGAACGGGAAATGGAGGCTTTGTATTGACTTCACTGATGTTAATAAAGCTAGTCCCAAAGATCCATTTCCCTTGCCGTGCATTGACCAGATTGTCGACTCCACGGCAGGATGTGATTTGCTTTCATTTCTTGATGCATATTCAGGATATCATCAGATCTTCATGGCAGAAGAGGATGAGGAGAAAACCGCATTCATCACTCCATGTGGCACATACTGTTTTGTAGGGATGCCTTTCGGACTAAAGAATGCTGGTTCAACATTTGCAAGGGTAGTTCACGAAGCTTTTGAGCCACAGTTGCACAGAAATGTAGAAGCTTACATGGATGACATAGTGGTCAAGAGCAAAGACAGAGCAACTCTGATTCAAGATTTGGACGAGACCTTTGCAAATCTGCGCAAGATCAACCTAAAGCTCAACCCCGAGAAGTGTGTGTTTGGAGTCCCCTCCGGCAAGCTTCTCGGGTTCTTTGTGTCTCAGCGGGGAATTGAAGCAAACCCCGACAACATTAAGGCCATTGAGCAGATTGAAGCACCGAAGCGTGTCAAGGACGTATGAAGGCTTGCCGGCTGCGTGGCTGCTCTCAGCAGGTTTATCTCTAAGTCTGCTAAGCGCGCCCTGCCATTTTTCAAAATATTGAAAAAGGCGGGTCCAATGAAATGGACTCCGGAAGCGGAGGCTGCGCTGCAGGACTTGAAGAGATACCTGTCCTCCACTCCAATACTTGTCGTACCTAGGCCACAAGAGAAGTTGTTGCTGTATCTAGCGGCAACCAATCAAGTGGTTAGTGCTGCATTAGTAGCGGGGAGGGAGGCGGATGATGAGCCAGCAACCACGGCAAGTGCATCCGGCGACAAGCAGGGGGCTTCCCCGACAAGCTCTGGTCCCGACAAGGATGGATCTGTGCAGTCACAAGAAGAGAAGCAGAAGAAGATGGTGCAGCGCCCAGTTTAATTTGTCAGTTCCCTTCTGCAGGGGGCTAGATCAAGGTACTCTGGTGTGCAGAAATTGCTTTTCGGCCTTCTCCTGCGCCATTACTTTCAAGCACATGAGATCACAGTTGTCACTCGCTTTCCGTTGAAGAGGATATTGCAGAATCCAGAAGCAACAGGCAGGATTGTCGAGTGGGCACTGGAATTGTCAAGCTTTGGCCTCAAGTTTGAGAGTACTTCAACTATCCAGAGCCGAGCATTGGCAGAATTCATAGCAGAATGGACGCCAACACCTGACGAAGAAATTCCGGAAACGAGCATCCCCATCAAGGAAGCAAGCAAATAATGGATCATGTACTTTGATGGTGCCTTCTCGCTGCAAGGCGCCGGTGCGGGCGTGTTACTTGTCGCACCCACCGGAGAGCACCTCAAGTACGTGGCCCAGATGCACTTTCCCAAGGAGCAAGCGACAAACAATACTGCAGAATATGAAGGTTTGCTTGCCGGACTCAGGATCGCGGCAGACCTTGGAATCAAAGAGCTTATTGTTAGGGGTGACTCGCAGCTTGTCGTCCATCAAGTAAACAAAGATTATCAGAGTCCGTTGATGGAGGCTTACATTGATGAAGTAAGAAAGTTGGAAGAGCATTTTGATGGCCTGCAAATGGAACATGTTCCGAGAGCCCAGAACGACGTTGCCGATGGCCTGTAAAAATGTGTTGCATTAAAGTTACCTGTGGAACCAGGGATCTTTGTGCTCAAGCTGACTCAACCATCGGTAACACGATCATCTGGACAGAGCAAGAAGAGTAAGTTGATTTCCGGTGATTATTTTCCCGCAGAGCTTCCCGAAGCCGCCGCCAAGAAGGTCCTTAGGATCAGCACCAAGGGTGCTGAGGAGCAGTCTGCTCCGACAAGCCCTAGGGTTTGTTCCGTTGAAGCAGACGCTCCCGACAAGTTCTACTCCGGCAAGCTTGCCGGGGAACATCAAGCTCCGGCTGAGCCGCAGGTTCTTGCCGTAGAAGTAGATGTTCCCGCAGCAGCATTTGTGCCTTTAGTCCTTGTTGTTGAGCCGCAAGCTCCAGCATGGGCACAGCAGATTGTCCGTTTCCTACAGACAGGAGAACTTCCCGAAGAGCAAGAAGAAGCGGAGAGAGTAGCCCGGCAATCAAGTATGTACCAGTTTGTCGATGACATACTGTACAGAAAAAGATTCAATGAAGTGAAATTGAAGTGCATTCCCCGGGAAGATGGACAGAAGCTGTTGGCGGAGATACATGGAGGCATATGTGGTCATCACATTGGCGCAAGAGCACTTACCGGAAAAGCATTCCGACAAGGTTTCTTTTGGCCGACAGCTCTCCAAGAAGCAACTGCACAAGTAACCAAGTGTGAAGCGTGCCAGTTCCACTCCAAGCAGATACACCAGCCAGCTCAAGCTCTCTAGACGATCCCTTTATCCTGGCAATTTTCGGTCTGGGGGCTCGACATCCTGGGCCCCTTTCCCCGAGCTGTCGGGGGCTTTGACTACTTGTACGTTGCAATCGACAAGTTCACAAAGTGGCCGGAAGTGGAAGCAGTGAGGAAGGTGACAGCACAGTCAGCAATCAAGTTCTTCAGGTCGATTGTTTGCCTTTCGGAGTCCCTATCAGCATCATCACCGACAATGGCACACAATTCACGAGCCGCACCTTCATGCAGTATGTCCAAGATCTTGGCACTAAGGTCTGCTTCGCTTCTGTTGCTCACCCGAGAAGCAACGGTCAAGCGGAGAGGGCAAACGCTGAAGTGCTACGCGGGCTCAAGACGAGGACTTTCGAAAGGCTGCACAAGTGCGGAAAGAACTAGATTGAGGAGCTGCCGGTGGTTCTTTGGTCGATCAGGACGACGCCAAATCGAGCCACTAGCCAGACACCTTTCACTCTAGTTTATGGAGCAGAGGCAGTTCTCCCCACGGAACTCGTATACAGATCGCCTCGAGTGCTCGCTTATGATGAGCTTGAGCAAGAGCAGCTGCGACAAGATGACGCGCTCCTCCTTGAGGAAGATCATCTTCAGGCTGCTGTACGAGCTGCTCGATACCAGCAAGCTTTGCGCCGCTACCATAGCCGCAAAGTCAATGCCAGAAGTCTTAAGGAAGGTGACCTTGTTCTTCGGCGTGTTCAGTCCGCCAAGAATTCCAACAAGTTGACGCCAAAGTGGGAAGGCCCTTATCGGGTGAAACGTGTCACTAGGCCTGGCGATGTCCGCCATGAGACCGAAGATGGCTCTCCGGTGAGCAACTCCTGGAACATTGAGCATCTTCGTAAGTTTTACCCATAAGGAGCGGTTGCCGGAACCTGTTCCGGCAACCACCTTTTGTACAAGCTTTGCCGCTGTTGCATGTAACTCTTTGTACAAAGCCGGGCGCAGATCCCGTGCATAAATAAAGCTCACGTGCTCCGCACATCTTGTCAAAATTTCATGCTTTTTCATTTTTTGCATGTATTATCTGACACTTTGTGCAGCACTTGCCCCCGGTAAGCAATAACGAGCCTTAAGGCTCCATATCTTTATTTTCTCTTCTTTCTTTTTCTCAAGAAAAGGGAAGGTTCCCTCGCCCACAAGCTCACCGGGGGGAAGGAGAAGATAATGGTGTGGACCAGGCGTCGTTCAAGAAAGTATCGCCTTGTCGGGACGCAAATGACAGAAAAGCTAAGTTGCCAAAGTTTGAGCACAATCAGTCTTAAATTTTTTAAGTTATCTTCCTTGAACGACCATGCTTTGTATGGAAAACCTGTGCGCGGAGGAACCAACTCGTAGCTAGTTGCGCCCTTACTTTGTTTCGAGTCCGCTCAGCAACTTAAGTGTGCTGCGACTAGCTGCGACAAGGTTTCTTGCCGGAAGCGACACCGCCAGCAGGCTGCTGATGTTCCGCACTCAGCGCTCGCGGCAAGGGTGCCTACGCCGGCAAGTTCCCTGAAAGTGTAGGGTAAAAACATACAAAGGAAGGAATCAAGTAAAGGAAATAACATAGCAAATGCTGCCCAAGAGTAAAAGTTATATTACAAAGATAACTTGTCGCATCACTGACTAAATTGTTCCCGTAACATGAATAGCAGCGGCAAGGAAAGGAGAAAACATGCGGCCTAATCTACGCGACCGCCATCAACCCTCCTGACTTCATTCACCTTGTCCACAATGGGTGCGACAAGGGCCTTGAGCTCTTCAAGATCAGCACCCGCCCGCAGCTTTTTGAGGATGTTTGTCAGGACCCCTACTGGATGCCACATAGGTCTAGCATGTAACACCTCATATCACTTTGCGGCCTCACGCACAGTATTCCCATGGGTGTCGCCTTACCTTTGCCCGGGACCGTTTGCGCCTTTTGGCACACGTATATGATAGTGTCGCTAGTACCCATATGATAAGGAGCCCGGGCTGACATGGCTAGTCGTAAACCCAAAGTGGCACAGACTTACAGGGACAGGCATCCATGACCCAGCAACGAACGTGTCGGTCATCAGCAAGTGGGTCCGGGCTGTAGCACTGGGCTAGCAGGACTCTGGTAAACCGGGCTGTAGCGGGCTAACAGGACTCCGGTACTCAATGCGTGACATTTCCCCAAAGGGACAGACACAGGAACGAAGAAGGACACATGCCGGCCAGCCTAAGTGTTCCAGAGCAGTAGCAAGCTACCATGGCTCAGTGGTAACACTAGGAGACATTTCCCGGTAAGAGAGGCTACTAAGGATAAACAACTAGATAGTCAGATCCCACACATACCAAGCATTTCAATCATACACACAATATGCTCGATATGTGCAAATACAACAAGGCATCACAACATGACTCTACGACACAAGTACTTTATTTAAGGCTCAGAGAGCCATACATAACATACACATAGGTACGGGTCACACGACCCAGCATTCAAGTCATACAGTCATACAAACCAGCAGCGGAAGTAACTTGTCTGAGTACAGACAACTAGTAAAATAAAAGAGGCTTGGAAAGCCTAGCTATACTACGTGGTCCTTCACAAGCTCAGCATCACCACCTGGGCCTTAGCCTACTCATTGATGTCAACGTCTACGAAGAACCCATCAGAAGGGGTTGCAGCGTCTTCTGTAAAAATGTAAATTATAGCAACATGAGTACAAAGGTACTCAGCAAGACTTAGATCAGATCCTACATACATGCACATTATCAAGAAGGGTTGGTGGAGTTATTGCAGCAAGCCAGCTTTGACTCTTGGCTAGACTATCCTACGAGACTCCAACTTGAAATGGTTTTGCGTACACGAGTCCACTACTCACCACTTCAATACACTACCGAGGATCCACCTCCGTCTTCCTACGGAAGAGCCATCCTCGGCACTCACACTTATCTTGAGGCTTTTAGTAGTTTCCATTTACTTGTCTATGAACTGTATAGGCAACCAAGTAGTCCTTTACCGCGGACACGGCTATTCGAATAGATCATGATAACCCTGCAGGGGTGTACTTCTTCATACACGCTCTCACCACTTACCGTCGTTTACACGACATGTACTCGGCAACCTTCAAGCGGAAGCCCAACGTGGGTGTCGGCCATGACCTACCTAATCACCTAAGTCTCTAGTCCGGGTTTATCGCCTATTCGGGTTCCATCTATGAGGAGATCCGGCCGAGGTTTCGCTCACAGCCCCAAACGATGTGAATAGGGTTCCGGAGATACCTAACGGGTATTCGGTACACCGTGCCACGTACCTACCGCATCACAGCCCACCCCTACGGTCAGCGCTGTCCACGGCCTCCAGTAGGCTACAAACACCAGAAACTACTTGCAACTCCTGGACAGAGAACTAGGGTGAATAAGAAGTCGAGAGGGTCCATTGGTTTCGAGCCCAATGCATGGTAGTAGCTGAATCTTAAATCACACATACAGATCTCAGTGCTTAAGGTCGGCTTCAATGAAACAACCCACCATGTACTCCTACATGGCCTCTCATCGATACCTTTACCAAATCATGTTCACCACACCACTTTCATTACCGACATAATCATTTCACTCTAGTCCATCACCCAGATGAACCAGACCTGACACGACTCTAAGCATAGCAGGCATAGCAAGGTAGGAACAACACATACATATGGCTCAAACAACTCCTACACATGCTAGTGGGTTTCATCTAGTTACTGTGGCAATGACAGGTTATGCAGAGGAAATGGGTTCAACTACCGTAACACACAGCAGTTTGAAACGCGTTGTCTTAATGCAGTAAAAGAGAGCAGGAGCGAGAACATGGGATTGTATCGATATGATCAAATGGTTGGTTGCTTGCCTGATGGTTCGATGCACTGATACGGTTCTTAGTTAGGGTAATCATGGTACTCCTCGGAGGCAGAACCTGCCGCAAAGAACACCGATACACAACCATCACCAAACAATGTGCAACAATATGATGCATGCATGAAACATGGCAATATGAGTGTGTTGGGCTAATGCAACTAAGACCAGAAGGGTTTGAACCAATTTGAACCAAAGATTAAAATTTCAAACTCAAACATGGCCCTTTAAAGTGTTTTTCCTTGTTCTGCATTAAACATCAAGTTAACTTGTTTAGTCATGCATGAAAATAGTACAAATGGATAGATTGGATTTTTTTGATCATTTTTCATATATAATTTGTCTGATTTGGAGTTACAGATTAAAAGTTATGAATTTTTGAAATTTAAACTATATTCTGGAATTTCCTATATTAGATTAAATCCAGAAAATCAATTACTGCGTCAGCCTGACGTCAGTGTGACATCAGCAGGTCAACGGGACACGTCCGGTCAAACCTGATAGTGGGTCCCGCGTGTCAGTGTGATTAATTAAACTAAAATTAATTTAAACTAATCCTAATTAGTTAACAAGGCTGGGCCCCACCTGTCATTGACTCAGGGGAGTCAACTAGGGCCCACCCGTGGTCAAACCCGGGTCGGCTGCACCGGCGTTTAGCTGCCGGCGAGCCCGACGCGGCGGTGGAAGTGGTTTTGGCCGTTTCGGCCACCAAATGGGTCGCGGAGACCACCGGAGTGGAGCTGAGGATGAGCCGCAGCTCTTGGTGGAGTCCGTTGGGGTTGGGGTGGCCGGAGTTGGCGCCGGTGACGACTTTGGTAACCACTGGAGTTCGGCCGAAGTCGAACTTGTCGCTAGGGGGGTCGGTGAGGTGCGGGGAGTAGCTAGTTAGGTGCTACGTGACGCGGTGAGCATGATGGACACCGTGGAGTGGCCGGAAGATGACCGGCAGCACGTCGGCGACGAGCTCCGCGGCGGTGGGTGCGGTTGTGCTCCGGGAGGTTGCTACACAGCTCGGGAGCAAGAAAAGAAGGGAGGGGAAGATGGCTAAGCTCACGGGGAGTTCGACGAAGCCCTTGGTGCGGCCGGGGACGGACCGGAGCGACGACGGCGTTGAAGGGGATCTCCGGCGATGGCGGTTCGGGCGAGGTCGTTGCGGTGGACTCGGGCGTTGCGAGTGCTCGGGGCTCGGCTTGCTCGATGAGGTGGACAGCGGCGGAGCTCCTGGACACGGCGAGAGGACGCACGGGCGGCGGGGAGCGCGGCTACGACGTAGGCACGGCGGCGGTAGCGTCGGCCATGGCTGGGGGGCGCGAGGGGGAGGAGCTGGAGAGGAGAGAGGGTGTCTTGGGGGTTCGGGGAAGAGAGGGGGAGCGATCCACGACGTCACCGGGCGAGGGGAGCGGCGAGGCGGCGAGCAGGTGTGTGGCGCACGCTGCGGTCGCCGTCGGGCACCTGCCTACCTGCCTGGCCGGCAAGCAGCTCGCTGGAGCGGCGCTGGGTTGGGCCGGCAGGTGGGCCGGGTGCTGGGCGCCAGGTAGAGTTTTCTATTTTTTTCTGTTTTCTGTTTTTTTAATACTTCTGCAACTTTGTTGATTTATTAAAAATACTTAGGCAACTCCTAAAATCACCAAACTACTCCTGGTCCATAGTTGGATTATTTCCAACATGAAACATTTTAGTTTGGAGATATTTCGGCATCTAACTATTTTATATAATTTTAAATGCCCAAATTCAAATATCTATGATTTAATTCGAAGACCCTAGGATGACCTAGGAAAATGTGCATCACTTTTGGCAGGCGTTCTGAACCAGGACAAAAAAATGATGGGCATTTTAGAAGGGCATTTCAGGTTCATTGAAAAAGTTTTTAGTACACCCTAGTTGGTTTCAGAGGGGGCTGGGGGTTCTGTCATCCCCATTTTAGGTTTCTGATGAAAGAATAAACATGATGCAACACTCTAATGCAGGAACTAGCTAGGGTGTGACAACTCACCCCCACTCAAAAGAATCTCGTCCCGAGATTTGGGTTCCTCCGGGAAGAAGGCGGATACTCGATTCGAAGACGATCCTCCCTTTCCCAAGTTGCTTCATCCTCAGAATGGTGCGACCATTGAACTTTGAGAAACTTGATATTATGATGTCGAGTGGTACGCTCGGCCTGATCGAGGATACGAATGGGGTACTCTCGATATGTAAGATTATCTTGGAGATAAAGCGTTTCGTGGTCCACTCCACAGATAGGATCCGAGAAGCAACGCCTGAGTTGAGAAACGTGGAAGACATCGTGGACTCTGGAGAGATGCGGAGGTAGTTCCAACTGGTAGGCAACTTCCCCTCGTTTAGCGAGAATACGAAAAGGTCCAATGTAACGGGGAGCCAATTTGCCTTTGATACCGAAACGATGGGTTCCCTTCAGAGGAGTAACCCGAAGGTAAGCCTTCTCGTCAACCTCGAAAGTCATAGTCTTATGTTTTCGGTCATATTGACTCTTTTGACGAGATTGGGCTGTTTTCAACTTTTCACGAACGATGCGAACTTGCTCTTCTGCTTCCTGAATCATATCCGGGCCAAAGAATTGTCTTTCCCCGGTTTCTGACCAGTTAAGGGGTGTTCGACACCGTCGTCCATAGAGAACTTCAAAAGGGGCTTTACCCAAGCTAGATTGATAGCTGTTGTTATAAGCCAATTCGGCAAATGGAAGGCATTTCTCCCACTCCATTCCGAATGAGATAACAGAGGCTCGAAGCATGTCTTCTAGGATCTGGTTGACGCGTTCCACTTGACCACTTGATTGAGGGTGGAAGGCGGTGCTAAAAGAGAGACGGGTTCCCATAGCATTTTGGAAACTTTCCCAAAATCGAGAGGTGAAAAGACTTCCTCGATCCGAGTTAATTTCCAGAGGAACACCATGGAGAGACACTATTCGGGAGATGTACAAGTCTGCTAACTGACTAGCAGTTATACTCTCACGAACAGGTAAGAAATGGGCCACTTTGGAAAGACGATCGACAACGAGAAGATAGCATTATTCCCTCTCTTGGTCCTGGGAAAACCGGTAATGAAATCCATACCAATTTTATCCCATTTCCATTCAGGAATAGCTAAGGGTTGAAGGGTGCCAGCAGGCCGTTGATGCTCTGCTTTTACATGACGGCAGACGTCGCAATTAGCAATATACTGAGCAATTTCTCTCTTCATCCTAGTCCAGCAGAACCTCTGGCGTAGGTCCTGATACATCTTAGTACTACCGGGATGAATGGTGAGAGGAGATTCATGAGCTTCCTTAAGGATCAATCGCCTCAGGTTTCGCACTTTGGGAACCACTAGTCGATTCCTGAAGTACACGACCCCTTGATCATCAATGGAGAAACAATTCGCAACTCCTTTCTTGATGTTTCTCCTGATGCGGGAAATTCCCGGATCTACCTTCTGTGCTTTGATGATCTGATCCGTACGGGTAGGTTTCGCCACCAAGGTGGAAAGAAAACCTTGAGGAACAATGTGAAGGTTAAGCTTCCGAAATTCCTCATGGAGAAGCGGTTGACTTTGTTGTAACATCAGGTTGTTACAATAAGATTTACGATTTAGCGCATCAGCCTTGACGTTGGCTTTCCCTGGGGTGTAAGTTATTCCTAAGTCAAAATCTGTGATCAACTCGACCCAACGTCTTTGCCTGAGATTCAAATCCGGTTGGGTGAAGATGTACTTCGGACTTTGGTGATCAGTGAATATTTCGCAGCGATTACCAAGGAGGTAATGTCGCCAGGTTTTAAGTGCATAGACTACGGCTGCAAGCTCTAGATCATGAGTAGGATAATTCTCGTCATGTGGGTGCAATTGCCGTGAAGCGTAAGCAATTACGTGTCGATCTTGCATGAGAATGCAACCTAGTCCTTGTCGCGAGGCGTCGCAGTAGATAACAAAGTCCTTAGAGAAGTCTGGCGGTACCAGTACGGGAGCAGAAGTCAGGCGTCTTTTCAGTTCCTGAAAGTTGTGCTCACATTGTGGAGTCCATTCGAACTTTTTATCTTTCTTGAGGAGTTCGGTTAGAGGTTTAGCAACTTTGGAGAACTTCTCGACAAAGCGACGGCAATAGCTCGCTAAGCCCAGAAAACTCCGAACTTGCTTGACCGATTCAGGTGGAGTCCAATTAAGGACGGCTTGAACTCGCTCAGGGTTAACAGCAATACCTTTACCAGATATTACATGACCCAGATAGGTCACTTCTGACAACCAGAATTCACATTTAGAAAATTTGGCATAAAGGCGATGCTCTCGAAGTTTCTTCAACACTAGCCTTAGATGTTCGGCATGTTCTTCCTCGCTCTTGGAGTAGATGAGTATATCATCGAGATAAACCACGACGAATTTATCCAAATACTCCATGAAGATTGAGTTCATTAACCGAGAAAAGGTGGCTGGAGCGTTGGTTAAACAGAAGGACATGACGGTGTACTCGTATTGACCATAACGAGTGACAAAGGCCGTTTTAGGAATGTCCCCGTTCCTGATTTTGATTTGATGGTAGCCCAACCTCAAATCCATTTTGGAGAAGACTGAGGATCCAGCGAGCTGATCATATAGGTCGTTGATCCTGGGAAGCGGATATTTGTTCTTGATTGTGACCAAATTGACAGGTCGATAATCTACAACCATCCGGTCCGTACCATCCTTCTTCTTGACGAAGAGGACGGGGCAAGCCCACGGAGATGAACTAGGTCGGATGAAACCCTTTTTCAAGGACTCATCGAGTTGTTTCTTAAGCTCGGCTAGTTCTAGTGGTGCCATCTTATAAGGTCTTCTAGCAATCGGGACGGTTCCTGGAATGAGGTCTATTACGAACTCCACATCCCTGTCAGGTGGAACACCTGGCAATTCCTCTGGGAAGACATCCGGAAAGTCACGGACTACCGGAACGTCCTCAAGGTCTGGCAAAGGGCTGGCGTTAAGAGAATATAACTGTCGCTTGGCTATTCGGGTCAAGACATTGACTATCTTCCCCGAGGGATGGGTGAGTTGAACAGTCCTAGAGAAGCAATCAATTTGGGCATGATGAGCTGACATCCAGTCCATACCCAAGATGATATTAATATCCGAAGATTTAAGGGCTATCAAAGATGCGAGAAAAACAAGTCTGTTGACTTGGATTTCGTTTCCATGGCTTACTCTAGAAGTTTGCCATTTGGATCCCGGAGTTTGAATTACCATAGAGGATGGCATGTCACAGAATGCGGTGTTATGCAAACGAGCATAGCTCTCGGATATAAATGAATGAGATGCTCCTGTATCGAAAAGAACAGGTGCCGGGTGGCAATTAACAAGGAGCGTACCGAGAACGACGTTGGGATCCTCTTGAGCTTTTTCGGCAGAGATACAGTTGACATGGCCACGTGTAGCGGTGACCGGCTTGGCGTGGAACACTTTTCCTGTCGGCTTGCCACGGCCAACAGCTTTAGCAGATTGGTTGGGGTTGGTCTGGGGACACTCGCGCATATAGTGGCCAGATTCCCCACACTTAAAGCAAGTCACAGAACTGGTACGTGGAGGAGCATTGTTGGTTGGACCACCATAGGGCTTGGCTGGTGCAGACTGTTGAACGGGGCGAGGCGCCTGGAAGGATGGCCTCGGTGTGAACCTGGGTGGCAGGGCAGTGTTGGGCACCCACACGCGGCGCTTCTGAGGACCAGCACCGGATGAGGAACCCACGTCACGGCCATGCTTGCGTGTTGCGTCATAATCAGTCTGACCAGTCTCAGCACTGATGGCCTTGTTAACAAGCTTCTGAAAAGATGTGCACTCATGCAGACGGAGGTCGCGGCGAAGCTCAGAACTAAGTCCCTTACGGAACCTTGCTTGCTTCTTAGCATCAGTAGAAACTTCCTCAGTTGCATATCGTGCGAGGTTACCAAACTCCCTGCTGTAAGCATCCACAGAGAGTCGGCCTTGGGTGAAACTGCAAAATTCCTCACGTTTACGGTCCATGAGACCCTCCGGAATGTGATGTTCACGGAAAGCCTCGCTGAATTCATCCCAAGTAGTGACATGGCCCGCTGGGCGCATAGCTCCATAATTCTCCCACCAGAGACTGGCGGGGCCTTCAAGATGATATGCAGCAAAGGTGACCTTGTCAGCCTCTGCTACTAGCGCGGAGCGCAGTTTGTGAGAAATACTGCGAAGCCAGTCATCAGCGTCGAGAGGCTCGACAGAGTGGTGGAACGTGGGTGGATGTAACTTGATGAAATCACTGAGTGACACCACGTTAGTCCTCTGATGGTGTGCTGTGTTCTGTTCAATACGCTCCAACAAACGGTTGGTCTCTCGCTTGTTTCTTTCGGCTTCCATCATAACCTCGGCTAGGGAAGGAGGATGAGGCAGATTTGCATTCCTGACTTCACTGCCTTCGGCCTGCTCTTGACGAGCAGGGTTATTGCGCGTGTTGACCATCCTAGGTAAACAAGACAATGATTTAGTCAGAATGATAAGATCGCGACATAGAATACAGAATGTAAGGAGTAACTCGGAATGCAAGATGATCATCCGTATGACATGGTACATACAGAAACAGCTTCTTTATTCCATCGTCATACACACCATACAAGGTTTAGTACAAGACCAAACAAGGTACTATTACGGTGAAAAGAGGATTACATCTCATCGGAGGCATCCCAAGCTCCTATACATTATTTTTCTACACCTCCGGAAGGCGGTACAAACTAGGTCATATCCCACGAGTCACGCAGGACGATAGACGGCACAGCTAGTTCAAACTAGTGATACTACCACTAACTCAGACCGATCCGTAGTAGTCCTCGTAGAAGTCACCTCCATAGCCTGGAAGCTCAACATGATCATCCGGGAACAGACGATCCCGCGGAGCTTGAGGACCATAGGGGCTAGGATGAGGTCTTGGACCAATAGACGGTGGCCTGCGGGGACCGCGAGGTGGGGTGATGCCTCCTACATCATGGCAACCCATCACGTATGGCAAAGCAGATCTCACAGGATAGAGATCGCACATATCCGAATATCCAGCTTGCACCGCCGGTGCAAACCGAGTCAATGTGGCCCAATGGTCAGCACGGGTATTGAAGAGCTCTAACCTCAAGGCCCGATTTTCACGGTCCTTATCCTCGAGCATCTCAGCAGTGGTGCGAGTCCGTGAATCCTCCTGAGTGGGGTCAGCATAAATAGCCTGGAGATACCCTTGTGCTCCCGGAAGTGATCCTGGCATATATCGGAAATCAGAGTCCCGAAATAGACCAGACCTGACTCGCATGATGGTCATCATAGAGTAGGCGGCGTCCTGCACAGCCATCTCAATAGTAACCCCGAGTCCATAGGAGCAGTGAAGGGGCTCGGTGGATCCAGGATAAGATGGAAATATCCTGACAGTGCATAGATACTGGCTTTGATTAAAGTCTCGAAATTGCTCTTCGACCGTGTACTCGGGATACCAACGGTATCCAGCCTCAGTCATTACCCTGACCAACATGGCGGTATGGCCGGGTACATCTAGGCATCGAGTCAGGCGAACCACTTGATTGAGGTCGCGAGTGGCCATCTGAAAGCACAACCGTAATGCAAAGGCATCAGAATTTCTAGCAAAATTTTGACAGCATAACGGCTGTAAATGCTCAAGAAGGATTTTGAGACATTTGACAAAGGATTTCATACACACTCAACATCATCATATCAAAGTTCTGAGTCCATCCTAACAACATAATGTGGTAGTAGAACTGAACTAGGCTTGTATCCATCAAACCTATAAGGTACTACTGATTAGTAACACGTGAACCTGATAGAGAGAATAGATCCTAATTCCTTAACCCCTGGTGGAAGAATAGACTGACCCATATCAGAATGTCATAAGATAAAGGAGTAAAAAGAGCCTTACGTTCCAACCCACAAACAATTCCCCTACATATAACTAAAGAATTTCTAGACTCAACATCGACCAGTTTGGCTTGGAGAACCCACAGGCAGTCCGGCTCTGATACCAACGCTGTCAGGACCCCGACTCGATGCCACATAGGTCTAGCATGTAACACCTCATATCACTTTGCAGCCTCACGCACGGTATTCCCACGGGTGTCGCCTTACCTTTGCCCGGGACCGTTTGCGCCTTTTGGCACACATATATGATAGTGTCGCTAGTACCCATATGATAAGGAGCCCGGGCTGACATGGCTAGTCGTAAACCCAAAGTGGCACAGACTTACAGGGACAGGCATCCATGACCCAGCAACGAACGTGTCGGTCATCAGCAAGTGGGTCCGGGCTGTAGCACTGGGCTAGCAGGACTCCGGTAAACCGGGCTGTAGTGGGCTAACAGGACTCTGGTACTCAATGCGTGACATTTCCCCGAAGGGACAGACACAGGAACGAAGAAGGACACATGTCGGCCAGCCTAAGTGTTCCAGAGCAGTAGCAAGCAACCATGGCTCAGTGGTAACACTAGGAGACGTTTCCTGGTAAGAGAGGCTACTAAGGATAAACAACTAGATAGTCAGATCCCACACATACCAAGCATTTCAATCATACACACAATATGCTTGATATGTGCAAATACAACAAGGCATCACAACATGACTCTACGACACAAGTACTTTATTTAAGGCTCAGAGAGCCATACATAACATACACATAGGTACGGGTCACACGACCCAGCATTCAAGTCATACAGTCATACAAACCAGCAGCGGAAGTAACTTGTCTGAGTACAGACAACTAGTAAAATAAAAGAGGCTTGGAAAGCCTAGCTATACTACGTGGTCCTTCACAAGCTCAGGATCACCACCTGGGCCTTAGCCTACTCATTGATGTCAACGTCTACGAAGAACCCATCAGAAGGGGTTGCAGCGTCTTCTGTAAAAATGTAAATTATAGCAACATGACTACAAAGGTACTCAGCAAGACTTACATCAGATCCTACATACATGCACATTATCAAGAAGGGTTGGTGGAGTTATTGCAGCAAGCCAGCTTTGACTCTTGGCTAGACTATCCTACGAGACTCCAACTTGAAATGGTTTTGCGTACACGAGTCCACTACTCACCACTTCAATACACTACCGAGGATCCACCTCCGTCTTCCTACGGAAGAGCCATCCTCGGCACTCACACTTATCTTGAGGCTTTTAGTAGTTTCCATTTACTTGTCTATGAACTGTATAGGCAACCAAGTAGTCCTTTACCGCGGACGCGGCTATTCGAATAGATCATGATAAACCTGCAGGGGTGTACTTCTTCATACACGCTCTCACCACTTACCGTCGTTTACACGACATGTACTCGGCAACCTTCAAGCGGAAGCCCAACGTGGGTGTCGGCCACCCTACCTAATCACCTAAGTCTCTTCCAGGTTTATCGCCTATTCGGGTTCCATCTATGAGGAGATCCGGCCGAGGTTTCGCTCACAGCCCCAAACGATGTGAACAGGGTTCCCGAGATACCTAACGGGTATTCGGTATACCGTGCCATGTACCTACCGCATCACAGCCCACCCCTATGGTCAGCACTGTCCACGGCCTCCAGTAGGCTACAAACACCAGAAACTACTTGCAACTCCTGGACAGAGAACTAGGGTGAATAAGAGGTCGAGAGGGTCCATTGGTTTCGGGCCCAATGCATGGTAGTAGCTGAATCTTAAATCACACATACTGATCTCAGTGCTTAAGGTCGGCTTCAATGAAACAACCCACCATGTACTCCTACGTGGCCTCTCATCGATACCTTTACCAAATCATGTTCACCACACCACTTTCATTACCGACATAATCATTTCACTCTAGTCCATCACCCAGATGAACTAGACCTGACACGACTCTAAGCATAGCAGGCATAGCAAGGTAGGAACAACACATACATATGGCTCAAACAACTCCTACACATGCTAGTGGGTTTCATCTAGTTATTGTGGCAATGACAGGTCATGCAGAGGAAATGGGTTCAACTACCGTAACACACAACAGTTTGAAACGCGTTGTCTTAATGCAGTAAAAGAGAGCAGGAGCGAGAACATGGGATTGTATCGATATGATCAAATGGTTGGTTGCTTGCCTGATGGTTCGATGCACTGATACGGTTCTTCGTTAGGGTAATCACGGTACTCCTCGGAGGCAGAACCTGCCACAAAGAACACCGATACACAACCATCACCAAACAATGTGCAACAATATGATGCATGCATGAAACATGGCAATATGAGTGTGTTGGGCTAATGCAACTAAGACCAGAAGGGTTTGAACCAATTTGAACCAAAGATTCAAATTTCAAACTCAAACATGGCCCTTTAAAGTGTTTTTCCTTGTTCTGCATTAAACATCAGGTTAACTTGTTTAGTCATGCATGCAAATAGTACAGATGGATAGATTGGATTTTTCTGATCATTTTTCATATATAATTTGTCTGATTTGGAGTTACAGATTAAAAGTTATGAATTTTTGAAATTTAAACTATATTCTGGAATTTCCTATATTAGATTAAATCCAGAAAATCAATTACTGCGTCAGCCTGACGTCAGTGTGACATCAGCAGGTCAACGGGACACGTCCGGTCAAACCTGACAGTGGGTCCCGCGTGTCAGTGTGATTAATTAAACTAAAATTAATTTAAACTAATCCTAATTAGTTAACAGGGCTGGGCCCCACCTGTCATTGACTCAGGGGAGTCAACCAGGGCCCACCCGTGGTCAAACCCGGGTCGGCTGCACCGGTGTTTAGCCGCCAGCGAGCCCGACGCGGCGGCGGAAGTGGTTTTGGCCGTTTCGGCCACCAAATGGGTCGCGGAGACCACCGGAGTGGAGCTGAGGACGAGCCGCAGCTCTTGGTGGAGTCCGTTGGGGTCGGGGTGGCTGGAGTTGGCGCCGGCGACGCCTTTGGCGGCCACCGGAGTTCGGCCGAAGTCGAACTTGTCGCTAGGGGGGTCGGTGAGGTGCGGGGAGTAGCTAGTTAGGTGCTACGTGACGCGTGAGCATGATGGACACCGTGGAGTGGCCGGAAGATGCCGGGAGCACGTCGGCGACGAGCTCCGCGGCGGTGGGTGCGGTTGAGCTCCGGGAGGTCGCTACACAGCTCGGGAGCAAGAAAAGAAGGGAGGGGAAGATGGCTAAGCTCACGGGGAGTTCGACGAAGCCCTTGGTGCGGCCGGGGACGGACCGGAGCGACGACGGCGTTGAAGGGGATCTCCGGCGACGGCGGTTCGGGCGAGGTCGTTGCGATGGACTCGGGCGTTGCGAGCACTCGGGGCTCGGCTTGCTCGATGAGGTGGACAGCGGCGGAGCTCCTGGACACGACGAGAGGACGCACGGGCGGCGGGGAGCGCGGCTACGACGTAGGCACGGCGGCGGTAGCGTCGGCCATGGCTGGGGGCGCGAGGGGGAGGAGCTAGAGAGGAGAGGGGGTGTCTGGGGGGTTCGGGGAAGAGAGGGGGAGCGATCCACGACGTCACCGGGCGAGGGGAGCGGCGAGGCGGCGAGCAGGTGCGTGGCGCGCGCTGTGGTCGCCGTCGGGCACCTGCCTGCCTGCCTGGCCGGCAAGCAGCTCGCTGGAGCGGCGCTGGGCTGGGCCGGCAGGTGGGCCGGGTGCTGGGCGCCAGGTAGGGTTTTCTATTTTTTTCTGTTTTCTGTTTTTTTAATACTTCTGCAACTTTGTTGATTTATTAAAAATACTTAGGCAACTCCTAAAATCACCAAACTACTCCTGGTCCATAGTTGGATTATTTCCAACATGAAACATTTTAGTTTGGAGATATTTGGGCATCTGACTATTTTATATAATTTTAAATGCCCAAATTCAAATATCTATGATTTAATTCAAAGACCCTAGGATGACCTAGGAAAATGTGCATCACTTTTGGCAGGGGTTCTGAACCAGGACAAAAACTGATGGGCATTTTAGAAGGGCATTTCAGGTTCATTGAAAAAGTTTTTAGTAAACCCTAGTTGGTTTCAGAGGGGGCTGGGGGTTCTGTCATCCCCATTTCAGGTTTTTGATGAAAGAATAAACATGATGCAACACTCTAATGCATGAACTAGCTAGGGTGTGACAACGTTGGTGAGGTTGAGGCCTCGGTTGCGGAAGACCACCTTCACCAACACCTTCTCCAGAACTCTGGCGTAGATCGTGCGCGACTCGTCGGCCAGCTGCTTTGGGATCCTTTCCCGGAGTTGCTGGAGGGCCGTCGCCACGCCCTTGAAGAATAGAGTGATCCTGGCGTTGGGCTGGAAGTTCTCGTCGGAGGAGTACCCGAAACCCTCCATTTCCAGCTGCGTCAGCTCCTCGTCGATGACCGCGTCGATGTTCACGAGGCCCTCCGTCCAGAGCTCCACAGTATCCCTGAAGGTGTTCTGGGTTTCGGCGGCCCTCGTCAGCAGCGCCTCATTGGCCTTGATCTCCTCCTTCAAGGCCTCCTCCCGCTTCTTGGCGCCATCCAGCGTCTCAGTCAGCGTGGCCAGCTTCAACTCCAGATCACCATTGGAGTCCTTGGCGGCGCTCAGCTCTTTGCCCCTCTCAAGGAGGCGACCCTGCAGCTCGCCGTGGGCGAGGGCGTCCTTCTCGCGCTCGCGCTGGAGCGCGGCAAGCTCTTCATTCTTCGCCTTGAGATCGCCCTCTAGCTGCGTCACCTTCACCTCCAGCTCCTTCTTGGCGGCCTCGGCAGCTGTAGCAGCATCCTTTGCTTCCTTGAGGGCCCCACCAAGTGTCTCCTCGCGCGGGGCAAGCTCCTCCTCATAGCTATCCAGATTGACCTTCCGCTGCGTCAGCTCACCTTCCCGCACGGACAGCTCCTCGGCGGCAAGCCGCTGTTGCTCTTCGGCTTCTGCCTTCTCGAGGAGGAAGGCCTTCCGCGCCTCGGCAAGCTGCGCCCTCTCCTCTGCAATGGACCGGAGGGCCTCTTGGTTGCGGCTCTGGAGCTCCTCCGCATGCTTCTCAATGTCCACTCCCGCCTGCGCGACAAGCGCTTCCCGAGACTCCAGCTTGGCTTGTCGGGCGCGGTAGAGTGATAGCAGCCTCCACAGCAGCTGTTCCTCCTCAGGCTCGCTGCTGCTGCTTCTTGGCGCGTCGACCATTGTCAACCCAGCGGAGGCAAGCACTTCTCCATCAAAAACTTCTCCTTCGACCGACGCCCTGGAGCTCGAAGCCCAGGGGAGCTTGATGAAGATACTGTCGCCGGCCTTCAAGTAGGCACCGGGCTCGGGCTCTTCGGAGCCTGGCGCTGAGTCAGCAGCAGAGGGATCGGCGGTCGGCGTAGCGCCTTGTGCTCCTGCGGCCCCAGGGTCGTCAGTGCGATCGCCGGATCCCTCGTCAGCTCCTGCGCCAGCAGCCTTGGTGGCCTCTTCACCGGAAGGATCATCAGCGCCGGCCTCCTCCTCGGTAGCGGCGGCGTCATCAGTGTTGCCGCGCGCGTTCTCCTCGACGGTGGCTTCAGTCTCCATTGGCTCCGGGGAAGGTGGATCTGAAGACAGGAAGAGGGAGAAAAAGTCAAGCAAATATCCAAAAAGAAGATCAGAAGAAGAAGAACCCAAGGGAAGTTTTCTGACAAGAAGGATTACCTGTGCTGGGCTCTGTAGTCATGGGCTCCACCACCGGGGGATCACTGGTCCCGTCCCTTGCCGAAGAACTGCCCCTTGCCGGGGACCTCTCCCTTGCCGGAGAGTGCTCCCTTGCCAGGGAATTCTCCCTTGGCGGCATAGTCGAAGCAGAGAGCACCTCAGGGGTGGCTTCTGGTTGCTCCTGGTGAGCCTGTTCTGCTCCTACACAAGCAAACCAACAATCAAGATATCAGCAAGGAAAGAATACCCATGCGCGCCTGACAGTGGGAAGTAAAATTATATACTTACGCTGGGGGCTGCGCTGAGGGCTGCTTCGGGGAGTAGTTGCCGGGTCCGACAAGGTGGTCTCGGACACACCCTCTGTTATCACAGCAGGATCGTCCTCGATGAAAACCACGGGGACTTGGCCCTCTTCGCCGCTCTCTGGGCCAGAGTCCTGGAAAGGAACAAGATTCAGAAGAAAACATATTAGATACAAGACAAGAAACAGCGAGAATTGAAGAAATACAAACGCAATAGAGAAACTTACTCCTCTTCTTCCTCCTCGTCGGAGCTGAGCGCGGAGAGGTCAAAGTCCGGTACTCTTTCAGTGCGACGAGGCGGAGGAGTAGGCTCCCTTGGCCGCTTGGCGGGAGCTGCGGCAGGATCAGAAGCGGCGGCCCGAGAAGACCCCGCTCCAGTTGCCGGCGCGGCGTGAGATCCTCCCGCGGCAACGGTGCTTATCGCGGTGGAGCGTGTCCCACGGCGCGGCGGCTGTTGGCCCGTCTGCCGCCCTGCTATGTCTCCGGTCCTGCGGAGGCGCCTTCTTGGTGGAGCTGGGGGCTGCACTGGGAGCTCCGCTTGCGGCAAGTTGCTTGAAGACGGCTGGCCGCTTGCGCGCTCGGCGGGCTCGCTCGATTCGGCTTCGGGCCCTCCCTCGCCGATGATCTCCCCGACAAGCTCGTCTCGGTCGGCAAGGCTTGCCGCCTCGGCTGCCTCTGCCTCCTCCACAGTGAACCCAAACTCGCCCGCGGCGGCGGCCGCCGCCGCCTCTTCCGCCCTGGTGGCGATGCGCCGCATCTCGTCTTCAGTGGTGTCGCGGGTGAGGCTCCTTTGCTCGTCGGCGCGGACCGCCACCTCCACCAAGTCGTCGAAGAATTGCTGCACGACGTCGTCGGCGGGCTCCTGCCAAGTTGGAATGATTCCATGCGAGTCGCACTCCAGCATCATTGCACGGATGCGATCGAGCGAGGAGTTGTTGCACAACGGACGACGCCCTGCGGCAGCCTGAACCACTCGGGATGATTGGGGTCATGTTTGAACAACTCCTTGAGCGTCCCATCCAACTCCAAGACAGTGAAATTGAAGTTGAGGCCCGGGCGTAGCCTCATGATGTCCGCCGGACCCCCGAACAGCCAGGTGGGCCTCCCCCTCTCCTGCAGAGGGGCGATGCGGCGGCGAAGAAAGTTTGCGCAAACGACGCCTACAGTGAGCCCGGCAAGCCTGAGTCGCAAGATCCGGGTGGTGGCGATCTTCAGCCTAGCATCGTCCGCCGCGAAGGCGCTCCAATCATTGCTGCACACTACTAGGGTTTGGCGCCGGGCAGTGAACGGCTGCGGGTTCTCCTCGATGATCCAGCACCACCCTGCTCTCCACTCATCCCATTTGCTGCGGAGCTCCCCCTCCAGATACGTCTCCTTCTTGCCGGTTCCCGAGATCCAGGCGATCCCGCCAGCTAAGGGCTCTCCTCTCTCGACCCGGGGCATGAAGTAGTGACGGAAGAGGGCTACGTTTGGATGGATTCCGACAAAGTTCTCGCAGAGATGTGCGAAAACCGCCATGGTCAGGACAACATTGGGGGTGAAATCAAGGAGATGGAACCCGTAGGTGTTCATGATGTCACAGAAGAAATCGGAGAAGGGCGGGCAGAGCCCGCAGTATAAGAACAGCGCGAAGAAGGGGTATCCCTTTGGATCCCTTTTCGAAGCAGAAGCGGCGGCGAAGAGTACCTGAGTGCGCGGATGCACTCGTGTCTCCGTCGACCAGAAGAGATAGAACCATTCCCTTAGCTCCTTCGCAGAGAGCTCGGGGGGGAAAAGTGCCCGCTCCTTTCGCAGCGCCTCGGCCGACTTCGCACCCTTCCCGGTCTTCGGAGCCATGGCGGAGGCGGTGGGGGAGATCGAGGGCGTTGGCGGCGACGGCGGTGATGGGGAGGTGGAGCGCTGTTCTCTTTTGGCCTTGGAAGCGGAGGGGAACGGCGGAGATTTCTGAGATTGGAACCGCAAGTGGCGAAGGTGGGAGAACTGCCCCTGTTTCCCCTGCTTATAAAGAGGTGGAGGCGAACGTTACGCTTTCTCCGAATAAAGAATCACCCACGATCTCTCCCACGACGCCGCATTTGACGCGTGCCGTTATGGGAGGGCGCGGTGGATACGGAGTCAGATACGGTGTGGACCCAGGCCGCATGTGCCCGTGCCCTGCTTTGGGCCTGGCCCAACAGCGCTTCGCACCGTGTGTGGCCCAGGCCCAGGGTCTCCTGTCGGTGTACTAAAGTAGGGGTACCTTAGTATCCCGAACTTGTGCACGGGCAGTCGCAGTGTCCCGTGGCAAGGCTTGCCGGTTGCCCGCCAAAGTCCTCTGTGGTTCCTTTGGAGCCATACAAGAACAAAGTGTTTTAACTGAGAAGACAAGGCCCCAACAAGAAGAGCTTGCCGGGAAGGACAAGGCCCTGGCAAGAGGAGCTTGCCGGGAAGGCCAAGCAAGGCATTTCAAGGAACTTGCCGCGACGCGCCGCGCGTCCCGGCAAGACCCGGCGAGCGACAAGACAACAACCGCGGCAAGGCGCTTGCCGCGGCAATGCCACCACTCTGTGCCCACGCTCCAGCGCATCCATCGACGTGTCGCCACAGGATCATTCCAAGCGCATGTGGCGGGAGGCTGTGCAGCCAAGCGGTGCGAGGTGGCGAACGGAGATGACGAGATGGCCATCGTGGCAAGCGGTGGCGCCCCTAACGGTCGCTTTTCTGCACTGTTTGGGCGACACAGACGGGCATTAAATGCTCTTGTCCCCTGCCGTCAGAGTTAGGTAGGGTGCACTGTAGAGCTAGCTGTACCAACCGCAGCTCTTTTTACACTTTTACCCCTGCATGTGTTGCCACCTGTCGGTGACCCCTTGAGCCTATAAAAGGAGGCCCATGCGCAACGTAGAGGGGGTTCGACTCATTCGTAACCAGAACACTCCCACGCTTTCGAGCAAGAACATAATACAACCACAAAGCAGCAGTAGGAGTATTATCTCTCCGGAGAGCTCCGAAGCTGGGTAAAATCGCTCGCGTGCTCCGCCTCGATCCGCTCTTCGTGCGATCTCCGCTCCCTGCCGGACCGAAAGGGGCCCTGCCCCATAGGTGTTCGTTTCCCACGACACAGTCGTAGTTTAGCATCTATCTCATTTGATGTTGTTAAATCATATGTGCGTATCTTCCCATCTTGGAAATATTATACTGAAGATGAAGGAAAATGCCAGTTGCAGGTGTTTGTCCAGGAGTTATGTGTAAGTAATGTTATTCATGGCAATTACTATGCTTCGTCCAATACATCCTACCTCCATGATGGTTATGATACAGCAAATTTTCCCATTTTTCTCTATAGAGAAGGACCGATTTGGAAGCTTAGGATGAGGTAACCTGTGCTAACACCTTTCTTATCTTCAAGAATGCTTGGTGGCAGTATTGGAATTACCTGAAGAAAACGTACTTCATCGGCAAAGAAACTCATCAAATTCCCTTATGTTCTCCTGAGACACAATTACTGGACGATGACAGGGAACGCCTTGTTCTGTACTGGTCCCGAACCAAGAATGTGGTCAGGTCTATGAGCTCATTTTCTATTTTTAAGTATTTTATGCTTGCGTCTTACTGTACTCTATTCATGTAGAACAAGTGCCTAAACCTGAAGAACAACTGTTCTAATTTAAGATTCCATTGCTATCACAGTTCAAAAAAGCGCTAGGCGTTAACTGTGCGTTTTACCACCGCCTTGCACTTTACTGACCAAAGCGCATGCTTATGCGCAGTTATGCACAGATTATGTGTAGTTATGCGCAATGCATTTTGCCAACGCCTAGAGCCTAGGCGCGCTTAAGCGCTCGCTTAGGCGCGCCTTTTTTAACTATGATTGCTTTGCTCTTGTATCACTGTATTTACTCATACAAACTTATTTTTGAACTGAAGGATCCAATTGAAACTCCAATGGCACAGCAGGTATGTTCACGCATGTTTCTTTAACAGGTTTGCTCTTATCAATAGCTCTGTTGATTTCAATTTCAATTGTGTATAGAGTTGACTTTCATATCATGCACATTACTAGCATCACAACAGAGCCAATAGTGTTGTTGTACATGTAGACCCGTGGTACCCATCTGAATTCTTGTTGTGCCATGTAGTTTCCCACGCTTTGTATTCTTTCACTTATGCTTTGTCTTGAACTGATATGATTTGAACCATGTCTCTATTTTGATTTGGCAAGACAATGCAGTGACCATAGGACATAGATATATGTTTATTTTATGCTTTTATTATGTACTAGTACTTGGCAATCGAATATTTGGTAGTTTAATCCTATCCACCTTACTAATGAACTGGTTCACCAAAATGAGTTTCATATACTAGTACATGCTAAACTTGTTATGCAGATAAGGTAAAGGAAGTAATGCAGATAAGGTAAATGAGTTTCACCCAAGAGTGCCTTATTAAGCTATGGTAAAGGAAGTAATGCAGATAAGGTTCAGGATAGTGACACATCCTTGTTGGTCTCCAACAAAGCTGATAAAACAGCCAAGGAAGACTATCTTGAAGACAGCGAGTGTCACACCCTGCATTTTGTAACACTTCATTTGCATTAATAAAGCATGAAAATTTGGACCAACAAAAACTTTTGCATTATTTGGCTTTTATTTTGAAGTTGGTTTTCTCTATGTTGTTTTTCAAGTGCTCTTAATAGTCAACTACTCCACCTTCTATACTTCATCTCCTTGCCCCAAACTTCTGTCCAATGATCATGCCATGTGTATAGAGCAATATAGTATTTTCTTACAAAAATAATTTGGCCAAAAAGTATTTTCTAAAATTAGTTTTCCAAAAACCCTTGAAATAAGATTTGCAATGCAAGTACTTGATTTGAGGTGTGAAAAATCTTTCAAAAAGTATATTTGAAACCTATTAGATATAGAATACCCAGAAACCACAAAAATATAATTTTAAAAGCTATTTTTCTATTTTATTTAAAAGCTTTTTCTTAAGGCCAGAAATGGTCTTTAATAGGGAAAAATTATTTTATTGTTTCAAAAATATTTGACAAAAATGAGGGAAACTCAGTGGACATATATTTTCCATATATAAGAGTTTCAACATATGGTTATGATCAAAATATTGGACAAAACCCCCCAAAACCATTTCTGCCCATTTCAAGGATTTGAAATATTTCTACAGGAAGTATTTTCACAAAAATCCAAGAAAATTCCAGCAAGTCACAAATGCATATTGTGATCACCTTGCAAAGCCTCATGTCAATTAAAGTTATTTTGGTTCACCAAAAGGCCCCAAAACCCTCTCTGACCAGAATCAAGTTTGAGCAACTTTGTACTACCAACTTTCTCCCCTTAACCCCAAATTTTGTGAGCATGTTCACATGACCAAATGAGGCCACTACACCAAGTGGTGCATCAAGGAGAAGTGATTTGCTCAAGTAGATCTACTCAAGTCCAATTCTGCTAATTTCTAGGGTTTGCCAAAGTTACATTGGCAACTTTTCCCAAATAAGCTCAAAGTTGGTGGCACACCCTATTTCTAAGTGTCTTTCCATCCTGTTAAATATCATGGCAATTAGAGTTCATTTGCTTTCCCAAACCATTATCAAACACCTTCTGACATTTTGCAAAAACCACTGTTTTGACCCCTTCCACTATTCTTGGTGAGCTCAAATTTTTACCACAGCTCCTCCAAGACCCCTTTCTCCTCCAGAAACAATGGCAAGTCCCCAGCTCAATAATTGAGGGGTGAAACCCCCCTCTTTCTCTCTCTGGACAGCTCACTTCTCCCTCTTCCTCACCTCCCTCCTCACTCCAATGGCCATCCATGGCATCCAATGCACCACCCCACTTCTTTACTCCCTCCTAGACCTGCTAGACACTAGTGGGCACGCCCCTGCCCTTTAAACAATGCCATGGCAGCCATTTGCATGCTCTGGAGCACGCTACAGTGCGCCCCGCACTGTAGCCGCCCCCTTCCAGCCGCTTCTGGCCACCTCGGGCCTTCCCCGCGCGCCTGCCAATGCACCTCGGCGTCCGCGACACGCTACGTGGTCGGCCCCCTCCTCTCTCCTCCTCCCCGCGCCTCCGCGCTAACGGACACCGGCCGCCCGAGCGCGCCAATGGCGCGGCTCACATGCGCGGCGTCTCTGACCTCTCCCTGCTCCCTCTCTTCTTTCCCCTGGGGGTAGTCGACCCCCACAAGCACCCTCGATACGGTGCAGCGCCCTCCCGAGGCCCGTAGCAACGAGCACGAGACCGCCGGCGCACGAGCCCACGGTGGACCGCCGTTCGCCTATATAAAGGCCTCCCCGAGCCCTTCCACCCTCACCCCTCGCTCTCTGCACCACCAAAACTTCCCCCTGCACCCCCAGTTCGCCTCCAAAGCCACCCGAGCTCGAGATCGATCTCGAGCTCCGCCGCGTCGGCTCGCCGGAGTTCGTGAGGTATAAGCCTCCCCCGCTCCTCCTTTGCCTCGATCTGGAACCCCTGCATCCCCCTGACCCTTTTCCCCTCGTTTCCCCTCTCTGTAGCTGCTGGAAACGGCCAGAGCTACCGCCTCCCGAAGCTCCTCCGCCGCGAACCTCGTCGCCGGCGAACCAGGCATCCCCGCCGGCCAAGTCCACCACCCACCGACGTGCGGCGGCCCCCTGAAGCCATCCCCGCACTCGCTGGAGCTCGCCGTGGCCTGCATCGTCGCCGGTGAGCACCGCGACCCCCTGTCCACGGGTTAGTGATGACAGGTGGGCCCCGCCTGTCATCCTCTCCCTAGTTCCCGCGCCCCTCTCTCTCTGACCTGCGGTCCCCCGCCGTCAGGTTTGAAATGGGTGGGTGCGCGCGCACGCTGTGCGCTGGCTCGGCTGGGCCGGCCTGCTGGCTGGGCCTGCTGCCCCACAGCTGTTCTGGCCCAACAGGCACAGTGCCCCTTTTCTTTTTATTTTTCTGTCTCTATTCCAAAAATTCCACAGGATTAAATAATAATCCAAATGAATAAATTCCAATTCCTAAATTCCTAGAATATTGCAACCTATTTAATGGTGCAACTTCCATTCTAATCCAACAACCATTCCTTCACTGTAAATATTTAAATGTGATTTTTAGCATTTAAATATACCTTTGTAAATCCATTTCTCCTATTCTGCTACTCCAAATCCAAAACTAGGAATTTTCCCCTTCATAGTTTTCACCCTAGTATTTTACAAAATCTAGTTAACATTTTTCTGAGCACTTTGACTTTTCTATTTCCATTATTGCCTTATTTTTCTCGTTATTATTTTGCGACGATAGATTGCGTTGTTGACGAAGGAGATGGACCAGAAGACTTTGAAGACCCAGGAGACTTTGTTGAGCCAGGCAAGCAGCCCTTTGACCATGTCTATGAAACCCTTTTATGCATGTCATATAGCTCTTTATTATTGTTGCATCGGAGTCATGATGAGATGGTGAACCACGTGGGTTGGTTGACTCTGATACTTCCTCGTTGATACTTGCGTTGTGCATGACCCTACCTTCCTATGAGGGTTATGCCGATGGGAGTAGATAGGATGCTAAGGTAGTGCTACGCAAAAAGGGACGGGTATATGCACGGTGAAGGAGGCAAAGTATTTTCAAAAGACTTTTTCAAAAACCCCGTCGGGTGCCACTTATGCCCGAGGGAGATGATGAAATGGGTAACCACTTGATGACGAAGTGGTGTACCGAGGCAAGTGTGTGTGTTGTTTTCGAAAACGGATTAGATTTAAGATTTGTCGACTGTCCCAACCTTACATGCGCAACCATTCTACCCTTATATGGGAAAGGGCATTATTGATTACCTAGACCGATACTAGCTTGGAGCCCGCATTACTAGTGACGGGAGAGTTGTTGGTGCGCTCTCTCGGGACGGGGTCGTGCCAGGTAGGGCGGCCAAGAACATTTTTATGGGGCACCGGACACACCGTTGGTACCCCGTGCTAGTATGTGATGAATATCGGAGCGATGCTCCACAATTTTAAGATGTGAAATGTTGGGTACGGGGGTTACTACCAATCGAGTGGACTCCATGTTAGTGTCGTCTAGGGAAAGGTAGTGATCGGGTGCTTACCCCGGGTACTTAAGGTACCGCGGGTCGTGGATGACATGGAATCCCCGGATCTTGTGGGTAAAGTGTGCAGTTGGGCGGTGCTGCTTAAACTACGTCTAGAGTTTCACAACTGTGTGTGTGTGTGTGTGTTGATAAAATGAATTGGGTCAAGTCAAGGGACTTGACATGTTTGAGATGGGTTGGTGCCCACTCTATTCATGTGGGGTTGGTGCCCACTCTATTTATGTTGATATCTGTAACCTGTTCTCATGGTTACTTGATTTCTCTTGATGCATGTCTTACAAGTTGTTGAACATGTCATTGCACTCAAAACTAGCTTTCTGCAAAAATTTACCTATATCATGCATTGTTGTATCTTGAACCAAAACATGGGTTGCTTGCGAGTACATTCAAAGTACTCATTGGCTTGCCACTGGTTATTTAATTGACCAGGCATGGAAGAACCGGAGTTCGAAGAAGAGTTCTTTGGAGACGAACATGCGAACTAGGATGTTTCCCAGTCAGAATGCCTGTAGGGTTAAGGCAGATGGCATGGGTTCTATTTATGGACGAAGATTTCTGCTGCTTGTGTTTCATTTGATGTTCAGCCCTTAAGGCTTTATCAATGTAAGACTCAACCATAATGGTCAAAATTTGTGTAAGACGGTATGTATGGATGTAAGACTCTTGTTATTCAGCTTCTGTGTGTTCAGTGAGCATTGATCTCTGGGATCACTGTACACGTGCATTCGGTGATCACGACTTATGAGTCGGGGTCGCCACAGAGCTGGTATCAGAGCCATCCTGACTGTAGGAAGCCTTAGTTAGCATGGGCGTTAGCTAGCTTGAGACCATCTAAACTTCTCTTCTTTTCTGAAGTATAACCAACCCAAGATATATTTTCCCTTATTGACCCCTCCCATTAAACCTTTGTAGATGGCTGCCGTACCCGAAGACTTCCTGACCACCGGATTTCCCGTGCTTCTCGAGGATAGCCTCAAGAAGTGCCAGTACCACCGAGCCCCCATTTTCACCTACCATGAGCATCGGATCAATGACACCGAGACGGAGTATCATGTGGAAGTGATCGTGAAGGCCAATGACTCTCCAACAAGCTGGTTCTTCGAGGGATCCCAAATGGAAACACTAGTTCTTGCCGTCGAGACGGCAACCCTCAAGGCACTCACCCGCCTCCGAGACCTTCTTCCAGAGATGGCAGACGAGTTGGCAACCCGCTTCTTGCCTTATCGGAAGGAAGGTGAGGATGAGAGCAGTGCACCAGCTCCACCATTAGAAGAAGGACTTCCACTCCGATTCCAGACCTACTTCAGCCTTTGTGCCGATAGTTTGGCGCAACACTTGGCCTCGGAATCAATGGAACTACGAAAGGAACTTCATGAGACCAAGGCACTTCTTCTCCAAGCTCAAGTGAAGACGGATAGGATCAAGAAAGAAGGTGCTCCCCCTGGGCAGCCCGCAATCGCATACAGAGGCGGAAGACCCCCAAAGGATGGAGAACCACCACAGCAACACCGCATGAGCGCAAGGGATTGCCGCAAGCTCTTCACCCCACCAGCAAAGCAACGCCATGTTGAGCTCCTCCACTCCCCCACCCCTTCAAGCAATGAAGGAAGCCGTGCTACTGATGAGGAGGAGGAAGACCCAGAAGAGCCAGACTACGCGACCGAGCATTCCACCACTTAGGCATCATTCACAACTTGGATATGCCCGTTAGTAACCCTACGGTAGGATTGGTCGTGTACCCCTATGCGAAGTCGAGTCCATGTAATGGTTCATATGAGGCCATGTAGTGTTGTGTTTGCTTTCATTGTGTTTGATGGATGTCGTGCTTTCCTTCGGGAACTTGTAAGCGACTACATCACCCATTTGGACTTTTATGAATGTGTTTGGCCCTTTTGGCCCTTGCATGAAAACAATTAGTGTCATACCAACCCCCTTACTAGGCATCCCATCTATATTGCTTTCCCCATATTTCCCCAATCATGAGACCTTGACCACTCCAACAGGATGCCTGTTGTAACACGTACTGGTACCTCTACCCAGCAGCAAGAAGCCGGAGGTTCTGCTGAAGCAGGAGTCAGCCAGGACCAAGCCAAGGACAGACTCCACCCCCACCACCTCCTCCAATCATGGACATGGCTCAGCTTCTCCAAGCCTTCCGAGAGGAACGCCAAGCCAACACTGCAGCCCTTCAGGTGATTGCTCAAGCTGTCAATCGCCAGCCGGCGGGACACGACAATGGACGGTCCATGTTGGTGGAGTTCAAGAAGCATGCACCACCCACCTTCATCGAGACTGCTGAACCCCTGGATGCAGACGACTGGGTCCGCACCATTGAGGACTTGTTGGACCTAGTCGGCTGCACTGAAGACCGTGAGAGGGTGGCATATGCTGCCCACTGTCTCGAGGGAACTGCCGGAGCTTGGTGGGATGGATTCAAGGCCATGCATGCTGAGAAAAACATCACTTGGAATGACTTCAAGGCAGAATTCCGCAAGGCTCACATTCCTTCTGGAATCATGGCCATCAAGAAGCGTGAGTTCCGAGCCCTGAAGCAAGGAAGTAGCACTGTCAAGGAGTACATGCAGAAGTTCAGTGTTCTCTAAAGGTATGCCCCTGAGGATGTCAGCACTGATGCTGCCAAAAAGGAGCGCTTCATGGAAGGCCTTAACCAGACTCTACAGTACTCGCTTGTTGTGTGTGACTACCCGACCTTTCCTGATCTGGTGAACAAGGCACTCATGCTTGAGGACAAGCGACGTGCTTTGGATGATACCCGTAAGCGCAAGATGATCAGCAAGGGTAACTCCAGCAACCAGAAGCCTCGCCCGTGGCAGCCAGCCCCAGTCAAGCCAATCTATCAGCAGCCACGAGCTCCTGCACCCCGCACCAACTATCCACCTCAGCAGTATGCCAACCACAGGCCAGCTTACAACAACCCCAATAACAATACTGGGAAGAGCGGCAACCCCAACCAAGCCACTTTCTTCGGTTGTGGACAGCCAGGACAGTACTCCAAGTATTGCCCCAACAAGAAGCCCGACGCCCCGCGCCCCAATGCGCAGAACCCAGGACAAGGCCGTGGAGTGCCACCAAGGAACCAAGCTCCCCGCAATCTGCCCAACATCGGCAAGGGTCGTGTGAATCATGTCACTGCAGAAGAAGCCCAGGAAGACCCGGACGTCGTACTGGGTACGTTCCTTGTCAATTCAGCACCTGCAACTGTATTGTTTGATTCTGGAGCCACGCATTCATTTGTCACCCAAAAGTTTGCATTAAAAAGTGGCATGACCCCTACACCCCTGCATAACCCTATGGTGGTACAAACCCCAAGAGCAGAGATGAGAGCCAAGATAGGATGTAAAGGAGTCGGGATTGTCATTAACGGGGTAGACTTCCTAGCAGACCTTATCATCTTAGGATCACAAGGCTTGGATGTGATCTTAGGAATGAATTGGCTCATCAAGCACCAAGGCTTGATAGATTGCGCCAACCGGACTGTCACTGTGACCAATGACCAAGGAGTCGAAGTTAAATTTGCCTCCAACCCCTCCTCTCCTCAAGCCAACCAAGTCAACTGTCTGACCGAAGTTGGATTGGAGCAAGTGCCGGTAGTATGCGAATACCCCGATGTTTTTCCTGATGAGCTACCGGGAATGCCTCCTGACCGAGACATCGAGTTTATCATCGAGCTCATACCCGGAGCGGGACCCATCTATAAGAAGCCTTATAGAATGGGATCAGAGGAGTTAGCAGAGTTGAAGAAGCAACTGGAAGAGCAGTTGAGGAAGGGATTTATCCGCCCTAGTGCCTCCCCTTGGGGATCGCCTGTTCTGTTTGTGGCAAAGAAGGACGGTACCATCCGCTTGTGCATTGACTACCGCTCCCTCAATGAAGTTACAATCAAGAACAAGTACCCACTTCCCAAGATTGAAGATCTGTTTGATAAACTCAATGGGGCAAAGGTGTTCTCCAAGATCGACCTCAGATCTGGGTACTACCAGTTGAAGATCAGACCCCAAGATATTCCGAAGACGGCATTTGTAACCAGATATGGCCTGTATGAGTGCACGGTCATGTCCTTTGGGTTAACCAATGCCCCAGCTTACTTCATGTATCTCATGAATAAGGTCTTCATGGAATATTTGGACAAGTTTGTCGTTGTCTTCATTGATGACATTCTTGTCTTCTCGAAGACGGAGGAAGAGCACGAGCGACACTTGAGGATGGTCCTAGACAAGCTTCGAGAGCACCAACTGTATGCCAAGTTCAGCAAGTGTGAATTTTGGCTGCGTGAAGTTGGATTCTTGGGTCATGTTTTAACTGAAGAAGGATTGTCAGTCGATCTCGCTAAGATTGAAGCCGTGACTGAATGGCAATCCCCAGGCAATGGAAAGGAAGTCAGAAGCTTCCTCGGACTCGCGGGATATTACCGCAAGTTCGTTGAAGGATTCTCAAGCATTGCCCGACCCATGACTCAGCTCTTGAAGAAGGACAAGAAGTTTGAATGGACGCCGAAGTGCGAAGAGAGCTTCCAAGAGCTGAAGAAGAGACTGACCACCGCCCCAGTTCTGGCCACACCAGATATACACAAGGAGTTTGTGATATATTGTGATGCGTCAAGAACCGGACTAGGAGGTGTTCTGATGCAAGAAGGCAGAGTCGTAGCTTACCTTTCAAAGCAACTACGGCCTCATGAAGAGAACTATGCTACTCATGACTTTGAGCTAGCAGCAGTGGTTCATGCCCTGAAGACATGGCGACATTACCTCTTAGGGAAGCGATGTGAGATATACACGGATCACAAAAGTCTGAAGTATATTTTCACTCAAAGGGAATTGAACATGAGGCAAAGAAGATGGCTAGAGTTGATTAAAGATTATGACCTCAGTGCTCAATACCACCCTGGGAAGGCTAATGTGGTAGCAGATGCATTAAGCAGAAAGGCTTGTTCCTTGAATGCTATGCTTAAGGGCAAGCTACCCGCCTTGTATGAAGAACTTGAAAGCTTCGGGTTGGAACTGGTTGCACTAGGATTCTTGGCCAACCTCGAAGTTAGGCGTACCTTGATGGATGATATTAAGGAAGCTCAAAAGGGACACGAATCTATTGAAGGCATCAAGAGGAAGATCAAGGCCGGCAAAGCCCCAGGATTCTCAGAGGATGAGGAAGGAATTGTGTGGTTTGGGAATCGCATCTGCGTGCCCAACAAGGTTGAGCTCAAGAATCTGATCTTGCAAGAAGCTCATGACACCCCGTATTCCAACCACCCTGGAGGAACCAAGATGTATCAAGACCTAAGGGAAAGATATTGGTGGCACGGGATGAAAAGGGAGATTGCCACCTATGTTGCGAAGTGTGATGTAAGCCAAAGAGTCAAGGCTGAATATCAGCGACCTGCTGGATTGCTCCAACCACTCAAGGTTCCCGAGTGGAAATGGGATAAAGTCGGAATGGATTTCATCACTGGACTACCTAGGACAAACAAGGGACATGACTCCATCTGGGTCATAGTCGATCATTTGACCAAAGTAGCCCACTTCATTCCTATTAAGACTACCTATAGTGGCGACCATCTAGCAACTCTATACATCAACAGAATCGTAAGCCTTCATGGTGTTCCCAAGGAGATTGTGTCTGATCGAGGAACCCAGTTTACCTCAAGGTTCTGGAAGAAGTTCCAAGAGGCCATGGAGACCAAGTTGTCCTTCAGTACCGCTTTCCACCCACAGACCGGAGGTCAGACAGAACGAGTGAATCAGATACTCGAAGACATGCTCCAAGCCTGTGTCTTAGCATATGGATCTAAGTGGGAAGATTGCCTCCCTTTTGCCGAATTCTCCTACAACAACAGTTATCAGTCAAGCCTTCAGATGGCACCATTTGAGGTGTTATATGGACGGAAGTGCCGCACACCCCTCAACTGGTCGGAGACCGGAGAAGGACTTGTCTTTGGGCCCGATATCCTCCGTGAAGCAGAAGAGCAAGTTCAGCTAGTCAGAGAGCGACTGAAGACCGCCAAGTCAAGGCAGAAGAGCTATGCTGACGCTCGTCGCCGACTGGTAGACTTCCAATTCGGAGACCATGTATACCTGCGAGTAACTCCTCTTAAGGGAACAAAGCATTTCCACGTTAAGGGAAAGCTCGCACCAAGGTTTATCGGTCCCTTTGAGACCACCGCACGACGAGGAGAAGTGGCTTACCAATTGGAACTGCCACCTGAACTATCCGATGTGCACAACGTATTCCACGTGTCACAACTCCGGGAGTGTCTCCAAGTTCCAGACAAGCCTGATCTTTACAAGGACGTCAATCACCAAGCCATTGACCTTCAGCCTGATTCGACTTACCGTGAGAGGCCCATTTGCATTCTGGATGAGGCTGAGCGACACACTTGAAGCCGCACCATCAAGTACTTCAAGGTCCAATGGAGCAACCACACCGAAGCAGAAGCAACTTGGGAGCGTGAAGACTACCTTAGATCCGAGTTTCCGTATCTCTTTAAAGCCTAGTTTAGGAATCTCGGGGAGGAGATTCTTGTAAGGGGGGTAGGTCTGTCACACCTTGCATTTTGTAACACTTCATTTGCATTAATAAAGCATGAAAATTTGGATCAACAAAAACTTTTGCATTATTTGGCTTTTATTTTGAAGTTGGTTTTCTCTATGTGGTTTTTCAAGTGCTCTTAATAGTCAACTACTCCACCTTCTATACTTCATCTCCTTGCCCCAAACTTTTGTCCAATGATCATGCCATGTGTATACAGCAATATAGTATTTTCTTACAAAAATAATTTGGCCAAAAAGTATTTTCTAAAATTAGTTTTCCAAAAACCCTTGAATTAAGATTTGCACTGCAAGTACTTGATTTGAGGTGTGAAAAATCTTTCAAAAAGTATATTTGAAACCTATTAGATATAGGATACCCGGAAACCACAAAAATATAATTTTAAAAGCTATTTTTATATTTTATTTAAAAGCTTTTTCTTAAGGCCAGAAATGGTCTTTAATAGGGAAAAATTATTTTATTGTTCCAAAAATATTTGACAAAAATCAGGGAAACTCAGTGGACATATATTTTCCATATATAAGAGTTTCTACATATGGTTATGATCAAAATATTGGACAAAACCCCCCAAAACCATTCTGCCCATTTCAAGGATTTGAAATATTTCTACAGGAAGTATTTTCACAAAAATCCAAGAAAATTCCAGCAAGTCACAAATGCATATTGTGATCACCTTGCAAAGCCTCATGTCAATTAAAGTTATTTTGGTTCACCAAAAGGCCCGAAAACCCTCTCTGACCAGAATCAAGTTTGAGCAACTTTGTACTACCAACTTTCTCCCCTTAACCCCAAATTTTGTGAGCATGTTCACATGACCAAATGAGGCCACTACACCAAGTGGTGCATCACGGAGAAGTGATTTGCTCAACTAGATCTACTCAAGTCCAATTCTGCTAATTTCTAGGGTTTGCCAAAGTTACATTGGCAACTTTTCCCAAATAAGCTCAAATTTGGTGGCACACCCTATTTCTAAGTGTCTTTCCATCCTATTAAATATCATGGCAATTAGTGTTCATTTGCTTTCCCAAACCATTATCAAACACCTTCTGACATTTTGCAAAAACCACTGTTTTGACCCCTTCCACTATTCTTGGTGAGCTCAAATTTTTACCACAGCTCCTCCTAGACCCCTTTCTCCTCCAGAAACAATGGCAAGTCCCCAGCTCAATAATTGAGGGGTGAAACCCCCCTCTTTCTCTCTCTGGATAGCTCACTTCTCCCTCTTCCTCACCTCCCTCCTCACTCCAATGGCCATCCATGGCATCCAATGCACCACCCCACTTCTTTACTCCCTCCTAGACCTGCTAGACACTAGTGGGCACGCCCCTGCCCTTTAAACAATGCCATGGCAGCCATTTGCACGCTCTGGAGCGCGCTACAGTGCGCCCCCGCACTGTAGCCGCCCCCTTCCAGCCGCTTCCGGCCACCTCGGGCCTCCCCCGCGCGCCTGCCAATGCGCCTCGGCGTCCGCGACACGCTACGTGGTCGGCCCCCTCCTCTCTCCTCCTCCCCGCGCCTCCACACTAACGGACACCGGCCGCCCGAGCGCGCCAATGGCGCGGCTCACACGCGCGGCGTCTCTGACCTCTCCCTGCTCCCTCTCTTCTTTCCCCTGGGCGTAGTCGACCCCCACAAGCACCATAGACACGGTGCAGCGCCCTCCCGAGGCCCGTAGCGACGAGCACGAGCCCGCCGGCGCTCGAGCCCACGGTGGACCGCCGTTCGCCTATATAAAGGCCTCCCCGAGCCCTTCCACCCTCACCCCTCGCTCTCTGCACCACCAAAACTTCCCCCTGCACCCCCTGTTCACCTCCAAAGCCGCCCGAGCTCGAGATCGAGCTCGAGCTCTGCCGCGTCGGCTCGCCGGAGTTCGCGAGGTATAAGCCTCCCCCGCTCCTCCTTTGCCTCGATCTGGAACCCCTACATCCCCCTGACCCTTTTCCTCTCGTTTCCCCTCTCTGTAGCTACTGGAAACGGCCGGAGCTACCGCCTCCCAAAGCTCCTCCACCGCGAACCTCGTCGCCGGCGAACCAGTCATCCCCGCCGGCCAAGTCCACCACCGACCGACGTGCGGCGGCCCCCTGAAGCCATCCCCGCACTCGCCGGAGCTCGCCGTGGCCTGCATCGTCGCCGGTGAGCACCGCGACCCCCCTTGTCCACGGGTTAGTGATGACAGGTGGGCCCCGCCTGTCATCCTCTCCCTCGTTCCCGCGCCCCTCTCTCTCTGACCTGCGGGCCCCCGCCGTCAGGTTTGAAATGGGTGGGCGCGCGCGCGCGCTGTGCGCTGGCTCGGCTGGGCCGGCCTGCTGGCTGGGCCTGCTGCCCTGCAGCTGTTCTGGCCCAAAAAGCACAGTGCCCCTTTTCTTTTTCTTTTTCTGTCTCTATTCCAAAAATTCCATAGGATTAAATAATAATCCAAATGAATTAATTCCAATTCCTAAATTCCTACAATATTGCAACCTATTTAATGGTGCAACTTCCATTCTAATCCAACAACCATTCCTTCACTGTAAATATTTAAATGTGATTTTTAGCATTTAAATATACCTTTGTAAATCCATTTCTCCTATTCTGCTACTCCAAATCCAAAACTAGGAATTTTCCCCTTCATAGTTTTCACCCTAGTATTTTACAAAATCTAGTTGACATTTTTCTGAGCACTTTGACTTTTCTGTTTCTATTATTGCCTTACTATCGTGACCGTGCAAGATGTCGGCCTCCTTCATACTTTCAACCACATGGTGGGCCCATAACCGACAGTTCCACAGGATCGAAACCTGACTCCCATGTACACCCCCTGTCCCCAAGGTTGTTCCTCGCGCGTGACCTCGTATGTAACTCACGAGCCACCTTCAGGTCTGATATCGAACACAATACTTATTCCCGTTGTTTTGACCCTTTCACGCCCTATAACAGGCATCGAACGATTGCCTGCCCGCTCAAAACTTCCCAGGTTACCTCCTTACTTTGCTCTCGATAATTTCTTAAGATTCGATTCGAGAGTTACTTTCCGCCACCTTCCTCGATGTTGTCGACCCGATAGTCAACCTTGCCGACGTCCATTCTCCCAGAATGCCCACCCTTTATTCTTTCGTAAGTACGATGGAGTTCCTGAAGAAAGGGCGCCGACTTCATCATGATGACCTGAAGCAGAGAAATGAAGACAACAATGTATTGGACCGGCCTCCATGAAGACCAAGCCAGGATGAAAAGATCCGTTAGAATGTCGTAACCTATTCTTCCCCCTTACTTCCCCTCTTAAATCTCGGGATGAGATTTCTTGTAGTAGAGGAGAATTGTGACGCCCGGATAATCAAGCTACAGTAACCTCTGCTAATGATGCCACGTCACTTCGATTACTGTCGCTAATCCCGCGTTAGTTCGAAACCGATTAAAATTCAAATTCAAAATTTGGCAAACAACAAAATTTTTCAAAAATTAAAACAAAAATGTTCGAGGTGTGCAAATAAATACTTAGGAGTTACGGTGTGGGACCCATGCTTTTATAAAGGACCCAAATACTTAAAACGAATTGAAACAGAAAAGAAAATAAATAAAGAAAGGAAAATACAAAAACAGGAAACACAAAAA